>NC_085006.1:19957919-20027919 GCF_963854185.1 Sardina pilchardus
GAATGTTTTACTGTAAAACTCGTACATCTGAGGTCAAGAAGAGAACATGGACTCCTTCTGAGAACACGTTTCACCCACGGTTAAGAGTAAAAGAAAGAACATCACAACAAAATCACTCGTTCAGCTAGGCGAATCTCAGCAGGTAGCCATGTTGGACAATTCACTGTTGCCCGAGGTGGGAAAAGGCCCGAGAGCACTCGTCATTGATCTCTGGCCCTGCAGACGGCCAGGGTTGAGCCGCGCGGGGGGAAATGACAGGGCCGATTGGATACGAGGGTAGCAATTCTGTTTGCTGTGTCGGGCGCCAGGGTTTTGAATGTCAGGTGAAAGCTGAGGACCCCACTGCCGCGGAACATTACCACTACAAAGAGGGCAGCAATTCAACCCCCTCTCGGCTCCCCCGCCCTAGCAGGAGAGTGGCAAGCGCCAATTAAGCCGATCCTGCCGACCCCACTATTTGCCGACTGCTGGCCAGGAGACATGGCAGGAATATTTGTCCTATTCAGCTTTTGCGTCCATTAGGGTATCTAAAATTGCCCGTTGCTGGAACACAGAAGTAGACTCTTCTAATTGCGGTGTCTAGTTTTTTGGGAAACGGTGGTAATTATGCGCGGCCAACTCTTCGCATTGTGAACCAGACCGAGCCGGAGCAGGAGCCGGAGGCGAGGGGAATTTGGCCGGTGCTCAGACGGCAGTCTCTCGACCACACAAACACCCATCCGTCCGCTTGAACCGCTTCCAAAAAAACGGCCCCTCAGCCGGTAGTGTCACTTTTTAGGCAGTAGAAAGTACTGGACGAGGAGGGAGGAGGGGTGTTAGTGGCGGTGGTGGTGGAGGTGGTGGTGGAGGTGGTGGTGGTGGTGGTGGTGGAGGGTGGGGTGAGGGAAGAGCAACAACAGTTCTCTCCCACTCACCGCGCAATAAATATTTATGCGCACATTTGAATAATGCTCTTTTTTTTTAAATTACAAAGTGTCACTTGGATCATCGTCGAGAGAAAATTAAATTAAAAAAAACCATGGAGAAGGGAGAGGATGGGTAAAAGAAAAATAAATAAAAAAAACGAAAACTGAAATGAATAGGCTACCACAATGAGACAGGCCACTGGGTTGTCGCATGCAAGTCTCTTGAAGTAACGCTCGCTGTCAGGAGGGGCATTGAGACCACCACGTGGGCGTCATTGAACATCACTCGGCACACTGAGGACCAGACGAACTATCACAGCCATGTGCTGCCTCATGCAGTGCTCCAGCCTATACTAGCTGCTAATGCACTCTTGCACAAAGGATCCACACTCGGCATCAATACGGTGGTAAAAACTGTATAAGCAACTGTTATATTAAATATTCTCAAAGGCCCTGAGCAATGATTTATTATTATGGATTATGCTATTGTGACGGTATGTTATGCTAGGCCTATATAGTTGATGCTGCTGTTTGAATAGTTTCCCTCTGCTCTTTGCAGTTTACAACCTCACAAGGTGGTGCATAAGTTATAACACACTGTTAAGGATAAAACTAAAAACATAAAATATGGGGGATGACTATAGAAGACTAAATAAACATAAGGGGGTCATTTTTTGGCTAAGACTTCTTGTTTGTTTTTGTGTGGACTGGGAGTTTGGCCCTCATGAGGACGTGGATGTGTTGAATTGGACTATAAACGAGAATGAGAAGAGATAGATGGTGTTTTATCAGCCGAGTTGTAAATGATTCTGGGAAGGATGTCAACATGGTCATTTTTTCCCTATCAATTTAAATTCAGGTATAACACAAATTCAATCCTCATATTTTGTAGCACTTTTTCATGCATATATTTTTTATTTGTTGACATTTCATCAGAGTGTTCATTTAATTTGTTGATGAAGTGAAGACAGGTCTAAACTGTAATGTATGACTGCAATGGTTCATGTCACCGAAATTAGATCTCATCACCCAGTCTGGCTGGCCAGTCTGCCAAAACCTTCCATTCACAGGCCATTCATCTTGTACATTCTGGTAGAGTTGCACAGTAGCAACCAGGGAGTGTTAAACCAGCCAATCAGAATTGGCAAGTTAATGTTCAGCTCGGCTACTTTAATTTGATGCACCCTGGGAGTATTGGGCCTTAACTTTAAAGAGTGAGAGGTCGTATGACTTGGATTTTAATATGGTCTTTAACAACATTCTGAAAGTTACAACATTAACATCGACATTAACGTTCCTAAGGTTGTTGTATTTTTACCTTTGTTGAATAGAATTTAGATTGTCAGACCACATAAGAGCACTTTGTTCTTGTTCTGCCCCAAACGTCATTCCCATTATAGCCTCCATGCAGGACCTTTGATGTCTGTACCTCAATTGCATCGCTATCTCCGCTCTCCACATCTTGCCCTCTCTTGAGTTTGCGGTGATGTGTGTGTGTGTGTAGGTGTGTGTGTGTGTGTGTGTGTGTGTGTGTGTGTGTGTGTGTGTGTGTGTGTGTGTGTGTGTGTGTGTGTGTGTGTGTGTGTGTGTGTGTGTGTGTGTGTGTGTGTGTGTGTGTGTGTGTGTGTAGGTGTGTGTGTGTCTCTGTGTGTTTGTGTGTGTGTGTGTGTGTGTGTGTGTGTGTGTGTTTGTGTGCCTGTTCTTTTGGGCCCTCACCGTCGACTTCAAGGCAGCACTGCCTTGAAGGCACTATAGGGTTAGACAAGGGTTAGGGTTTAGGGTTAGAGGTTAGAGGTTAGCCGGTGGCAGAGCTGCCTTGAAGTCGATGGTGGGGGTTCAAAAGACCACAAAGTGTGTGTATGTTGTTGGGGGCTGGGTGTCTGGTACAGTATATGCGGCTCTTTCGTTTTGCTATATCAGAGACACGTTTGACACATTCAGTCATTCATAACATAAAGCAAGACACTTAATTCTGAGCTGTGGGTCGCAACACACATTCCCGGCATTTCATACTGTAGATGGAAGATCGCAGCCTTGCAAAGAATACGTATGGGTCATCTCATCTGTGAGTTCTATATGTCAGTGGTGTTTTTGACAGATGCTCTGAGCATGCATCAGTTTGCAAACCTCATACCATCCATATTGAAGAGGTATTCTTTTTTTTCCAATTTCACTATAGCAACAATATTTCATTGAAGCATTATGTTGTCTCTGAGAATCTATTTGAAATAAACAATCACTGTTAATGCCAGTCTTTACAGGTGGACTATATGAGTGCTGGGAATGTTTTGAGTTGTAATTATATTATACGAGTTATGCATAATTTGTTCAGTGGTTATAAATTCATTAAAAAAAAAGTAATTTGTTTGTTCAAATTTGTAATTTGTTTGTTCAAATTTCCGCTCAGATAAATTCCCTGGTGCATTGCCTTATGTTCTTCGCAATGTGACTCTCTGCGTTTTGGCATCAAAATGTGCCATGTTTGGAAAAGGCAACGACTTTCACTGTTGTTGTGACATTCTGCAACGTGATCTGTCCTCTTTGTCTGCTCATTCACCAAGGCTAGAGTCGTTTAAGCCACTTAGCATTGATCACCGGAGTATCACTGCACAATATAATTTCAGTAATTTTGCTGTTTATGAATACCTGTCAATTTGATGATGAAAATAGCATGTCTTTAGTAAATTTAATTTGAAGCTCGCCTCCCACGCTCTACATTGCACCTGTTATCTGAACATGTACTGTACAGTATGCGTTGATGCGTAAATGTGTTTACGTGTATTTAATTAGTAAAAGGAAAAAAGCCCACAAAAGTACATATTTTACAGCTGTACCAATACTTTTATTATATATGTTTGCATCTTTTGATACCTAAACTGTTTCCATTTTGAATAGACATCACTTGAATGTAAAAGTATCTAAAGGAGAATCATTAGACTCAGGTTTTAATTGCCGCCGCAGCTATAATAAAATTTGACAGATCATTGATGTGCTCGGAGGAAGCATGGCTTTTATAGACCTCAACTGGATGATCTGAAAGTAATTATGTCTCCAAATGGAGGACTGTTGTCAAGGACGTTTCTCCCCGCTCGCGCGCAACAGCAGTGGAATTTCAATCAGGTCGACTGAGAGGAGTTAGTCATGATGGAGACAGCAGCTGACAGTGCCGTAGGGCCAGGCCTCGTCTGGCACAGATCTGGGCCGGATCCCAGCCGGGCCCGAGCCAGATCTAAGCCAGATTTGTCCCAAGACACTCACACTGCCTGGGAGGAATCATGTTTTTTTTTATGTATTAATAGGAGAGAACTGCTTATCTGTGATATCTGGTGAGTTTTTGTGAAAATGATTTTGTTTTCTGTGTGTGTTTTTTTTGTAGGTAAGTGCTGACATTATGGATGCTTAACTTGAAGAAGACCCATAGAGAATGTCTGCTATCTCCAGGTACATGTCATGTACTTCAAAGCGCCATCCCCAAAATCCTGAGGTAAAATTGGACAGGGACAATCAGTAATAGCATTCTGGCATCTTCTGTTTTCTATTTTCTACAAAATTGAAAGTGATCCACCCTTCTTCACCAGCTGCACGTGCATTTGAATGCTGCTGTGACCAAAATCTTATGTGACATACGTCCTTGATGTCAAAACTAAGGTGCCAGACCTGTTACCTTTTGTAGGACTTCATCATTTAGTTGGACGTGATCACAAGAACGGTCTGGTCCATACTCATGGAACTGCTGCTACAGTTGTAACACACGCGCACACACACACACACACACACACACACACACACACACACACACACACACTCATGCACGCACACACACACACACACATACAGATGCACACACTCTCACGCACACAAATACACCAACAAAGACACACACACAAATTTCCATGAATGTATTATGTTTTAATCAAGCTGCCTAATTTTCTTTATGGCTGGCAACCGAAACTTTCAATCTAAATAATTTATTGAACTTAATTTATCTGTGACAATTTCCACAGAAGGCACATAAACACAGTCTATTTTTTTTCAGTGAATATATTAAAACCATCTGTGCACAATTGCTGCCCAACACCCCCATCCACCCACCCCCCACTACCACACCAACAACCAGCCTTCCCAATACTGTTCACTACCCCAAAAGTCCTCATTGAACAGCTGCCGGCAATCCTTGAAATGCAGCAATCTACATCAATAACGGCCACTTTACAGTTTATAGTTGCACATTCAGTGATAATTGGTGTTGAATTCAGTTCATAACCAGAGCTGACTTTTTTGAGTTTTGAGTTTGTTCGTTTTAATGAGTTGAGTAGAAAGTTGGCCGTCCATCTTTAACATGTGTGTGGTGGAATGCTATCGCTCGGGACTGATTTCGTTTAATCAGGCTGCCTTTAGAAAAGCCGCCGCTGCCTGTGGCTAACTTTTCAAAAAGTGTGTCTTCAGAGCGAGGGACCATAATTAAAATCATGTCCACTGCCTGCCCACACTCAGTAGGGAGCGATGAAGCCCTTTTTTTTTTCTGTGTGGACGGCATCACCCTCCGTAAGCACACGCTACTAGAGTTTATTCATGCTGTGATTTCGCATGGGTCAAAATACAGTATCAAGGTTAAACTAACATTCTTTATGTTGCTTTGAAAGGATCATGTTAAGCTTCTCACTGGATTACTTTCTTTTTCTAGGTGGTGCCCTTTTGATAGAATGACTTTACATACATATGCTGTACATACACACGCATGCACACACCCACCCCCATACGCACACACACACACACACACACACACACACACACACACACACACACACACACACACACACACACACACACACACACACACACACTTCCTCCTCCTGACACACATATTCACTGTGCCTTTAACCTTTATTTACATTCTAAATCCGGAGACGATTCTTGGATCAGGGCTTTCTGTTTTCTGTTTCCTGTTTCTGATTGTGTTTTCATGTGTGCAGCAATGTCATATACAATGATGGAATCCATGACCCAAGGGCATCAGCCCACAATTGTATGCCTAAGACCTTCTGTATGCCTTCTGAAGTGTGAAGGTTTGACACAGAGGTTTAAAGTATCACAATCTACTCTTCCTACAACAGTTCCTACAACTGTGCATCAAAGGAAAGTTAATTTGGTGATGCAGTTTGGTGTCAGGGTTGATGTTTCTGTATGGTGTGGTCATGTAGCAGCTGTAGCACAAGAGAGCAGGCTAGCTTACTGTATGTACAGTAGGTAGCTGGGCCATGTGGTTAGCATTAGCCATTCCAGTTTCTTGTGGTACATACTGTAATAGCAGTGGCCCACGAACAAAATCCTTGAGATGAGCGATAGGAGATTGGTTCAGATTGATGCTGTCATCATGAGGGAATGACGGTTAACATCAAGCGAATTTGACTGAAAGAGAAGATCCGCTAACGGACATGTGGAGTTCAGAATAAATGACAAGTTTCCCTGCATCCCCCACTCTCACACTTTCCATAGCATAATTGCTGTATTTTGTGTGTGTGTGTGTGTGTGTGTGTGTGTGTGTGTGTGTGTGTGTGTGTGTGTGTGTGTGTGTGTGTGTGTGTGTGTGTGTGTGTGGGTGCGTGGGTGAGAATGGGTGATCATCTGTATTGTTATCACTCTCCAGGAATCATCTAATCAGTTCTTCTAATTTGTGTAGCATGATTATCATGTTCCATAAAACGCAAACATTGTGTTTCTGGAATTGGGCATTCTCACATAATTGACTGAAAAGACTGAGGGAGAGGAAGCTTTGCAAGTCGATTAGCTGAAGCTATTTCAAATGATTTTCCAGGACTGACCGAAAATAAATGGCTGCAAAGCTAATTGCAGAATTATTACGAAATTACTCCTTCCCTAAAACAATACTTCTGGGAAACTTCCTGTGTTTCATGCATAAACTAACTGAATGGAAATGTGAATGGTAAAGTGACATAGACATTTTAAATGGCTAGTAGCCATATGCAATGAAACTTACTTAGTTGTCATTATATTTCCTTTGATATAGTGGCGGTGGTAGCACACTGGATGAGAAGCTAGGCTAACATGCACAGTAGCTGGAATGGTTGTGGGTTCTATTCCAGGCTGCTACTGTGCTGTCCTTGAGTGAGACGCTTAACCTCAAGTGGCTCTAAGGAGACTGTCCCTTGTGGTGATTGATGTACTGTATGTAAGTTGCTTTGGATAAAAGCATCTTGATATCCTCCCCCATGTTCTCTTCCATCATGTGCACTCCAGTTCAGGTCAAGTCCGTCATGCCCATCTATTGTACTGTACAGCATGTATTGATACAGCCTCAGAAGGCATGCATAGGAAATTATGTTTTTTAAAGCTCTAAAGAGGCGGGAAACTCCCAGTGTCTCTCTCTCTATCTCTCTCTTTTGGCGTTTTACGAAGGTGGGAAAGGTACAGTATACCTAAATAAAGTTGTTTACTATTCTAAGCGTCTTTCCAAGAGAGAGAGAGAGAGAGAGAGAGAGAGAGAGAGAGAGAGAGAGAGAGAGAGAGAGGAGAGGGAGAGGGAGAGGGAGAGAGAGAGGGAGAGAGAGAGGTTGGTTTATGATGCTGGCAGAATTTTAAAGGGGTTGTGAACACACTGGAGTCACACAGTATATCTCTTCGGGCATGTGCTTTTCAAAAGCACAAGCTTCAGTATACTTAACTCTTTGCATCTCACTCCCAATTTGAGTCAACACAACAGTCTTCAACCTCACTAATGAAGAGTGTGCGTGTTACAGTGTTAACAGTGCAGTATGCTATACATTTTCTGTTCAGGTTTTACTTGCTCAGTCATTTAGTTGATCTGAAACCAATTGGTTATAATCAATGTAATACATATTTTGTTCAGGCAGGCTGAGTCATGTTGGTTCATGCTGTTTAAATGATGTCTCAAAGTCATGGCAACCCTTGGGAATTTGGGTTGGAGAGGAGGGGAGAGGGGATGAGAGGTGGAGAGAGGAGAGAAGTGGAGAGGAGGGGAAGAGAGGAGAGGAGGAGGAGTGGAGAGAAGAGGAGCAGAAGAGATTAGAGTTGGAGGGGTGGAGAAAAGAGGTGGATGAGGAGGAGGGGAGGCATGGTGAAGAGAGGAGAGAAGTGGAGAGAAGAGGAGACGAGCAGAAGAGAAGAGAGGGGGAGGAGAGGTGAAGAGAGGAGATGAGTCGAGAGGAGGGGGAGAGAAGAGAGGACCAGATAGGAGGAGAGGAGGAGGGGTGGAGAGGAGAGGAGCCTTAGAGAAGAGAGGAGGAGGGGTGGTGAGGAGAGGAGCCTAAGAGAAAAGAGGAGGAGGAGTGGAGAGGAGAGGAGCCTAAGAGAAGAGAGGAGGAGGGGTAGAGAGGAGAGGAGAAGAGAGAAGAGAGGAGGAGGGGTAGAGAGGAGAGGAGAGGAGAAGAGAGAAGGTCTATTCCTGGCAGAGGCCTTGGACATGGTCAGAGTGTGCTCGTTTGGACAGATTGTAGTGCGGCTGGGATAACCCCTCTCTCATCATCCCGCTGTGGCAACACTGTGTCTGGGCGCTTGGACTGGAGTTGTGTAAGGAGGCTGGATGGTGAGAGGAGAGGAGAGGAGAGGAGAGGAGAGGAGAGCAGAGGAGAGCGCTTCACAGGGTGTCTCCCCACATGTGCTCTGCAATCACTATTACCTGTGAACACTATCACCTGTGAACCCTAGTGCCTGTGAACACCATGATCAGCTTGTTGTAAATGGTTGAAGACCATCTTTCTGGAGCCTGTGCATTTACTGGTTGCATGTACAGCAATGGACCATCAGTTTTGTATGAGGTTTCCAGTTCAGATATACTGTATGTTAAAAGTATTTGTCAATATTTTTGTGAATTGCTGTACATTGAGGTCATATATCATACATACATGTCATGCATGTACTGTAACTGTAGACCGGAATATTGTAAAAGCATTTTATTAACGTACATGTCTGGACATCGTCATCTCTTCAATACATCTTGATAAAATGAGATGATGCAATTTCTTCAAGGGCATGCAGATCCTTCCCATTCATTCCCCTTCATTTAAGCTATCTCATGATTTATTTTGATCGGTGAATGAGTAAAGAGTAGCAGCGTAGCATCCAGTGCAGTCATGATAAAAGCTGAAAGCAGGGGGAAAAAACTAAGCTATAAGATCAGTGCTCTTTTTTGTGTTGAGTGATTACATCCCTGGGGTCAAATAAGAGTCTGGCAAGTGACAGAGGCAAGAGCGAGTCATTGATCAGGAACACTTCATCTTAAAGGAGGGTTTTGAAATGTTCTCGCCCGAGATAAAAAAAAAAAAAAAAAAAAAAAAAAAAAACGAGAGAAACTTGGGCAAGTTATCAAAGAGCCAACCCTTAAGTGAGAACAACCTCAGGGAAAGGAGGGTGCGGGGGGCGGGGGGCGCAATAGGGGTCTCAGTTACTTTAACACCTGATTAAAGCAGGATTATGATGGATTGGGCCGCTGCAAGGGAGGAAGACGAGTTCAGGCTGCTGATTTCAGAGGTCAGGCCCGCGAGGCCCCGGATCACGAGAGCAGACAACTCATGTCAAATAGTCGATCAAGGCTGAGTGCAGTTTAAACACTGTGTGAATAGACTATAGAATAGGCCATTTTCTTCATACATGGTTGCACGTCTTCTCAAGGGCAGTTCTTATTCTTATATTGTTTTCCTGTTATATATTTGCTGAGATCCGACATGAATGACTTACTACTAGTATTTTTGTTAGTGTTTGCTTGATTCCAAGAAACCCACTGTTTTCTCCCTATATGAAGACATTGCTTTTACAGGAGATATTTCAAGAATGTACAGTATGTGCAATTTCTGTTTTACCAAAGAACCTAGAGGAGTTTCAAGAGAAAGAAACAGTCCCCTGTGGCCTTCTCTTGTAATAATTCCGCAAGCCAATTTCCTCTGCTTTACAATCTGGCCTCAATACTCATTGTCACAAATATCACAACTTCATTGCTTCCTGAGAGGGCATTTTGGGTCTATAGAATTGTCAGAAGAGCCTTTTGTTCCACTGAAGGTTTTACTTGATACATGTGAGACATTGTATATAAGACTGAGAGGTAGGGTCTACCTAGTGGACAACAGTTCTTCCTTCCTTATCTAAATTCTATACAATTTTTACTGCAAAGTTACCAGTTTGTAACTCTAACCTCATGACAACTATTATTAGGGGCGGTAATGCAATCAGAGTATCTCTCGCAGTAGATTGCCACGTTAAAACTGGCCGGCCATTTAATGTGGGATAGGATGCGCAGTGCACTCAACTCCATCATGACCTTGCATGGAAATTATACATTTTGCCCAGACGGTCATCAGTATGCTTCTTGAAGACTACATGTCTACTTCTAAGTGTACTTAGACTGGCTGAAATATCAGAGAAGGTCAAACAAAAGTCAAATTGCAAATCTGTGTTGAAAGTAAGTCCTCCCCTGAATGTAAAACAGACACAGATAAGCATATGATTAAAATTAATTTGTTTTACTTCATGGATTTTGGAAACATTTTTGTCACATTTTTGAAAGCCTACTTATTATAATTTACATTTTTTTGGCGGACTCTCATGTACTTAACTCTGAATTGTCCACTTGTCTCAAGTACAAAAAGAAATCAACAGACAGTTCAGGCCGCCTTGTGCTACTTCCAAAACTCTCAAAGTAAGTTTTGAAGAAATGATACAGTCAGATCGCACCAATTATATGACATGAAGGTCACAGGAGGGACACTGGGGCATCTTAATAGTGCAAGTGTCTATGGAATCTCTCCGAAGGCTACGTATGGTGTGTCTGAAAACATCCTGTAGGAGGACATCAGCCCTTTTTGACTTCAATTGATATGTCACCTACTGTAACCCTGAAGCAGAGATGTGCCCTATAAAGGTCAAGTCAAGGGGAGTGGGCTTGCTATGATTATTCAACTTGCAGTCACTTGACACTGAGTTACAGTATGTCCTTATACAGTGCTAAACCATGTATGCATGTATGCAACACAGTGCTTATGTCAAATGCCCTTAGGATTTCAGAGGGAGCTGTAACCTTCTTGCGCATTATTTGTTTGAATCAATGCTGGGGAGAATAGGTTGAGTCGAACAGGGTTGCCAACTCGCCGAAGGCCATGGAGTTCTTCCTAAACTCTCAGGTCTCAGTGGAGAGGATCACTGGTACATGTGTTTAAAAGATTAATCTAATAAGGTGTGTAAAATGTCCCCCTCAGGGGATGTGTTAACGAATTCTCTGCAAATGCATTTAGAGAGATTTAGACTGGAAAAAGTTTCATTGTGCAGATTGAGAAATGAGTTAAAATGAGTTTCATTTGTTGCTCCAAGCACATGCATTAATTAAAGCTCCCTAAAATTATCTTTCGTGTACATGAATCTGCTAAAAGAGAGGAGAAAATGCACACCTAAAGAGGGGGGCTCATTAGGAAGCTATCATAAACTACATGAAGAATTGTCACATACTCCTTTCTTTTTATATTTAGTAACCAAAGTTTAAATCTTGATGAAGGCTGTCTGCCGCATTGTCAGAGAGGAGTCTTGTACTAAAGCAATATTTGAAACGAGATCTCACATTTATTTTTCTTCCCTTGTCTTAGCCAAAGTCCAATGTTTTTTTTTTCTTCTCAATCTTGTCTTATCTTGCTTCCTATTTCTTCTAAGGCTCCTTTACTCTCTTAGGAGAAACAGGTTAGATCTCAATAAGAACTGATTTATTGAGAGATTTACAGTATTGAGAAATGAGACCAAAAAGATCAATCTGAGACAAGACATTTTTTTCTTTGGTATATGTGTCTTCATGTAGTTCATGTGCTATCCTTGAGCCATTTCCAACCGCATTTCAAGTGACATGCAGCCGATGCTTTGCCAAATCTTTCTGCTCATAATCATTACACATCGCACAATAATTTCACACAAATATTTCATAAACCTGGTTTGATGCTCTTCCTCAGTGAAAGATTTTCAGTATTCACACAGCGTCTTGAAAAAAAAAAAAAATGTTTGAGTCGAAAATGGTAAGATATATTTTTTTAGAAAATAGACAGGTAGAGTTACTTATGGTTACTGAGCAACAGTGATAATTTAGCAAAGCATTTAACAGCATGTCAATCTTCCAATGGTGATCTCAGTCTTAAGTGGAGGTTGGGAAATGTTCTCAGCACAGCATACCTGATGTGTTAATGGCCTGGTACTGTACATTGACAATGCAGTGATTGCTGCTTTGAATTCCGGGGTCCTTAGCCAAGACGCTGTCTGCACTGTTTCAGTCTGCCCACCTGTTGAATGTTACATGTTAGTGCTGTGGGGCATCAAGAGTTTTGTCTTCATTGTGTCTTTGTTAGCCGAATTTAGATAAACATTTGGGGGGGTTATCTCCAGAGGGCTGTAAATTGGGTAGGGTGGGCATGGCTGTCACTGCATTTCAACATGATGTGGTCATAGTAACCACTCTATCTATTTGCACACATGCCTGCTGTTTCCTGTGGATCCAAGTGTGTTGAATTGCTTTCGAACAGATCATATTTCATCATAGATCTTTTTTTTTTTTTTCAAACCACCTTTCAAAACCGAAAAACTTTCAATTCACAAGGTAAAGCTTTTCTTATGACACATGTTACATATTGATCAAGTTTTTTAAATGTATCTCCATTGAATCAGTCTCATCATGAAGTTTTGGCCTTCTCAGTGTTAATCATCCCATTCCCATAGCACCATAGCAACCCTCGAGAGGACGTGTGTATGTCTAGTCACATCATTATTATGATTGATTATGAACCTCCATTATGTCTCATAGAGAATCTAATAATCCTTCGATGTGAGGAAAGATTAGCAGTGCAGCATGCAGAGTGGGAGTGTGTTTGTTGAAAGAAAACCCAGCACATTGCTGCTATATTCAAAAGTGCACTGAACTTAAAGGGGACATATCATGCAAAACTCACTTTTTGCGGGCCTTTGTGTTCATATTTAGGCCTCTACTGTTCTTATAAACACTCCAAGTGCGAAAAAAACCCATCCATCCGTTTTCTGTAGATCAGTAGAAAGACTTTGGTGTCAAAAAAGTATGCTGCTGTGAGCCATTTGGATGGCTCCCTTATTCTGATGTCATACTAAGGGAATTTGCATAGACCAACCCTAGCACCAGGGTCTAACATATGTGGTTGGATGCCGGCTCTGTTTTAGTCATTTTCACCTGTGAAACGAGCAGCGTAATCAATACATGCAGCCGGAGGCGTGGCCAGCCCAGAAATGGCTCAATTTGGGAGAGACCAATTCTAACCTCGTTTAAAAAGAGGTATGATATGTCCCCTTTAACTGATCGTTTGCTGTGAATTCAGTGATGCTGGGCCCTTGAACATTTCAGAAGATGTCAAGACATTCTTGAGCCTGTTAAATTTCAACGATTTAACCAAACTGTTCCCACTGCAGCAATGTAGGCAGTCGTGTTATGCTTTTCTTTCTCTGTGGGGCAGAGTTTTCAAACGACTAACATTACACAAAAGGCACTAATTTCCGGCTTTATCATTGTGGCAGATTAGAATGAAATACCCAAAGTTGCATGTACTTCCACAAAGGTGCACTCAAATGAGTTCCACCCAATTATCATGCCGAGACATGGAACCAATCATTTGAAAATTATTTCAAGCAACTGGCATATGCCACACCGTTAAGAGGATCAGACTCAGGTAGTATCGCCCTCCTTCTTGTGTAAGTTTTAGGTGCTCATGTATCAGGTGTTAAGAGATTAATGGAGAGGTGGTACAACTGCCAGTTTCTAATGCAGGCTCATACAGTATATATATATATATATATATATATATATACAGTATATATACTGTATATAATGTAATGACAAAAACTGCTGCAGCTTTATACATACATATATTCACATTCTTATTGCAGTAATATTTTAAGCTGCAGCAGTCTTTGCCATTACATTTCCATCCTTAGATAAATAAAAAAGTAATTACAGCAAGTCTTTACCAGGATTACAGAATGCGCTACACAAGAGGAAGGGTTGAATAAATGACATCATACAAGACGGCCTACACAGGCTTACTCAGCAACTGGCATGCAGGCTAACAGATTGATTACAGTATATCAAATGTTATGGATCTCATCTCGTTCTTAAGAAAGAAAAAAAAAAAAAAAAGAAAGCTAATGTATTTGTGTTGTGAATGTGTGAGTAGCGCGTTTACTCAAATGTGGTTCCATTAGCTGGCTCTTGGCAGGAGTGGTGGTGGTTGTTCAGGTCTGTCTCCTCGCCTGTCTGATCTCATTAGCTCGCTTCATGCCTCCAACACTGATTAACACGGCAGAGAAGCAGATGGAAGTAGATGACCGTTTATAATGGAGGAAATTAACATTAAATCACCTGATAATAAGAAGTTATAATGCATTTAATTTCAGACAAGAAATGTGAAATATATCGCGCCATTGCGGATTGTAGCACATCAGTTATGTTAGTTAACCCCCAATAGGTTTGGGAAACAAACAAAAACAACTTACATTTACATTGTGGTCTATAGAGGCACACGAGTTGGTAAGAAAATATTTGATAGTTGTATAAGCTGCCATGCCAATACCAACTCCATGGCTTTTTTGATTATGTGATGCTGTAAATGCAGAATGCTACAGATTATTGCCTAAAGACGACTAATCCAAAATGAATTCCCAAGGCTTGCCAAATGATTTGTTAAAAGTCAATTTTAGCCTGACACTGGTGAAATGGAAATGTATCCTATGGCTCTTTCACTAAGTGAGCTACTCGATATTCGACAGTCATGAGGAGGACTTAGAATGCATTTTCCCTCTCATATTTACTATTTAGACTCCGAGTTTGGTTTAATAACCATCGTACGTGTCATCAACAAACTCAAACCTTCTGCCTTTGACTCTACAAAACAGATACAAAAAAAATAATCATCTGCATGATTCACAGAACGTGTCCAGTGTACAGGAGATGTTTTATTTTCTCAGTAATGTTAGAAATGTAGATATTACTATTCACATAATGGAGATGAAGATTGTCTCCTCTACATTTTTTTAGATTGGAGTCTCATGGTCAAAGATAAGTGAAGAGGCTATGAAAGAATGCCGAGCATTTATAATATGCTCCATTTTTCATCTTTGGCTATCATTAGAATAGGTAATTATGCATAATGAGTCTCTGTGAAGCTGTATAATGTTTCTGTGGCTATTTTTTGCATAAGAATGGCACATCTCTCTGTTTGTTTGATACAGGTTTTTATTTCAGTGTCCTACTTTCTTATCTTCTCATATTACATTTTTCAAATCCCCCATTTTGCTACTGGATAATACTTGTTTTTTTTTAGTATATGCTGTATGGTATATATTAGTATACTATACTGTCGCAGTGAACACCCTGTTATTTCAACAAGACAGAGAGCATACTGTCTCTGGCAGGAAGCTCTGAAATCTGCATCTTTGATCTGATGAGACGCTGGATGAGGCATCCACAGAGGTGAAATGTAATCAGGACATCCTTGTTATGGTAAGGGGTTCATTTGGGGTGGCCGATCCAATTCTGCACACGTTCAGGTCCGCATCCCAGCTGTCGTTGTTTATAGGCTGCACCCCAAAGGGCATTTAAAGGGAAGTCACAGACACGCGCTCACACACACACACACACACACACACACACACACACACACAGATACACACACACACACACACACACACACGCACACACACACGCACAGGCACACAGGCACACACACACACACACAGATACACACACACACACACACACACACGCACAGGCACACAGGCACACACGCACACACGAACACACACACCACTCACAGTTCAGGAGCCCCATTATCTGAACCACACGAAGCTATAAAGAGACTGCCCTCAAAGCGTCGCTACAAAGGGACAAAGACAAATGCACAAACACGCCTTGTGCAGACGGGCAAGGTTAGAGACAGACCCCACACACACACACACACACACACACACACACACACACACACTCACTCGGCATCGTGACAAATAAACTCACAGAGGATCATCAGCCGCCATCACACAAATGCAACGTTTGATGGGAGTTGTTGAAAGGGAGTCATGAATGCAGACTTGATCTGACTTGTTGATAGATGGGAGTGTTGATGATGACTGGGTCAAAAGGCAGCTGGCTGCAAAGTGTCCAGAACCAGGCGTTGTCCAAGGGTGTGTGTGGGGGGGGCGGGGGGGTGTTTGACAGCTTGCTTGAAAGGCTTTGATAAAGTTTCTAAGTGCATAACGAGAAATGTCTTGAAAGTTCATTTATTTTGAAGCGTAGCGTCACACAGATGTTTTTCCAGCTTTTTTACACTGTCATTATTTAACACGAAAGATAGCTGTGTGTCCTTGCGAAGGACACTCTCAATCATATTCACTGCGGAAGTCGTAGTGTGAGCGTCTGTAGCACTCCACGGTGTATCGGTTAAAAAATAAATAAATAAAACACACACACACTTTCTCCGTGGACGGGACAGTGAGTTATAGACGGCATTTAGGCCATCTGACGCCAGCGGAGTGCGGCACTATGGGGTTTACCCGTCTCCGATTCAGGGGTCATTACTCAACACCCCAGCACGGCGCGGCCGCCCTGGGGATGTGTTAGCGGCTCCATTGACCTGTCAGCCTGGCAGGGGCGGGACGCGGAGACCGTGGAGGCCGCCGAGCCGGGGCTGGAGGTTGGGGCTGGAGGTTGGGCCGGGTAACGGTGGCTGGGGCTGGGGCTGGCCCAGAATGAGGGGAAGCCAAAGCGATGCGGAGGGAGCTGTCGCTGTCTAGATGAGGCTCGCTCAGCCACGTCGGCTAATTGCGAAGCTGGGCGCGCGCTGAGTGACTGCAAAGTGTTGTCGAAGGAGAATCCCGCACGTCAACCACTCTTTGAAGCTGCAGGCTATTGTATGTATTTTTTTTCTTATTGCTCTCTCTTACTTAAACATAGTGCTTAAGGAATGACATTTTGGAAAGGAATGGAAAAGACACTCATTCTGAAATAGATGCCCAATCCAGGCAAGACTAAAGCATTTCTATTTTTAGGTACAGTCTCATACAGTATAATACAATTCCACATCTGGTAAATCATATAAATCATACTCAACCCCAAACACGCCCACATTCATGATGAAAAGGGAAAAAAAACACATTTTCCTTTGTGTGTGTCCACCTGAGATCTCTGTTTGTTGTGTCCAACCTCTCCTGATGTCTATTGATTTCTCCTTCCGGCACTGGACATGCATACGCTCAAGCCTGCTGGCGTTTGATATCGCTCCATGGTGTGTGCCCGCGATACTGAGGTTGCAGAGGCCATGTAGTTCTCACTCGCCGCTAAGCTGCTTTTACGCCGCTTACGTATCCAGCTTCCAAAGCGTCACAGAATGGGGTAGGGGTTAGAGTAAACAATGCTGAATTATGCCCTGGTCACAACTAATCCAGGGTGCAAACATTGCGACTGTAGCACGAACTCAAACACATCCATACATAAAAAAAGTATTCTGTTTTGGGCTTCAAACAGTGTGTGGGTGGAATTGATGGAAAGTCCTGAGCCTCCATTCGAATATGCACACATATGGGTACCTTGAAGATGACATTTAGTTTTGTATGCCTGTGACAGCTGTAAATTGAACTGCACCACCATATTTATGTGTTGAAGAAAAGAGAAAAAATGGCTACCATCACCACAGCCCAGTACGGTCTCGTCTTTTATTGTCAATGTGGGGACATTTGTATATTCTTGAGAGGCGAGACGTCTTCAGAGGAGTGGTGGTTCTTTTATTGACATGATGCCACCTGCAATTGCTGCAGTGTCCAAATATGATCTCATCTTGGACACAGAAAATCAAATACATGTTCTTTTTTTTTTCCTCCAAGAAATGTGTCCAAGCAGATAGCCAAATATCCAATCTGTCAGCTCGGCGAGTCACTCTGACAAGAAGATGTTGACTCGATTCCGATAAAGTAGTTTCAATCAGTTTTGCTGTTTGTCGTGGCTGTGCAATATCGAGTTTAGAAATGAGAAACAAACGGGAAGAGAAAACTTGAAGCTCATGGAAGTGTGTTAGACTCCATGTATGTGTGAGATTGGCTGTTACAGGAAAACGTGGGTGATTTATAAGTCATCATATTACATGTCATAATGTTATAATAACCCATGTATATTTTTGAAACATAATATAAACACATACATGTTTGATTATTTGATCTAGCCTGATAGTGACCAGAATTCCAAGCAGGCATGTTTGAAATATAACCTGGTAATTTCCCAACTATACCTTTGTAAATAAATTGATACCAATGATTATAGGTCTCCTCTCTGTCAAAGATGACCAAACCACTTTACCATATAGGACACAATGATGAATGCTATAGCCATCACCAGTAATGAATCTCTGGCCAGACTCCAAGGCAGTAGCCTTTCTATTTATCACATTACCATAGTCTAGAACTGACATAAAAACGGCTTCAACAACTTATTGCCTACTTCCCATAGGGAGGCTATATTTGTTTCTGTTGAAAAAGCCATTTTTTTGTCTCAGTATTTTTTTTTACTAGGGTTGCTTTATGGCCCTTAAATGTGTGTTTCTCATCCAGCCAGATACCAAGATATTTGTATTCAGAGACTCTATCAATGCTGAAACCATTTACAGTGGTTATTTGCACATCAATAACTCAATGTTCCTTGCGCTAGTAATAGCATACAGTATTTAGTTTTCTTTTCATTTAGTACTTTAGTTCATTTAGAGCTTCTTGAAGAACAACTGGCAACTGTAGATTGTCAGTAGCAACAGAGTCAGCAGTATAATATAAAATAGCTTATTGATGGTGAAGATAACTGGGCCCAAAATGGACCCTTGAGGATAACCCTTTGTGATTGTCAAAAACTCTGACCTTTCCTGACTTCACACACTGTAACCTCTGAGACAAATCATTCCAAAACCATTTGCATTGGACCATTTGGACCATTTGGATTATCAACTGTATCAAATGCTTTTGACAAAGCAACAAGAAGGGCAGCACAGTGCTTCTTAATGTCTAAGGCAGATATTGTATTGCTAGTAAATAATGTGGTAGCTGTGATAGAGCTGTGGTTGGTTGTTCTAACTCTGATTGTTGTGGATTTATTATTTGATGATTTGAAAGAAATGACTGTCAGGGTATAATAAGCTCGGTGCATACACTGTATTTCTTCCTGTGCAAAAAAATATGCAACTTTCCACACAACCAGTCATTCCATCACAACATTCATCTTTTTTCAGTGTTACACTCACATGAGCACTTAAACCTTGACTTATTGATCTGGCAGCGTGGCCAAGCTAATCATTTGATATGATTGAACGATTGACTCCATCTGTTCCTGTATGTTGAAATACCATCCCGAGTGGGGTGGGAAGAGTAATGATTTTCATACAAGTGCCAAATCCCATCAGGCTTTTCAGATAACTATATTGCAATGTCAAATCAAAGTTAATGACTCTCATTGTCGACTTGATGTATAATCAGGCAATGAAGGAAAGTGTCGCTTGGCAAAGGCCTGACATGTCATTGTAGTTTTTTTTTTTTTTTTTAACTGTTTTAAATTGTTGTCATGTCCCAGTTTAAATAGAAGCATCAGCTGTTCATTTTATTGACTTGGGTGTGTTTATATGGCAGACAAGTTCAATACGTTCTATATGAGTTCATCATTATGTAATTTTCTGTTGTTTGGAAGAAATGCTCAGTCAGAGTAGTCCAATATGGAGCAGCTATTTTAAACCAACTTTTCAGCGCAATTTTACTGGGAAAACAATGCTGTTTTGTTTTTGTGTGTTGTTGTTGGTGAAAAGCCTTTGAAATGAGCTTCCTAAAGCAGCTTCCTACTGACCTAATAATGAGAAGAACAAAAAAATATATATAAATATACATACACAGGACATCAGAAGGAGGCAAACTCATTAGAGCCACCGTAAAATGGCAACTGCGGGAGAAATTTAATGAAACAACACTGCGTCTAAACATTAGCCAGTAGCAGCCACAAACAGAGTCTATTATTTCTCGTCGGCTAATGGTGTGCAAAGTGCTCACAGTATTGCTTGAAATGGAGTCCAGCGAGCAATGTCTGGGGTTTGAGTACTGTGAGGCAACTCCCAGAAACCTTTAGAACTGAAAACACTCACAGTGGAGCCCTTTGATTTTGCCAGCGTGGTACTTCTTGGTAGCTGGATGAAAGAAAGGAGGAAATTTACAAGCGCAGAGAGAGAGACAACAAATGAGTTGAAAGTAGATTGACCATTCAACCGTCGCCCTTGCAAAAGTCATCTTCACAGGTATGTAAAAAAAAACCTGGTAGTAGATTGGAGGTTATAGGAGATAATGTGAATAGGATTACATTAAAGATTAATGAGGACATAGAACTCTTACGGGCAGTCATATCCTGAGGGCTCGTATTTATGAAAAGCTCACTGTATGGATGACAGGCCCAGTTGAGTAAGAACAAGGCACCTGGTGGAGTTTGAAGTGCTTTGGTAGTGATGACACAAAGGAAGAGTTGGAGAATGATGGCAAGGCATAAATGACAAGATTCAGTATAAGGGATTCATTTATCAAAGCACGTACAGTACCTTAGCAAAATAATGTGTAGACTGCAGAAATAAAATAAAATGTCATGCTTGAAGCTTTATTAGGCCCCAAAGCATGTGTGCCATAGTGTATTGATTAGATAAGATATATATTGCCATTCAAATCCTGTGATAGTCATCGGTTCAAGACATGACATTTATTACCCCCTGCTCAGTTTTCAGTGTTTGGAGCTGACGTCAGAATGTGTGTGTGTGTTTGTGTGTGTGTGTGTGTGTGTGTGTGTGTGCGTTTGTGCGTGCGTGAGCGCATCTCTGTGTGTATTTGTGAGTGTCTGTGTGTGTGTGTGTGTGTGTGTGGGTGTGGGTGGGTGTGTCCGTGCATATGTGTGGGAGTAGTTACAACTTGGACGCGTAAAGCCCTGGTCACTCTCCACTGCTCCTCATTGCGCCAACAGATGTGTTCAGAACTACGGGCAGATGTGCGTCCCTGCCAGTGGCACACGATATGTGCCGCCCCTCTCCTTCCCCTCAGTTTTCAGAGAACTGGAAACTAACATTGGCCTGCCTGCCTGTGTGTATGCGACTCAGTTACACTCTGTGGAAATAAACATCTTGTTTTCCTCCAGTGTACATTAGCATTTGAGCAGTATAATTCAGCAGCTGTGTGCATCTAAATCAACCTACAATATGGTGTTAGCGCCTCTTCTGGGAATTATGGAGTCCTCCTGCTCCGCTACTATGTATGGATTTCCACTGTGTAGGAACAGTAGCACCCGCAAAGAAGCACACATATGGCATGTGTACAAGTATACAAGCGCATACAAGTGGCTGTGTGTGTATGTGTATACATGTGTGTCTGTGTGTGTGTGTGTGTCGGTGGCTGTGTTTGTGTTTGTGTGTGTGTGTGTGTGTGTGTGTGTTTGTGTGTGTTTGTGTTGACTGTGTGCAAATGTGTGTGTGTGCGTGTGTGTGTGTGTGCATGTGTGTGTGTGTGTGTGCAACACACTCTGCACTCTGCTCTCCAGAACTGGCATATTCTCGGCTTGTCCCGCGTCCATAAATCGAAACGGAGCGACTGGCCAGAAACTCAGGGGCCACGACAGCTGGCCCGGCGGAGTTGCCAGGTGACGCCGTGAGGCGAGGCCACATGGCGCTCTTTGAGCCGGTCACTCCGCTGCGGTGCGGTCAGTCACGTTCCTCTCCACAGCCTCGTACACGCCAGCCAGCTCCATGCTTTAGGAAAATCCCCCTCTCAACACTAGTTTAACGTTTAGAAAATGTGTGTGTGTGTCTGTGTGTGTGTGTGTTTCATTATTGATGGCAGTAATATTACACTGCTCGGGGTTGTGCTGGGTCTGTTTTATATGTGTGTATATAAATTCCCGATTCCTCACCGGTTGCGTTTGTTTCCGCTTCGGTGAAAATTCCTGGAGTTATTTTTGTAAGACGTTCACAATCTCCGTTCCCCCGTTCATCCCCCCATCGCATCCCTAGTGTTGGAGATCCAGCGCTGTATCTAGAAAAGAAGTCCGTTTGCATCATGCACCAAGGACACATGCGATACAGTACACTGCGTAGGTGTGTGTTTCGAGAATGAAAAGAGAAAAAAAAAAATGGTAGTCGCTCCATCTCTCCTACACTCTCCCTCTCATCTAATCCCCCTTGAATAGTTGGGATGGCGTGAACTTGTTTGAATTCCTTCTTTTTTTTTGAAGGCTGGAGCCTCTCTCCACGGGTGGCTGACTCACACGCGCAACAGTCACTCTCTCCACGCACCACGTCCTCACCCACCTACGGATGTTCTCCAAATGCGAGATAACCCATAAACACAAACAAAACCAAACAAATGTTGAGGATCACCTTCAGATTGTGCATGCACACACACACACACACTTGCACACCCTTACACACATATGCACACATGTGCACACACACACACACACACACACACACATATATATGCACACACACGCTCACACACATACACACACACACACAGACACACACACACATAAAGTACACACACACACACACACCACACAAACACACACACACACACACACACACACACACACACACACACTTACACCAGCTTACGCAGGTATACATAAAGACCACCTCCTCATAACATGACTTGCATTCAACAATAGATTTGTTTCCATATAAATGTTGTCCTCTGATTCCATTCCAGTCACTTCATTGCGCTGCTATTTCACAGGCTGCCACTAGGGGCAGACACTCAAAGCACAGAAGACTGTCAGTATACTAATCAGATTCCGAGTGCTTCATGGCTTGTCTCTGTCTGCGGTTTCACCGGGGAGGTTTTTTTTTTTTATGCTCCAGCAGTGGGACCTGCCAGACATACCTGGCCTGTCAGTGGCGTGTCAGCCAGGCTCCGGGGGGCGAAGGGGGGGGTGCGTGGGTGGGCAAGGGGCTGACTTTGCCAGGCCCTGATCATCCACGGGCAGCTGGGCACAACAAAGCTAGACCCACAGACAGAAGGGCCCATGAGCCGCGGGGTGACATTGCTGTTTGTTTTTTCCCTCGCCCCCCACCCCTCCTCCCCGCCGCTGCCTCGGCTCAGATCCACGCGGCGGCGCCAAGCGTGGCGGGCTCCAGCAGGGCTGGAGCTGCTCTGAGCGAGAGGTGCTCGAATCAGTCGGTCACACCTTATTTTACGGAGCCGCTTTTTTGCATCTTCGCGTCACTGTCTGTAGTGCACTGTCACGTACAGACATAAGGAAGAGCAAGAGCTATGAAGGATATTCCATTTATATTGTACAGACAGACTTTTTCACAAATATTCTTTGTGTGTGTGTGTGTGTGTGTGTGTGTGTGTGTGTGCCTGCAGGTGTATGGTCGTACACATACCATCAGGTTACCTAGCTACGAGTAGAGAGAGAATTCCCTTGTGTGTGTATTCACTCTAAGTCGGCGTACCATAACTTTCCAACTTTTCACTGTACTATAGCCCATTAACTGCATGACAGTAGGCTATTTATATTTTTCTGTAAAATAAACAAACTCATTTATTTGTTCAGCCTTACACACGACTTGGAACGCACACGCACACACATTTTGTTTACACAGGAGACAGAATGAGAATGCAGCGATTACAGGACTTATTTTTGTTGCTAATTCACTAGCACAAGACTTCAAGGCCATGGATAGAAAATGTAAAAGGGGTGCATATCACAGTGAAGAATTGGGCCATTGTGTAGAGAAACATTTTTACTAATTTGGTTTACGTTTGCCTGCATAAGAATTGGAAATGCATTTGACTTACACTAGCTATTCTTAATTTGCAGCACACTCTTGTACACTTTACAGTACACTGCTTTGTGAATGTGACGTTGCACACTGACAGCAGTCACTTGATCGCTGTGCAATCACAGGGGTTGCCAGGATGTCATCTTTGGTTGAGCATTTGGCCTCTTTGGGAGGACATCAAAAATAGCTAAATGAGTGCAAAAGGTATGAATTTCAGCCTTCGACGCAGATTTGCGCAGTGCCACCTTGACAGGCCTAGATGGTACTGGACGCGAAGATGACTTTGACGGCTTAAATGCTTATTATGTTCAAAATGTGTAATCTTACAGATACACAGTCACAACCACTGTCAAACAACTGTTTCCTTTCTACTCCCGCCACCTCATTCAAACACCACTTTTACCTGCCAAATGTGTTGGTGAGCTGGCGGCCAAAGTAGATGGAGCTATGAGATACAGTACCAAATCTGTGACTTAAAGGTGCTCTAAGCGATGTTTGGAAAGTCACTTCTGTTGATGTTCAAACAAAACAGAGCGCTAGCTCGCTACTACCTCCCATGCTATTGAAACTCTCCTAACCTGCATCTCTTTGGTGATTGGCTGGATGTTTTTATGGTCCAGGTTGGACCAAGTTGTTTTTGTTGCCTGGGCGGTCGACAGAGACCGCTTTTTTTTAATATAGTGTATTCAGTGCACCGGCAACTCGCAGATGGTGAGGTGATTGCTGTATGTGACAAAAAGTGTTTTAGATTAGAAACTGTGAAACATTGCTTAGAGCACCTTTAACGTTTCACCAAGCATCCGTAACGTAGAGGGTGCATCCCAAGCTTTATTTGCCTGTGGCTTCTCTCCTTTGCCCTTGGTCCTCCAGCTCATGCCTTGGAAATGATCATTCCGAGCTTGAATCATTGAGGACATCTCATTTGTCTAATTGCAACCAGAGGAGGTGAGAACGCGGAGAAAAGAGAGAGGTGGAAGTGCCGATGCTCGAGGAAACACAACAGCATCCTACGCGGATGCCTTTTCAGTAGGAATTTTACGATCATTAGCCCCGGCTGCCAAGGTGAAAAGTTCCCTCCCACGTCTTGTCAACTTTTGGTTTCAAACAAGTTCATAGCCATATATTTGTGTCAATAAATGAGTATATAGACCAAGAAAACACTTTTATGTGCTCTAATTATCATGAACTACCATGTGATCTTGATGCCTTTTTTTGTTCACGTATTGTATTTAAGTAACTACTGTACTTCTTTATGTCTCAGAAACGATCAGAAATTACCTCATTATCAGGGTCTATAGTCCATGTTCATATAACATGTTTAGAGGCTTTGGTATGCGTTCATATTCGCTGCTATTTGCATGTAAAATGGACTGTTGATTCTAGCCAAAGAGGTGATGTGCCGCATCATCAATAAGTGACGTCTCTTAAAAGTGATGCGTGAGTGAGCATGACATCTCATTTCTCATATCTGTCTCTCCTTCATTTCTCCATCCTTCTATCATTCCTCCCTCGTTTCCTTCACAAAATGAATTAGAAGGAGGAGTTAGGACAGAAGGAAGAAAGGAATAAAGGGAGGGAGGGAGGGAGGACAAATAGAGAAATTATCTGTGCCCAGACAGACACAATCAGGCCATATCATAGTTAATCCTAGCTAATCATAATGACAAAACACAAAATAACATAAATAACACAAATGGCTCCAACATCCCGGCCCCTAATTGTACACCGTGTAATGATCATGTATAATGCTCTGTAATATCGTTCTATGACAATCATCCCGTGGGTATTTGGGTGTTTTCTCTGGTGAGATACACATCCAGTCGAGGTGCAGTCTATATAAGTGAGACTTGCTTTTCTATTCTTAGTTCACTGAAACTTAA
Source organism: Sardina pilchardus (assembly GCF_963854185.1). Classification (NCBI taxonomy): domain Eukaryota; kingdom Metazoa; phylum Chordata; class Actinopteri; order Clupeiformes; family Clupeidae; genus Sardina; species Sardina pilchardus. The sequence continues at coordinate 19,983,552 of NC_085006.1, forward strand.
GATCTCTGTGTGCTCAGCTTTATGAGATTAGGTGTAAATTTAGAAGAACCATGGCCTGCTCACATGAATCAGATCAGATGGCATGCAGATTTTGATGTCGGCTGTTTGGTAATATAAGCGCCAGGGACATATGGCAGGTTCCCTCACTCTGCGACGGGGGGTGCTTGTTTGTGAAGTGTAGCGGCAGACAATACATACAGGTGGTTGGATTTCCATAGCCACCATTTTATCAAATCATCAACAGAACGAGGGCATCCATCACACGGGGACAGCTGTTTGAAAGAGAAAGCCGGATTAGCCGAGCGTCGTTATCTCCGGCACACATCACGCTCGACTTTTGAAAACATTAAACTTTAAAAATGTCATCAAATACAGCACTCTAAACACAGTTCATACTGTGAAAGGTCACCTTTGGAGATCTTTAAGCCCGTCTGCTACGTTCAACACCAGACATGTAGCATCAAAAAGATCATTATACTGATAAGCTCGGACCATTGTTGTGACTGGTCTGTTTGTATTTCAGATGGCTCATTATCGCACCATAACACATGTACATAACACACAACTGCAGCCTATTAGTTAATAGCGGCTCCCATGATGCAATGAACTGATACAAAACACAGACTGGCTGATCAAACAGCTTTATTTCAGTGATTAGCCAGCCTCTCGTTGATTAGATAAACTCACAATCTGGCTCGCAATCTGGGTCACAGATCCACTTGACAAAAACGGAACATAATGCCACCACAGCATTAGCAGTAAAGGAAATGGACCATGTCCCCACACATGAGAACATGTGTCTGACTCGGGGGCCTATGGAGGTCCTCATTTCAGTCGGACTTGCACTTTATGGCACCCGATACAATAGAGTGCAGTGTGGGCCTAGGGGCGGCTATAGTGGGAAGAAACTTGTGTGTTTGTGTGGAGAAGGTCTTGTTTTTAATGTTCTTAGCCTGCCTACAAAGTCTTACAAAGGCTTTTTACTGAAATGTCGTCAAATAAAAACTGGCATCAGGGTTAGAGTGGGCGATCATTTATACAAGTCATGAGGCTCCCTTATATTACAAATATCATATGTTTAAAAATGAAGCAAAAGAGTTGTGTTGTTAAAGTATAGAATGGTAGTCATGTTTACACAAGAGAAAACTTATCCAGGTTTTCACAAAAACAGCCCAAAGTTGGTGGTATCTATGCATTTTAAGAGGAGAGGGGCAGTACAACAAATGGCATAGTTCTTGCATTAGTGGACAGGAGTGGGACTGAATCCTATTGAAGCTTCCCTGAAAAATCCATCCCGGCCATCCCTGCCTGTAAGGCAGATGGTAAGATGAAGTACACGCTAGACAGTCTAGTTTAGATAACAAGAGCAATACAATCAGTAGACCAAGCAGATTTAGTGTCAGTGAAGATCATTAGATTTTTTTTTTTTTTCATTACAAGTGTGCCTTGCTGCACAGCTGAGCTATGATGAAGCGGAGAGAAACAAACAATCAGTATTTACTCGCAATTCAACTGATGTAGGTGTGTTTTGTTCAGCATGCAGTATAATCACTCAGTTGAACTCTTCCGTGAGTGCACCGAGAGAAGTTAATGACTTTATGACAAATGTTTCATTATTGAATAAATCTCGCCTTTTCTTTCTCACTCTCACTCTTTCTCGCTCTGTCTCCCTTTCCTATCTCTTCCTCTCTTTCCTCCCTCCATCTCTCTCTCTCTCTCTCTCTCTCTCTCTCTCTCTCTCTCTCTCTCTCTCTCTCTCTCTCTTCTTGTGTTTATGTGAGTGCGCTTGTATATAATAGTGTCAGCGTTTACAGTGCTATAGGCCATGACTCATGATATGTCATCCCTGATTGCCTTTCTGCCTCTAGAGCAAATTCCATCGATCCTATCTCACCTCAAAAGGTTTGCAGCGCGCGCTCAAGGAATCAATCTTCAGTGAGACATCACAGTACGCCAGAACCGAGGCCCGGGGAAATATCTGAGGCCCGTCGTCGCGCCATCTCCAGCCGACCCAGACATTAGCATACACTTATCAACAGTATTGAGCCATGAACTCATGTTAGCTCAGCTAGTGTATGCTGCATGGCCTGCTGATGTGACTGCTAGACTCGCCAGCGTTGTCACTGTGCCGTGCTGTTTAAGACGTGATTTTAACTTGTGCGGTCAGACCAGGGCTGGGGCCTTGTAGCTCCGTCGATATCAGAGCTGTACATGTGAGCGAAGGCCAGGAATGTGTCAAAAATGTGACATATGGTCGTTAAATCGATTTTCTCTCTGAATGAGCAGGGACAGGTGTGACAAGGCCAGCACGACATTATTATGCTGTGCCAAGCCTTGTTAGAGAGCCGGTCTAATTAAGATATGACTTTTTTTTTACGTTCTCCATTGACAGATGCAATTCCTAGGATTGAGCGGCCTAGCAGCTAACCTTTAATGGCGACCATGTCTCTCCTTTCAAAATGCAGCTCTGCAGCTCTGCGGAAATTGCCTTTTCCCATTCTTAGTCCACCAGGTAGCCACGAGCAATATTGTTCTGTGCGGCTATATTAGCTTAGCTTTGCCTAATCCAAATGAACTGGGGGACTGATAATGGGATGACTCAGCAGTGGCTTTGGCCCTTCACTGGCCTAGAACTAATTCCCTGATGTCGACTGGGAGAGGACTTACCAATTGCATAGTGACCCTGCAAGAAGAAACACTGATACATGATCCCATATCAGAAAATAAAGCAGTTGTTTTTTTATTATTATTTTATATGTATTATTATGATTATTATTATTATTATTATTATTATTCTGCCAACCTATTTGTAACCACAGACAGCAAGAGTAGCACTGCTCCAGGGAGGAATCAGGGGCTTGACACGGCTTTTCAGAATTCATTCAACACACGACACGCTCTCGTGGGGGTTGGCTGGTAAGCTGTGCTCTCTAATCAGCTCAAATGTTGTTCCAAGTTGTTACCGGGGACCGGGCATGAGTGCTGAATTTGAATGGAGCAAACTTTTGTTTGTGTGTGTGTGTGTGTGTGTGTGTGTGTGTGTGTGTGTGTGTGTGTGTGTGTGTGTGTGTGTGTGTGTACGCTCCACTGTGTCTCTGCATTCAGAAACAGTGGAGTGTGTTTTTGATTGTATCTGACATTGACTCTCCAGTGGCCCTGATCTGGCCCATATCTGAACAAGATAGTTCGGCTGAAACTTTCGACAGCAGCAGAACTTTATGTTTACAACCTCACCGTGTTGGAGAGAGACACTTTTCCCCACTTGTGCAGTGTCTCTCGCTGTGAGAAAGACATGTCTTTCTAATGATAAACAACAGACTGAATGTTCCATTGTAGGATAAGAGCTGTGGTCTTTAGAAGAGATGTGCTTTCTTCCCTCTCATCCATTTCCAATGTACTTGTAGCGAAGGGAGAGAGAAGTAGTGACCCCACCCGGTCTTGAACCCAGAGGTGCGTTCAAGTTTGGCAAACAGTGGCAAACATTTGTGGTGAACATGTTTTCTTTGAACAGTTCAATTTGAACGATTTGATGCTAACACTCCATTCTAACGGAATGGTTGCCTTCATCAAACTCACGTCCAGTTCCACCGTATGTTCGCGGGGCACTACCTCCTCAGACTGTTTGCGATTGTTCGCAAAATTGTTGCCGAAAACTTACAGTAAGGCTAACGGAAAACTGTTTGCAAATGTACGCAAACGTTCGCCTATGTTTGCGAATTTGAACGCACCTCAGGGTACTAACCCTGCGGCTTGATCACAACGCCACTGGACCAGGCTTGTTGGTATGGCAGCCAGAGTGCATACTCAACTGTATTGGCGGTACTACATCGCAGTACTGGGTACCCATTTAGCGCTAACTGGTACCCAGTTTGTCTAGTGATGTCCAAATAGGTCTTGTTCCCACCCATGCAAATGACGCTACATACTGTAGTGCAATGCCGTCATTCTAGGTTCACATCGGCCATGTCATGTCAGAGACTCCACTGTCCAGATTGTAGCCAGGGTCAGTGCATCAGTGAGGCATCACAAGTAGTCTGAAGCTGTTACTTTAAGGTAAATGAGTTATACTGTGTTGCATTAAGGACTTTTGTTTGTTTGTTTACATCGCTAAAATAAAATCTGCTCTGATCCGAGTGAGAGTGATTACATACGGGTAGCTTTTCTGTCAGTGTCAGGCAAGGTGCTATACCTGTTTATATTAATGTAACATGTTCTGCAGTGTAAACGGTTATATTTATATTGTACAAAATGGTCTTGTTAATGACTGTTTCCCACTGTGGTTGACAGCTAGCATAAAATATACACAATTGCAATTACTACTGATAAATAGAGTCTGAACATGGCAACTAATTATATTTTTCTGTTACTTTTTTTAATCTGTGCTGCGTACGTTAAAAGTAATCAGAATTTATATATTCAGTTTGGAGTTTGTTTATTAAATGTCTTTACCTCTGGCAACACACACACTGAGCTCACAGTTAACATGTGAGAGAGAGGGAGAGAAAAAAAAACGGAGAGATTAATTTGCATGGTTGGATATTTACCAAACTAATTAAATTGCACACTTCGCTCATGGACATGCCGCGAGCCCTCCACCTGAGTTCTCCTCCGACGCGCCACCTCTCTCGTGACGTGACGTGACGGGCCCCATCGTGATTCGTACTTCCTGCCCTGGAGCTCTGAGAGCCTCTGGCATGACCAAATCATTCACAGACAGCAATCAACTGGGACAGGGGTGGGAAAAAAAAAAATACAGGAGTGAGCCAAAACTGCTCCTCCAGTGCCGCTGATGATCTGAGCCAGCAGACGTCTACATTAGCATCTCATGAGCGCCAGAGAGGAAGAGGAGAGGAGGAGGAGGGGGGGGGGGGGTCTGTCTGGGTGAAATACTGCCTTCGGGGTCGTTGCCGTAGTCATCATGGGTGGAGAAATGGCCTTGGTGTAAGTGTCAGTTAAGACTGAACTCGTACTCTCATGGTATAGGTGCATGAGAGTATGCGTGTGTGTGTGTGAGTGCGTGTGTAACATGAAAGCTCTGCCAACCCATGTCCCTTTGTGTAATCACTTCTGCCACACCATACAGCACAAAGATGTCACCATCTTAACATTTGGCACAACAACGATGCCATTTTGGCGCGCGTCCAAGACAGGTAAACAAAGGCGCAACACACACATACTTTATATGCTGTCAAATTAACTATGCAGACAGCATGCTCGCCCGCTCACATCTCTACAATTACAATACATGACGAACGCCCGGCTAACCTTCCAGCTACCACCCCTGCCAGCACTCCATGGGAGCCCTTGTTTGATGAACTTTACTGGCACCCGTCTAAATGTCAGCGGCCTCTCAACATTCTCCCTCAGCAGTATGCGATGCATTAATGCTGGCCACCGCACCGGCTGGTGTAGCTACTACGTCCACTGATCCAGGAACAGGCCCGAGCCACCTGACCTTCCACAGATTGTGTTGCATTATACAATACATCCTGGCACGCAGTACGTGAGGACTTTATAATAGTCAAGGCACGGACTCATTCCACGCTTGCGAATAAGACGTACACAAAACAAATGTACACATATGTTTTATTCTGTTTCACTTTCCGCATACCGCTCACTGAGGGTGAGGGTTACATAGGTGTTATTAATATGAGGCAGATGCAAGCAGTTGTGAGTGATGCAGTATGTTCTCTGGTAGCCTATGTTTCTCCAATTAGATGCTTAGGTGTTGTTTCTTTATTGTCTATATACCTTCTTAATGTACAGCAGAATGATCTCCTGTCTAATGTCCCTCTGCTTCACGTCATATTCCTATTTGTCCTGTCTGGATTCTTTTCCTACATGTGACCGTCTGACAGTTAATCAACCCCAACATACTGTAATGCATTGTACAAGAGAAATGGAGAGTGTATGTTGCCATTGACATATCTGACTGACCAGCTACATTAAACACCTATTTGAGTTGAGTAAAGGACTGATGAAATTGGAAAGCCGTATGTAAACTTTGTATATTGCGATTGTGAAATTATAAGTTATATGTCAGAATTAGCCACTGCACATTATGAATGTATCACCAAAGAAAATAAATCGGGCTAAGTAATGGGCAATTTCCACCTGCATTAGCCAAACAGGAAATGTTCAAAGCGAGACGGCCAATACCTGCGCGCTAATTATTTTGCTTGAGGTAAGCATGAATTAGCTCTGTAAATGTTGGCCTGTCTGCAGAGCCCTTGCTGAAATGATTTGCTGTAGCAAAGCACTTATTTGTATGGCTGTTCCAACATGTTGCGGATGGGCAGGTTCATAAGAAGCTCTCTCTATGTCCCTCTCTTTCTTTCCCTCTCTCTCTCTCTCCCTCTCTCCCTGTATGCATAATGAGCCCACTGCTGACAGAGATGAGTGTTTGCATTAGTGAGCGCCGTATGGATGACCTGTCAGCTGGAGGCCACGCTGCTTGAAGGCGTACACACGGCGTACACACGCCGTCCCCAAACAGAGTAAGCGCTTTCCAGATTGAGGCTGTTTCCAGCTGATTACAGTCGTCGATACGACTGATTAAATTGACAAGAACTCAACACGAGGCCATCTCTGTTTATAGAGTTTCGCCGGGAAAAAGCCAACCCCTCTAATGTAGGGCAACTATAATTGAAGCACATTTAAACACAAAGATGTAAAACACATGGTGAAAAAGTCAAATGCAACAAGTCACTTGTGAGTAATATGCTATAAATAGGTCAACCACATCCTAACAGGCCCCGCATTAATGTGGGTAGCATCAGAATCAGAGGGGTGCAAAGTGATTGTGACGAGACTGGTAATAATTATGTGAAAGCCTGTTGGAAGGTGATGTAGAAGGATAACCATTTGATAATACCCCCCCCCCACCACACACACACACACACACACACACAAACAAAACACTTCATTTTGAGTGTAAGATCAAGCAATGCATTTAATGTTGCCTATCTTTCTTCGTCTCTCCATTTCTCAATCGCAATAATGCGTGGCGACAGGAAAGCACTCGATTGATTGTGTGCGCGGCTCCTTGTGTCTCCTTCAAGGCGAGATCCTCCCTGACTGATAACAGTGCAGACTAATGAGCACTTGTTTATCCCTCCGCCATGCATTTGAAAAGCTCCTGACATCTGGCAAAATTGTAACAAAAGCCACGCTCACACATAATCAGGTGTGCTATTCTGACTGTCGGCATGCAATTTGTTAGTCGTGCTTGTTGTGATTTTAGAAGGGATGGTTTGTGTGTGTGTGTGTGTGTGTGTGTGTGTGTGTGTGTGTGTGTGTGTGTGTGTGTGTGTGTGTGAAGAAAGGAAACACCATGTGGCCACACATATTGTGCCCAACAAAGTTAATTTAATTAAAATGTCACCGTTTTATTTGACAGGTTTGCACGGCATGTCATCTGGATTCTGACATTTCATTCATGAGATGAGGTGTTTTGTGTTCATTCGCGTGTGGGAATGTGTGCTTGTGTTTGATGAATACGGTAAACGCTTGCAGTTTCATATTATGCTAACTGATTGATAGAGCAGATGTTGGTGAAACAGGGTATCATATAGCTAATTTTGGTCGTTTATAGCTAATTTTCTGATAAGTACAGTATGTGGTCCTATCTTCTCATGAGGTTGATAAACAATACTCTTAAAAGCATGCATGAATAATGTAGATGAACTAAGACAGGAATGAGGTCAGATTGATGTAATACACGATGGTGGTATATTAGCAACAGTGCTGTGCTTTTAATCTATCTCACTCCTGATTGAAGCTGACGTACTAGCTTGGCCCCATGAACAGCCAATGAAAAAAATAATAATAATGGAATAAAAAACAAAAAAAAAAAAACAGGAATAGTCCTCATGGGCCCATAAGTGCCAGCGGTTTGTGGCGGTGATGGATTTCCTCCATGCCTTCCCACAGATGTTATGTAATTGTTAGCCGGGCCTTCCCCCTTGGGGGTGGGGAGAATAGGATGGGGATAAGTGTCACATTTCAGACGAGTGGGAAGGCGGGTAATCACCAGGCGGATGTGCTCACCATGCTGCCTTCTTCCCACCATGTCAGAGGAGGACAGAAGCGTATATGGGTGTGAGATGGATGCAGTGAATTAAACATGAACAGGAAGGCATGCATACAGGAAGCACTTTCAGTCCTACAGCTGGACTATTTTACTCTATTAAATGGGGAGGGGGGGAGGGATAACTCACATTGTCACATGGAAATCTGTTTCATTTTGCATCTCTTTGCAAATCTGAGCTCAATGTCAGCTCTTTGCTGAGTCTCCTATTACATTAATAGGCTACTGATGCTAATACTGTAACTGGCCAGTCCAGGATAACATGAGGTCCACTTGTCAAGTTACAAATGTGTGATTTCCTAGTGGCAGTGTCTCTGTCATGATATAGGACTTTTATGTTCCCACTCTTGTGCTATCGAGGATACTGAGAGTAAAGTTGCCTTTAGGAGGAGAAGAAATGGAGAGAAACAGAAAGGCGATGGAAAGAGAAGAAAGGAGAGCACACATGCTTAATATTAGCTTGGCCTCAAGGCGTAGCTTTGAGCTAGCATTCCTTCGCACTTAATTACGAATATGCCTTTTGAGTCGAGAAAAAAAAGAATGAATATTCATGGGTACTGACTCACATGAAGCCACATTTTGCACATTTTCCTCCTGTCGTTTCTAGACATGCCTTGCAGAGGACTTCTTTCTTTTTTTCCCCCAACAACTCCCCAACAAATCTGAATTCTCAGTGCAGATATCCTAGCCAGACTGATAGTGGATCTTTGACAGGGATCTTCTTCAATGTCTGTGCCTTGCGTCTCACGTTCCTCCGTCTTTTTTTTTTTCACCACCATCATTTTGATCCTCGTCACGTTGATGTCTCTCTGAGAACCCCATAAGCTCAAGAAAAGGCACAGATGCATGAGGAGGAGAAAACACATCCTTTTTGCTTTGGCACATTTTTTATTACTTTTTTTGACAGGTATTTCCTCGGGGAGAGACATGAAGCGTGGAAAGAAAATTCCCAGTACAAAGGTGCCATTAACGATTTATTACCAAGGATTAGGACTATATCACTTCTAATTATGTTGGAATAGTGAACCATTTTAGAAGAGCATCACAAAATGGTTGTTATGGATTTCTGGAAGATTTTCTGTTTTTTCCCCCCCTTTTCCTCTCCTTTGTGTTGCGTGGCTGTGTGGACGATGTATACAATATGTTGTTGTCCACACTAATGCCTTTAAGATTTTGGCTCTAAAGAACCATGGCTTCATGTGGAGATGTGTAGGTGGTATTTCCTGGCTCTGCAGAGAACATTGGTTCCACAAGGAGATTCCTTGAGCTTTTCAGTACTGGTAGTTGTTCCTCTTCTTCAGTTGATTTCAAATTATTTTTTTGTCAGTTGGAAGAGGAAGGTCTTAAACAGCCTGAGGTCATAATGTTGGTTTAGAGGTTCCTTATTGCAAAAGCTAATTTAGCTCTAGCATCTCTCGTTGGTAACACTTTACTTGTCACTTGACACTGTCATGACACATGAACCCGAACCCGAACCCGAACCCGAACCCGAACCCGAACCCTAACCCTAACCCTAGCCCTAACCTTTAACCCTGTAACCCTCATCCTAAGGCTAACCCCTTCCACCCTTCAAGCAACATTTCCCCTTCACCTAACCCTAACATGTCATGACAAAAAAACAAATGACACTGAATGACAATAGTGGTTTGTCATCAACGTTTATGACTTGTTTATAATGTTTATGACACATTCACGACAGTGTCATGTCACTCTTATGTAGATACCTTCAAGTAAAGTGTAACCCTCTCTTTTACCATTTCCTTAAATTGTTTATTTCCTTATCTGTGATAGATAGCATGTATCGTACATAATAAAACATTACAAGCCAAAACCGAACTGAATAATGGTTTGTCCTACAATGAATGACATTTTCCCTTGAAGCGTTTATGTGCGGGCAACCATGTATATTTTAAGATTTGCATTATCGGGAGTCAGGGAAACATCATAAATCATGTTTGCTTGAGCGCAATATGCATTCGGTGCCATTTCCCCCTTCCGTCAGGTTGTTTTATTATTCATACATTCACGCTCACACATATGTCAAAGTTCTGCGGTGCGAGGTGCCCATCAGACATTGGCCCTCACTCCTGCTGAAAAAGATACGCGCGTACATATCAACGGAGAGGGAGGCCATGTGACTCGGGCGCTCTGCACGGAGCTGAAGGTGAATTGATTTGGACGCCGGGGTTTAGAACGTGGCTCAGCGGATGAGAGCGCACTCACACCTATCGTATCCATGGTCACCCGCCTCCTCCTCCTCTGTTAGCGCTTCATAGCATCCTCTGTTAAGCATTTCTGTCACATCTCCATCCATGCGCATGTTGTTTGTGGGTTTGCTTACTGATAGATTCCGTGTAATGGGAGGACTGTGTGTGTGTGTGTGTGTGTGTCTAGGAGATGTGTGTGGGAGGTGTGTGTGTGGGAGATGGGTCTTCCAACAGCGGTAAAAAAAAAACTAAATATGTTGGTAGGGTGGGTGTGAAATGTTCCTAAAAATGAGTTACACAAACACTCATGAACTCACACACACACATTACACTCACACACACACACACACACACGCACACACAAACACGCACACACAAACACACAGACAGCGAGAGATTCACACTAGGCTGAGTTGCTAGAGGAAGGACTTGAGTTAGCCCTGTCAGGGCGGATTGACAGGTCTTGAGCGTTGCCGGGCCGATAACGCTTCATTAGGTCTCTCCCGGCTGACACCCCTGGTAGCTCTGTGCTCCCGAGTGGCAGGCAGGCAGGCAGGCAGGCAGGCAGGCAGGCATCTCCTACCCGCTGCATGGGCACAGACTGCATACCGAGGCATTACTATGCAGCCCCTCGCCCCCTCCTCAAGTCCCTCCTCATCACTCCCTCCATCACTTTCTTTTTTTTTCACTCTTTTTTTCTCTCTCTTCCCATCTCGTTTTCTTACTCTCTCTCTCTTTTTTTCCCCTCACCGTCACGTTGTTCAGCCTCTCTTTCTCCTCCGATCATTCTCTCCATCAGGTTCCAACTCCTCTTTTTAATGTGTTTTCTCTTTCTCTGTCCCTTTCTCTTCACTGTTCTTCACTTCCCTCTCTTTACCCTGTTCTCTCCATTCTTTCTCTTCACTGTTATTCACTTCCTTCTCTTTACCCTGTTCTCTCCATTCTTTCTCTTCACTATTCTTCACTTCCCTCTTTTTACCCTGCTCTCTCTATTCTTTCTCCTCACTATTCTTCACTTCTCTCTTTACCCTGCTCTCTCCATTCTTTCTCTTCACTATTCTTCACTTCCCTCTCTTTACCCTGCTCTCTCCATTCTTCCTCTTCACTATTCTCCCTTTCTTTTTTCCTCCCTCAACTCTTTCTCTGCACTGTTCTTGCTCCCTCCATTCTTGAAATGACCCTGTGATGGTAGGACTGTACTGTAAGTAGTCTCCAGGGACGGCTTTTAATGTTGCTTCCTTCTTCAGCTATCTGTTGAGTATGTTTTTCCTCATTTGTCAGTGCAGTTCATGAAAAAAACATTGCTTTGAGATTTCAAGTGTTCAGAGGCAATTGTTTTTTTTTCCCTAAGTAGTATGATAAAAAGGGATGTTCTTATCAGTATTTTATTTTTTTTAATTAAATACATTTGCTCAAGTACAATCAAGGGATTTTGCAATGCTACAGTATTAGATTAGTTAAAAGTTTGAGAAACATTAAATAACTGAGTGTGTTTATTTGTGAAATAAGCATTTGGTTGCCATGATAGCTCATCACTGTAAATCAATAGCATACACCTTGTTACATTTATTGCCATTTTATCTCACACTTTGTCATGTTTCCAGACAGCATGCTAACACATGGTAAGCCTCACAGTTTGGAGACATTAGCATTCTGTGTGCTAGTAAAAGAAGACGCTCACGACGTGTTTGCGTTCACACTCATTTCGAAACTAATCCAGATGAGTTGCCATTGCCACGGCTCTTCATCGTCGATCGGGGCCTCTCAAATAGCATTAGCAGTAAGGGCTGGGACGCCACTTATCCTTGGGAAGGAGAATTAGCCGTTCAATCATCTTGAATTGGTATTGTGCTGCGCTGCACCATCGACTGTCATGAGCTGAGCATCTGTGTTTCTCCTGCACTTTTACACCCCTCTGTTACAGTTTTAATTATAGTCCATTATTCTCATTTATACTGATTGTTCCTTTCAAGAGCAGCCTTGATTAATCCTGCCACCACTGTGCCCCCACTGTTTTCATCATTAATTTAATTCAAACATTTTACAATCTATTATCTATTAAGCGCTGATATTAATCTGACGACAATTCATGCTAAAAAAACTGAAGGATGGGGTCATAGATTCGGGGCACATTTAGGAAGTGTTGTATAGTTCATTATAAACATCTGTCCATAGTTGTGCTAACTGACACACGGCTAATAAATGAGCAGCCTACCAAAAACAGATGAAGTGACTCCACGAGGTGTGCCATCTAGAGCAGAATGTGATTGGGCAGCCCACAGCCCACTTCTGTTCTGGCATTTTGCACTCCTTTTGGGAGTTGCTTGCTTGGAATTACACATGCGTACAGACAGTACATGTTCTTTTCAGTAATGTGGGCAGAAAAGTATTCAAATCGTATGTATATCTTATATATATTTTATTAAAAATATGGCTGTGTTAAAGATAGTTATCTTCACATGTTATGAGGCTGAGTCACTTAAGACCATGGCATCTGATATACAATCCCATTGGATTTATTTCCAAGAAACACTCTGTGAAAAGTAGCAGTAGTGGTAGAAGTAACGAAAACAGTGTTCTGCCCCAGTGTTGAATATCACTAAAATAAACTTAAGCTTTTATGTTATGTTATCCCTGTTGTCTATCCATGGATTTGCATCTATTAGCAAAAATATTCTAAACTAGCATTCTACTCCTCTATTACAAATATTGTGTTTATGATGATGCGTTAGTGGAAACATGGCTTCTTTGGAATTCTTTTTGATAGCTCACCTGGCCCCTGAAGCTATATGTTACATATTTATATTGGTTTGATTGCTGCAATCCATGTAACTGTGGAAGCTCTAGAGAAAACAGATTGCCTGTGAACCTCATAATGTATACAGTCCATATACTGTAGTCATATGTATTCCAGTGGTATACTGTAGCTGTATGAGAGCTGGAGGTTTCATTAAAACATGCTGAAGAGATTCCATCGACTCAAAAGTAGCACAATACACAACAGAACCAGTGAGAGAAAGGGGGGCGATGCATCATTCAAAGACAAGCCAAGACTGAGTGAATCTCTAGGTGCCCCGGAGCAGTGCACACATGCCTTTATTTAGCCCGAGGTGCATGACATCATCTGGCCTGCGCTGGGAGGCCGGTGCGGTGCCTGCCCACATCCAGGTGACAGACTGCATCCCAGCCCATCGCCATGGCAGCAGGGAATTGTGGTTTTTTTTTTCAGTTGGGTGCAACAATAGCCACGTCTTACATGGACGTTTTTTTTTGTCATTCCGATTAAACTATTCCGATTGAAAATGTTGTGCCGTCTGTTTACATGGGTTCATTCTATTCCAACCAGGTGCTTTCAAGAGCTTTAGAATCTTTGATCGGAATAGCCTACTTTTCATTGGGAAGATACTGTATAGCAGTCAATCTGAATGACCGTGTACATGGGTGTTCATTCAGAATAGGAACGGACTACACCACCTCTTCCAATCCGATTAAAATTCTGATCGGATCAGGAATGTTCATTCCGATTGAGGTGTTTAGCAGTAACTCTGTTTACATGGACACTTCTATTCCGATTGAGCTGTTATTCCGTTTCTAATCAGAATAGAAGTGTCGATGTAAACAGAGTTACCTAAGGAACATAATCCTATATAAAGTAGCCTAATCATAGAAATGTATTATACACACCATTTTGATATACACAATGTGTCTGCATCAGTCCCAAAAAGACAAATTGTGTTTATGTATTTTGGCGAGTTTAATGATATAAAATGAAATAATTTTTCCTATGAGTTTTTTTAGTGGCTACTTAGAGATAGAGAATTGCCCCAGAGGATGGCAATGGAGCTTATAGTCATACTTGCTCTATGGATACCATAATAATGAGAGTGCTATTCCCTATTATACTGTGTACTGTAGCTATGGTATGTATGTATGAATATCATATTAATGAGAGTGCTATAGAACCTATAGTTACGGAATGTACGAGTGTCATTAGCCGATTGTGTTGCGCTGCAGCTTGTTGTGGAGCAATAGGAGAGGATTACTTCAAGGTCACTAAGGTCACGGTGTGTTGACTGTTCTCTCTAGTTAATGTGCTCTGTATACGTCCATGCATGTGCAATCAAGGTCATCTTCAACAGAGTGTTCAAGAGACGTGAGCTAGAGCCATTGTTTACTGCTGTGCAGCACTTGAGTGCAGAGGCGTCTATTCAACTCTTCAGCCATTCAGTCAGAAAACACTGAATGAGGTAATGAAATGTGATTATCTTAGAGTAAGATTTTCTTTTTTTCTTTTTTGTAAGGCCATTCAATCAATTAGTTCTTGACTTGTAGAAGTTAACTGAGAGTAACTGTAACTGTTTACTGTAGACTATGTGAAGAGTCAGTAGATCTGATTGACTGAAGAAAATAAGTGGCCATTTCATCTTCTTCAGTTCTTGAATTGTACTAGTTCTCTAGTAGCATCTGAATAGTTAAAGTAGATCTGATGATCCTCATTGAATGAAGAATCGATAGATAGATAGATAACTTAGCTACCATGGTTTTGGGAAACACATCTGGCTGTGAGGTTGGTACTGTAGTAGTAGGAGGCTGAGGCAGAGGCTTGTTTCGAAGGTGGAGAAAAGTTTCTGGGTGACACTGTTAATCTCATCATCATAAAGTTTGACAAATTAGCCAGTGCAAAGGTGAGGTTTCCATTATGATCCTGGACAGACAGTAATGACCAATGGTCAAAATACTGGCGGGTTAAATACAGGTCCCTCTGAAATCTGTTGCAACTTTGTTCTCTCTTGCCACAAAAGCAAACAAACAAAAAAAGAATAAGAAAAAGCATTGCTTGACTTAACCACCCTCCTCTTCATTATGATGCTACTGTATATTTACATAAAATATAAGGAAACACTAGGTTGTTTTGTTTATTCCCTTTATTTCAGGGAAATATTATGGAGAGCGTAGAGTTGCTATCCTCTTTGACAAGCACTGGTGCACAATAGCCACAGTCAGCGCCACGAAGACAGCACAGCCCTGATTGTGTGACCTCTGCAGACAAGCAATTAAGGGGAATTCACACATAATCCTTGATGAATGGTTTTATCCATTAAATTAATCTTTTTTTTTTCCAGGAAAAACACAAACTCAGGTCAAGTGTTAATACAGAAAAAGCTACCCGCACGCATTTCCCTATCAATTTATTTGAGCTCTTTCAGATCTAATGGTATATTATGCACTAGTTCAAGACCTAGGGCGCAGAGATTAATGTAGGGTTAGTTTCTTTTGTGTAGAAATACTATGAATCAAAACAGGTATTTCCATGGTGATGGCAGTGTACAGGCTCAGAAGGTTTTTTATTCTCTTGTGGTCTAAAGAAAGTGTTTTTACAGTAGATCGGATAATTGTCTGACAAAGACATTCTCTTTTAAGTGTTTAAATATTGAAAGCATTTTTGTTTACCGGTACCTAAATATTACTGTCTGTAGCCAACTTGTGGACCTCCTCAGAGGCTACAACCTTGGTTCCTGTTCAGGTAGCCTGTCAAGTTATTGACCGCACACTAATAATAAAGTCAAACTTTATTGATCTGTTTTAGTTGAAGGCATTTGGTTCATTTTCAATGAAAAGTGGGAGGCAAGCAGGCGATTTGATTAGCAGTGAGGCAGGCAGACTTTGTGATGAGATTCTTGCTGCTTGCGTGAGCAAATCAAGAACACATCTGCCTGCCTCCAAGGTAAAAAGCGACTTTTCCAGCTTTTCAGGTGGGCAACAAAGTAGTTAAAAATAACAAAACTGAGGAAATATTTGCAAGGTTAGACCTAGACATTGTTTGGTTAGCTTAGATACTCCGTTGGTTGCCTCACTACGATGGCACTGTTGATTTCCAGCTGAAAAGCTCTTTATACTGTATGTAGAGCTGAGGCCCTGCAATGGACTAGAGACAGTACACACCTACTGTACATGCACAGCATATGGCCCTATTAAGGGGATACTAAGATGGTGTAATCAACAACAGCACAAATGGGCCAAATTGCCTCCACTGGTGCTGTATTCTGCATATGATGATGAGGACACCACAGCAGGCCCTGTTTCTGCTTGCCAGAGAACACATATCAGCTAGAAGCACGTTCAGGGGATATTGGTTCAAAGATGATCCATTTTGTTACCATGAGCCTGTATAGCAGCAACATTGGTAACATTTACAGTTGATGAGGTGTCTTAATTCATGTCCTTCTCATGTCATATCCCTCATATCCAGAATCAGCGACTCAGTTTGGTTACCTTTTCTTCAATTAGAATGCCCTACCTGGATGTGAACAAAACAGTGTGGTGCAACAGACAATGCAGTGAAACATGCTGAGCAGCTAGGACAAGCTGCAAGACGTAACCATATGTCATGGCAGCATCAGGCATTACTGAGACAGAGGATAGTGCATGTGTCATGACATACAGTAGGTATGACAATGAAGTGTTACTAATGACTGTAACTTGTAAAATGTACTTTTCATTCATTCATTCATTCATTCGTTCAACCTTTATTTATTCTTGGAGGTTCATTGATTGTAGTCCTCATTTCAATGAAGCCAAGATTACAGTAACAATGAAATAATGAAATAACAAGAGATATGTATAATAATTGTGATGAAAAACATAGTGGCAGACACAGTCATAAACATGATGCATGTTATGGTCTTTGGTAAGGGGCGAGGCAGAGTAGAGGGTAGCCTCAGAGTAGATCACTTGCTCATTTCAATTCATCACTGACCTAAAAGTGCTTCCACAGGAATCAGGTCCAGATATCCAGGTTTACATTTCACCCCCACAAAAAAAAAAACAGTTGCCCCCCGACCCAGCCGTAAAAAGATATCTCCCAATTTTGCCCTTATAAAAATAACTGACTTTGTCTTTTATTGTTTTCAATCTACCCGATCTTCCATTAGAACTGACCAGAGGGTTTACCACAATCCATTTTCATTCCATTGCCTTTTCACATAACCTTTTAAACCGAATCATATGCAGTGTGACATTCTAAATTATGACAAATTAAGGGAAACTTGCAGTTACTGTTCAATTGACCTTATATGGAAAACCGCAACTGTATGACATAGAGAGCCATTGCACATCTGAGGTTTGGCTCAGCGTGTGATTTCTCTGTTGTCTCGGGAGATTTTCTGTGGAGGGTCCCATGGATGTTAATTAGCGGTGTCTGATATCAGATAGACAGCAATGGGAGACTTCATGCTTGTGGTTACTTTCAGATCAGCATGATTGACCATGCAGTTTCTCCACTGGTTGAATCACTGGGGCAGTTAAGATCTATTATTAATTTTATTGACGCTCACAGCAGAACTTTGCCTGCAGTAGCACCACACTAGGGCAATGAAATCCGCCCGATTACCCCAATTGTGGAAGAATCAGTCTACTCGCCGCCCGATAAGTGGAGAGCGGTGCTCGTAGGGCACACCCACAAATGGATTTTTCGCTGAATTATTATGCAATAGCTTTAAATGAATGGTCTCTGCAAATATGTGGAAGGGGCAGTGACCAAAAGTGAGTTATGTGACGTTTTAATAGCCAGTGTCCACCGGAATATCTGTATAGTTATTATTCCAGGGCCACCGAAGAGGAAGTCCATTGTGCCATCAGTCAGCCGAGGCCCACATCTAATAACCTGCCTTTCTATTGTTCTTCACTTAAAGGGCACCTCATTGTTGCTAAAAAGGACTGATCTTGCAAGGTGAAAAGAAGGCCTAGTCATTATGGCGTCTAAGACTAAGGCCTCTTTCAGTAGTTGCAGGAAGAAATGAATTCCCTCTTGTCATCCAGATACTCCGATAAGGAGGTTGTATTCACTCCATAACATTTATCAATGAATTCTCTATGATCTTCCTCTATGGATTGCACTTTAGACTAGAGCAGTAAATTATGTATTAGGGGGAACTTTTTACCTCTAAAATGAGACTCTTACCACCTGGCTAAGAACATATCGTCATATATTGGTAAATACGTATTTGAGTCTGTTTGCGGCATTGTTGTTGCTGTGATAGTCTTCTTATACCTTTTTCACTATTTTTGATTGGCAGCATCATATGCTTATACCTCACCTATTCCCATAAAACTTGTAACTCCACATTGATTATATGGAATAGAGAGCTCACGTCTATGTGTTTCCCTCAGCTAGCACTCCCTAATTGGGGTAGGGTCAATGCACCTTTTGGGCATTTCATTTCATTTTTTAGGGCAAGCTGGAGCAAGACTTTCAGCCTTTGTGTTGTTGTAGGATAAAATTGGCAGCAACAACACAGTTTGTTATTGTTTACAATGCCTTGCTTTTGTTATTTGTTACACAATAATATGTGTTGAAAATAACACAACTTGTGTTGTTTTCAACACATTCGTGTGTGTGTGTATGTATATACAGTATATGCATTTACACACACACATATATATATATATATATATATATATATATATATATATATATATACATATATATATATATATATATATATATATATATATATATATATATATATATAAAAACATCTACCTATCAAGTTCAAGTTCAAATTCAAGTGTGCTTTATTAGCATGGCAATCTATCTATCTATCTATCTACTGTATCTATCTATTCAGAGTATGGTATGGTGATAGAGTTATGGTAATATAGCAAACTGTGATGGAGTGCCATCACTATAGTTGAGTACTGTATGCGCTCTGACTGCCAAATCAACGGGCCTGGCTCTTTTTGTGTTGTGTTGCATTGTGCTGCATTGCGCTGTGTTGCATTACAGTCAAGCTGCAGGTTTGGTGCCTCAGAGGACCGGGTGCAAGACTGGTTGGGGTCACTGCTCTCTCCCTTTGCTATACACAAATCCATGTCCTTTGACTTTCTTTCTCTCCATACAAGTAACTTTATCTGCCCAAAAGCACCCAGGCTCTCACATATCCGCCTCTGTGCTATAAAGATGGAGCCTTGTCATCTGTTCTGCCAGCGCCCTAAAGTCTCTGCTCAATGATCCAAACACCTCAACTTAGAGTTGCCTGCCTATAGCTCCTTTTTTTTAATCATCTTCCACCCAGAAAGTTTTTTTTTTCTTTTTTGACCATTTTAGTCTTTTCCTTTCATTCACCAGTCTCAGTTCTCGACTTCTCTTTGAAACTGTCTAGACGGCGGTCTGGCAATTACATTTTAAAGCAACTTTTCCCCAAACTATAGATTGTAATGATCTTATCCACTAGCTCAGATATGTGCCAATGTTTCCTGTTTGTCTTTGTAAAATGGTTAAAGCAGGTACATGTATATACACTGATCTGTGAAGGATGTGAAGTACCTTAATATATTCTCAGTTTCTATCTATCTCGAAATACCCTTCGTTTCTGAGAATAATACCAGACTAATGAGTTTCCCTGTGGCCATTTTTAGACTATAATTAATTCCACAACTTCCCATACTCAAGTAACCTAAAGAATACCAATTGTATTGGTTCCCCAAACAACAGCAGAGTACCACTGAACAGATCAGAGCAAAAGTATTGGGTTTTCTAAAGATTATTTATTAATTTAGTCTGAGGTAATGTGCCACTGAAACAGCAGTGATGGCAGCAGAAAGTGGCCATTTTCTGTCTTTATAGACATATGTAAGGACTGTGTCACACTATATCAGTGTACAAACACATTCACATTCATTCACTTTTGATCACAATATGATGGCCAGCAAATTGTTTTTGCCAGAAATATAAATATTGAAGACAACACATTGGAAATATACACTGTATATATTTTTAAGTTTAAGTTGAAATACAAAAAATCCCAGGAAAGAGGCCAGTTTTATTTTGGTCCATCTAGTGACTGACTGGAACTGGAACACTGAAGTCTGCCGAAGTCTCTTATTTATAATGAACACATCCCATGGCCACAGTCCATGAGACGCCCTGTTTCATGTGCACACGTTGATGTAGCCTATGTTTACGCTCACACTTGTGTCTTATGCTTTTCAGTTCTACTTGTATCTCTGTTTTGCTAGATGAGAACTTGTATTTCCCCTTGGGGATCAATAAAGTATCTATCTATCTATCTATCTATCTATCTATCTATCTACTGTATCTATCCTATAAGACAGCATTGCATGCAGAAATATTAACCAAATTCAAACAAACTGTATTAGAACAGCCAGCTAGGTGCTTACTACTCCGCATTTACACTAAACTGTTTCGGTATTTATCAGAGCCCAACAGGTGGCTTCATCTGAAAGGTGGCAGCAGGTGTCTCGTCCGCAGCTTGAAATCGATAGACCTTCTCCGTGATGGATCATCTAGCATAGCAAGCCATCACACTCTCACCAGACTCCGTGCGACTAATCAGTCAACACAGTGTCATTGACAGTCCCATTCTGCACACTCACACATTATTTACCTGTCTCCGGAGATAAAAAGGCAGTTTCTCTCTAATTCAGCATGATGATTGAGATCTGATACACAGTTAAAGTCAAAAGTCTTGTTTTTTTTTTTGTTTTTTTTTCTAACTTCGGCATGAAGTTTTTAGCTGAAGTTAATGCCTATTAGAGCTACATCAAACTTTGGAAACAGCCAGTGAAGCAGTGACAGAAAAGGGCCACTAATAACAGACACACCTTATTAAAATTCAACTAAAGAGTGCTTTGACTTTAGTTGCCTGAATGCACTGCTTTTATCTCGCACATTCGACTAGCAGTGCTCAGTAATTTGCTGTACTGATCATCCAGATTACTCTGCGGAATAAGGAGCACATCTGACTTGATATTGGACTGGCACATCTAAACACTCTCCATCAATGCGTTCAAAAAGTAATCAATATGCAATTTAAGCGAAGCCTCAACAATAATCACCGGGGGTACACTCTCCGTGCCTCAGATCCCCCAGATAGCCTATGCAAACACCGTGACAAATAATTACTGTCATGTCATCAACAGATCCATCAGTGCTGGTCTCGACTGGACCACGACTGTCGAGAGAATTTAAAGCTGTCATAAAAGCTGATTGTTTCCATTCCAGGAGCATTAAAACAGCAGTCCTGCAAGTGCAGCTAACAAATGAAGCCTGAATACAAGTCTTACATCTTGGAGACACCGGTGTTCAGAGCTCGAATTCAATTTGAAAGTTTGCATTGCTGACAGTGCTCTGTACTAGATAAAGGCCACTCCTTCTTTGAGTGCCAATGCATAATGCACATTCATTTCATTTGCCCAGTCACAGCTCCTCTTGTTCTCTGTATTTTATCCAGTGTTATGTTACGAATACTGTTTTTACTGTAATCTATATCACATTGTGAGTTTTGCGTCAGTTGTATATGAACTGCTGCTGCAACAATGCAGTTTCTTTCTGGGTATCAGTTATAGGTAGAAGACTATCGGTCTGTTTATCTATTCAGGTTCAATAGTATATCTCTGTGATAGTCTGTGTACTTGCTGCTATGTCATTTCATAAAGTCTCAGTGTGTTTTAGAAGAACACGCTCGACTTCCTCCATATCTTTGTGTTCTGCGTTTTTGGGTCAACATGTGCCAGGCGGTAAATGGGTTCTTTTGTACACACCTCAGTCAACTCACTCTGGCAAAAAAATAAATAATAAAAAGAAAAAACACAACAACAACTTTGTTGTTTTGATGCATTTGTTTATTTGCTGTCGAGTACAGTGTAGAGGGCCAAAGCCCTGTCAGTGGACAGCCTGTGCTTGAAATGGGTGACGGCGCAGGTGCGAAGCGAAACGTGTGCCTTTCACACCTCAGAGCGCGGAGCGAAGAAGAGGGCGGCTGGGGGTGGGGGGGTTGGCTGTGGGGGCGAGTCACTGGGCTATGATTTACAAATGGAAAACAAGCCCTTGGAGCCAAAAGCTCTGTCTCAGCTGCGATTTCTGCTTCAGTCCTTTCATATGTGGTGCTCTGTCTCTTCCTTTATCTCTTCTCTCTCTCTCTCTCTCTCTCTCTCTCTCTCTCTCTCTCTCTCTTGCTCTCTCTTGCTCTCTCTCACTAGGTGTGTGCATGTGTGTCTGTGTGGTCTAGAGTGTGTGTGTGTGTGTCTGTGTGTGTGTTTGTGTGTGTGTGTGTGTGTGTGTGTGTGGCCTAGAGTGTGTGTGTGTGTGTGGTGGAGGGTGTGCTAACATAAGAGGGAGGGTTAGTCCACATCTATCTCTCAGGCCTCCCAAAGCGTGTATTCCCTTCATCTTTATTCCACATGTACAAATGGAGCCGAGCGGCAAGAGCGATTGCGACAGCGTGAGCTCCAAATGTCACAGTGGTCCATAATGCGGTGTGAAAATGGAGGGTGCTAATGCGATCATTAATCTCGGGATGTTCTGAGGGCATTGGTATAATTGAGATAGATAGGAAAGGGCAGATATCACAGCACTCTGACGGCACATAAAAAATGTCCCAACCACTGAAGATGTGCTTAAGTCCGCCTTTGTGTCTGTTTTCGTTTTCCCTCTAATGATAATATCAACTGGTCAAACAGCAGGCCAGCTGAGTCAAGTGGCCAACAGTATTCGTTTACCCAAGTAAATGTCAAACATATGCAAATGGAGGAACTATTTTTTTGTTGTTGTTGTTGTTGTTGTTTTTTTGTGTAGTGGTAAAATCTTGTTTAGATGACTGTTTCGTTGGAATAACTATGTGATGATTTTTTCCCTCCGCAAAACGGAGCTCTAACATTGTAAGGTGGAATTCAACATAACCAGAAGCAACTCATGAATTAAAGGTAGTCTAAGCTTTTTCAGCAGGAAGATTAGAGTGGAAAGAAAATTCAAGGTTATAGGTTTTGATTTCAGGAAAGTGCATTTAATGAACAAAATGAATGCCTCGCCTGGACTCTTAAGTCACCTTTTGACAAATGCAATTGGAAAAATAAAAATATATACAGCCATAAAACATGCACTCACACAAAACATGCCTATGGGGACCTCTGATTGGTTTGCCTTCATCCATATAAATAGGATTGCTCCTAGTCCTCTTTGTTTTGTCAAGAGCAAGCAGTACTGAGCCCCAAAAAATGGCAGTCATTAGATTACACAGTGCATTTAGACTCTAAATGGTTTGGTAATGTTTTTCCGCTGCTGGAAGAGGGAATTGCATTGATTGCGCTGGATATTGTTTGAATTGTGTATGGGGCGATTCAGCTCGGCAATTCAGCTTGGTTATAGGGAAGAACAGACCTTCAAAATGTTCACAAACATCTGAGATTAATTCTAGGGGGAGGTTTATCAGCCGGAATGATGAAAAAAACACTCTAGTTGTTATGATGAACCAAACTGCTGTCCATTCCTGTAATATTTACATGCTAGAACCACCAAAAAGTTACTGAAGTCATGGTTACTATACAGTACAACTAGTCGTGCAAGCATTTTGGTGACTTTAAAGATGATGATTTGGTGATTTTAAAGATGCAAATGAGAATGCATGCACTATGTTACGCTCATAGTAAGGACCTGGTAATACCATGATGCATCAAGAAGCCATGTTCAAGGACTGTCTCATCTATAACAGTTAACGTTAGATGTAGTTGAGGTGAGCTGTAGTTCACCAAAGAAAGAAAAAAAGAATTGAAGGCATTTGGTCAGGAAACATGGCAAGGTTCTTGGGCGGTTTGATCATATTCTCAACACCTCCTCCATGCAGGCTTGCATCACACAATGCACTCAGTTCAGAATCCAGTGAAGTAAAGAAGTGAAGGAAAACCGTTACATTGCCAAGAGCTTGAAAGAAGAAAAGTGTGTGTGTGTGTGTGTGTGTGTGTGTCTGTGTGTCTGTGTGTCTGTGTGTCTGTGTGTCTTTGTGTGTCTGAGTGTGTGTACACGTGTGAGCATATACCTTGATCATTTCAGTGCCACAATAACCGAGGTTTACTGTGAGTTAGACCTGTACTGTATAGCTGAAATGGAGAGAAAAAGGAAGGGAGAGAGAGAGAGAGAGAGAGAGAGAAAGAGAGAGAGGTGGAGAGAGAGTTTCCAATGGCACAGTTCACCGATGCAGTTCCTCACAGGCAAGGGAAGGTGGCAGGGGAAGTGTGAATATATGAGTGCGCCGCATATCAGATCATTCAGACTTTACTACCTCTGTCGAGAACGAAGGAGGATGAATCGTGCTGTAGACATGTCCACTTCCTGAGTTGGCACCGCAGTCTTTATTCATGACATGCAGCGAGGGAGAGAGAGAGAGAGAGGGAGAGAGAGAGAGAGAGAGAGAGAGAGAGAGAGAGAGAGAGAGATTGGGACTCTCTGTCCGGCTGGGCTGGCACAGGAAGCCTTTCTCTCGTCTCACCGGGTCCACGTCTCTCGGAGCATCCGAGCGATCAGCCAAAAAAAACATAAAGAGCGCGCCGCAGCAGTTTCCATCACAAGGGCCCACGAGCTGATTTGCAGCGGTGCGGGTTTCACAGGTTGGCATGTGACACCGAAAGGACGCGCTCCCGTGGAATACTAACAACCTCTGTCAAAACATGTCAGTGACAGATCTCTGAATCACTTTTTTTTGTGGGGGGGAGGGGGAGGGAGGGCAAGCTCTTGGATGTCGAGACATACATGGAATTTGGAATTAGTCATTGGTGGCAATACAGCGTACACATATTATGTGCAGGCAATATACAAGCGATATACAGATCATAAAATACATATAGATAGAGAGCAATATGCAGATAATATCAAGCAATGATGCAGTTTGTATGGGAATGTAACCTATGTGACATGTTTTGGCCATGTATGATTAGGAAGTGCTCTTCACACACCAGAAGAGTGTACTACGGGAGGGTGTGGGGGAACAGAGTTGGGATTTTGAACAGTTATCTAGCATCTCCTGTTCAGGTGTCTTCTGCTGAAACTATTTGCAGAGGATCGTGTCTAATGACTTTCTCGCAATATTGTCTGAGGACTTAAGTGAGCTGCATGGCAACAGACTTGTGATTAGACAAGTTATTTGGAGTTGATAAATGATTTATGAGAGAAAGTGACACATTCCAAAATGGATTCAAAACGAGCCCTCGGAAAAACTGAATATTTCACGGCAGCAGCGATTAAAATGAAAATAAACGATGAGTCGAAGTTCATAACCTCCTCATCCGTCTCCCCGTACCCCCCCCCCCCCCCCCCCCCCTCCATACTCCCCTCAAGTGAGTTTGCTCTCGCTATAGGGAGCATCTCACACACACTCTAGCCCTCTGCTCATGACGGACTGCGTCGAGGCTGTGGCTCTGTGGGCTCTGAGCAGCCTCTATGCCTCTGTGCCTCTGCCTCTGACATTAATGCATGTCCAAGGGATTTGTGCTGTGTGCTGATCAGCTTTGAAGCTGCCGAGCCTTAATAGGGGCGCTTTGCAAAGTAAAAATATAAATAAATAAGTAAAATAAAATACTGAGGCTAAACTAAACATGCAAATCGGCAGCAGTTCCTGCCTCACATTATAGGCAAGTGAACCCAAACAGGGCAAGAGCTCAAGTGCAGGTGCAAAATGCCTTTGCGAAAAACACCTGGCGAGCACCAATTTTCTTCCATTATCGAGCTAATTATCAGTTTTTTGTTTTAATTAAATGATCCCCCCCCCCCCCCCTAGACTGCTGCTGCTGCTGCTGCAACAAGATAATCCAAGCTACACTTGTAGGCGTTTATTTCTTTTCTCCTGCGTTCAGCGCTAGATGTGTTTCTCAGGTGGCACTGACACCTCCTGGGCGCTGACATTCACAGTGGTGGAGAGAGATCCATAAATGATTGATGGGCTTTGGTTTTTTGCGATGAAAAGTAATTGCTCTTTTAAGCAGTCTGAGAGGAGCCAGAGTCCTCATCTAGCCTCGTGTCTCCCTTTGCTTTCATGCCAGAGCCCCAAATCACCATGTTGCTTTTCAGAGACTCACTAACGAGTTCAGACATACAGCACACACACACACATACAGTACATGCACACACACACACACACACACACACACACACACACACACACACACACACAGACAGACACACACACACAGACACAGACACAGACACACACACAGACACACACACACACACACACACACACACACACACACACACACACAAACACAAACACAAACACAAACACAAACACACGCACACGCACACGCACACACACACATACACACACACACACACGACCTTATCGCCTTTGATACCGTCACCACCACAAAAACCAGCAATGAAATGTTGTGTTGATTTTCCTGGTGTCTTCCCCCCACATCGAGCAGAAAGGCACCCACGCCAGTTTGCTCTGACCTGCATTGACCTGGCACGCCAGACACAGGGAACCGCTTTCTTCTTCCAAGACTCCATGAGCTGGGTGCTGCCAGTTTCTGAAAATACCACACTTTCCAAAAAATCGGAAAGTGCCTCAGTAGTAAGATGGTTTTGCAAATCATCATCCTGGTTGTCTTGAACATGTGAAGTAAGAAAATTCACTATCAAGCAGACAAAGGCAGTTTCAGAGATTATAAAGCATGGTATGACATGTATTAGCTAACAACAGTTCAAGACTACGGCCGGAGACCCAGCTCAGCACACCCTTAGGGCAGTGGCCTATACTGAGTCCCTTGAGCTGTGTGGTCTCTCTGCATGTAAAGGCCTTGCCTCCTCTTGATTGAATCAAGAAGAAAGGCCTCATCAACAATGATCAGTCACATGGTCACAAGGCAGTGCATCATAGACATATGTTCAAAAGGTCACAAGGGTAGTTGACAAGTTTTGGTTTGGTCAGAAGCTGATGACGTTCATGTCTAAAGTGAATTATAAAATATATATATCTACTACACATGCATACTTCGGTAACACTTTACTTGAAGGTATCTGTATAAGAGTGACACGACACTGTCATGATGACACTTGAACCCTAACCCTAACCCTAACTTATCACAAAATCTGAATAACAGTTAATGACAGAGGCATTATGCCATACGTGTATGACTTGTTTTTATGTTTATGACAGAGTTGATGACAGTGATATGTCACTCATATGTAGATACCCTCAAGTAAAGTGTAACCCATGCTTCCCATACTGTACAGTACATGTGCATGGGAAATATCAACTGCTGTGTAGTGGTGCTAAAATGACCTAATACACCTAAGAGAGTCAGGGGACATCAGGAGAACGCAGCAAATCTACTATGCAGAAAATTCATATCACAGCTGCCACCGTTCTGCCCTTGAGCAAGGCACTTAAGCCCAAATTACTTCACAAACTTTTACATTTTGTTCCAATCTGCATACTTCTGTCAGTACACTTTCATGCAGTGTGCTGTGTGCACTACTTACTTGCTCATGTAGTGCTTGACTTTCAACAGGGTAATGTTGTCACAAATCAAGCAGCAAACTCAAATGTTACATTGACATACAGTAGACATCTGATCATAACTTTACAGTGACATAGACGTCCTTTGTCAGAACATGAACAGTTTCCTGTCATACCTTAGCACCTGTGCTGCTCCAGCTTCATCAATCGGAACCATCACCAGTTTGAAAAAAAGTCCCTCCCTTTCTGCTACATAGCTAAAGATGGCCAGAGTAAAATGTCCAGCGTGTTCCATACTCTACTTTATGACTGTTATGAGTGCATCATCATTATAAGTACTCACAGCATATTTAGTTCCGCCATAGTTATCAGTGTGAACACACACACACATGCCCTCGAATTAGGTACTGTAAATTCAGAAGTATGTGAATATGGAGCAGGGTGTTATATCAGATATACCAACATCCAGAAATTGGTGACCCAATGTTCGTGTTATAGAAACAATGGTAACACTTTACTTGAAGGTATCTATATTAGAGTGGCATGACGCTATCATGACACATTAACCCAAACATGAACCTCTTACATTATCACTCCTATGTAGATATCTCCAAGTAAAGTTTAATCAAAACAATCCCTAAATATTGGAGAAGAAAATTAACTCATACAGTATTAGGTAGACCCAATACGCTCTACTTTACTGGACTCTTTACTGGACTTTGCTGGCCTCATTAAAGTTGTGGGTATTACTCATCCTGTTAGCCTCATCAACTTCAGCAGTTCAGATTTTACAGTGATGTTGATGTCAGAATTATTCGGCTCTGGTTGACATTAGATATGGAAGAGATCTGAATAATTGCTGACATAGTTGACTTACTCTGCCTGGCAAAAGAGTGCACATTTTGGTCCTCAGAGTTGGATCTTTGTTTCTAGGAAGAGTTGATTTTGGTTTTGTATATTCTCTGACTGGGATTTGTGCGCTCTTCCCTGTCCTAGAAGATCTGTCCTCTTTGATGCTATTTTGTTCTCATATGTATTTGCATATATCCCTTCACTGTACATTACGTATGCACTCTGCACTTGCTGTCACCCCTTCTGTCAGCCAGGGTATTATATTAAGAATGAGTGATTATTCCACAATACACCGCTGCAGGGGTGCTGCTAGAAAATTTGGGCCCTATGACAGATGACAGACAATAATTCTGGGCCCCTCCCTGATAATATATATATATAAGGGGAGGGAGGGAGGGGGGGGGGGGGGGCTCTCTAGGGGCCCCTGCCGTGCTAGGCCCTTAGAATCATCCTAACCCCCCGGCGGTGCCCTTGCACCACGGATAGATCACACTGCTCTATGGTATTTTGAAGGTAGTTCCCAGTGACATTGTACATTAGAATGGCTATAATGTAAGATAATGAAGAGAACCTGCTGTGGGTGTGGCTAAAACTCTTGGCGAAAGGTCAATTGGCGTCTTACAGTAAGTGGCACACATAAATAATAAACGAACAAAGACATAAATAAATAGATAGTTTAAAGTCTCATGTGGTTTATTTTATACACAACCTTTACAGAATACACAGTGTTTGTATTATTCATTATCTGATAGTCTCAGAGAGAAAGAGAGAGTGAGAGAGAAAGGGAAAGAGAGTGAGAGATGGAGATAGAATGAGAGGGAGAGGGAGAGAGAGAGAGATGTAGTGGGAATACAGCAACTCTTCTCACTTAGTGCTCTCTGAGCTTCTATTCATCTCCATCATGTGTGAGGGCCTTACATCTCATTCTCTCATTTTTTACTTTCGCGTGGGAACAATAACATTTAAAAAGCAAAACAAAAAAAAAACTAGGACAATAGCACTTTAAGTAAGCATGCGAAACAAATGAGAGAGTGAGCGAGTGCGCACTGGGAGTTTGCAGATAAATCCATGACCACTCCGTAGCATCAAGATCATTGCCGTCTCTCTCTCTCTCTCTCTGTAGCCTTCCTTTGACGCAATGCCATCATTGTAGGTCAGTGTTGCATCACTCTGCCCCTGCTTAGCAGTCTGAGTAGCGGCTTTCATTGCGCACACCAAACAGATGAGAATAGATGGAACCCCCCTGCCAGCACGGCGCGCCTATTTGAAAACCAAATGAAGACTTGCCATAAAGATGCCTGGTGGAAATGATGGATTTCTGCCGTAGATGGGCAAAACAAAAGAACATCAAGGTACCGTTTGAAGTAATGAGCTGCTTGAGAGGGATTGGACAAAGTAGTAGGCCTCTCTCTCTCTCTCTCTCTCTCTCTCTCTCTCTCTCTCTTCTTTGGAAGATATAATACTTTGCAAATGCATCAGTCGATTCTTTTCTCTTCCTTCTTGTGAGCTTACGCTCGTTTGAAGTAATAGGATTGACAAAGAAGAGGGAATGAATGTGCATTAGTGTATTTTGGAAGGAAAAAAAAGCCTCATACCTCCTCGACCCAAAGAAGAAGAAAAAATACCCCCTCAAATTTTCAAATTCATTGTTCGCGCTATTTGGCTACGCTCAGATTGATGGAACAAATTCTGTCTCATTTCAGAGTTCATGTACCCGTGGTATTGTTGCGGAGGCGGTGAGCACAATGTACTTGAAGACTGCCTGCTTTCTGGAGAGGGAAGGGAGGGCATCCTGTAGCTTTAACCGCCATTTAGCGATCCGACAGCCTTGTGGGTAGCTAAACAGCCTACAGCATTATCGACTCCTATTGACGGCGAGGCTCTAACCTTGAGATTTGATTCAGTGGCGCACATTTGGATGCGGCATTGTCACATTTGTAGCGTGAGCACCATGTTGACAAAAGGCTCCATGCTGACATGCTTTCCCCTGTGCCGCCACATACGGCCAATAATGGCTGTTTGGCTCAGACACAATTAAAAATGTAGAATGCACTTTGTTTTACAGCGCTGTGTTTATGTCTACCTCTCTCTCTCTCCCCATCTCTCTCTCTCTCTGTCTCTCATTCACTCTCCTCCTCCCTGTATCTCTCTCTCCAACCATCCGCCCTCCTCCCCCTCACTCTAACTCCCTCTCCCCTTTCTACCTTTCTCTCCCTCTATTTCTCTGTCTTCCCCTTCCTCATTCTGTCTTGCTTCCTCTCTCTCTGTACCTCCCTCTCCTTCCGTTGCCCCCTCTCTCCCCTTCCTCTCTCTCTCTCTCTCTCTCTCCCCCTCCCCCTCCCCTCTCTCTCTCTCTCTCTCTCTCTGTCTGCCCTGCAGGTAGGTTGGTGAATTCTCTGTTCCTGAGTGTGTGCCAGAGGGGGCGTGCTGCCGGCTCTGCCCACTTGTTAAACGAGGCCGCCAGAGGACCGACGGAAGACCAAAAAAAAACCGCTCCTGCTCTCTTTTGCACGTCGCGCCTGCTTCCCGCCAGCCCGCCCGCCTGCCTGTCGAGCCTCCGCTCCCCTGTGCGTCCTCCCCCTGCTGCGCCGTCGACTTGTTTTTGCATTGTGTGACGGGGATCGCCCCGAGAAACGGAGACGGTTGCCCAGGTTTCAGCGTTTAAAAAAAAACCCTCGCCGTTGTGTTAAACGGTATTTACAGGCCCTGTGTGTACAAATTCAGTTCACCGGAGTTCAGTTGAGTTCACGGTCGCATTTCACGATCAAAGTGCTGAACTGAAAGCCGGCCAAGCTGGTCTATATAGTCAGACAGGGAGTGAGTGACTATGCAGAGTATAGGTAGAGAGGCTCTCCATTAAAGCAGATTTACGTAATGAGGGGAGTGCTGTGGAAGTGATAGTAAGTCATTGGGCATTTTTTACTTACCTCTACAGTTCTGTGACGCTGCACTGCTGCTCTTGCACTTTTAGTGGCCATGAATTTCACACTATTTAAAGGGCAATTGCTTGAAGGAAGGCTATTAGCATGTGTGTGAGGCTCTTTGGACTGTGTAGGGATAGTCTTGCCATAGACCATTTACCATTTTTGTGCGGTTCCAGAATGGCTTGTTTGACCTTAATGAGTGGGCAGAACCTGCCAAGTACAAACTTGCGCTGCATATTTTAGTAAATGAAAAAACCTTCAGTTTAATTAAATTTGGTCTGGCGAAGTAATGCCCTGCTTAAATGTGGAATTTGTTGTGCATCGGTCAAATTGCAGTACTGACTTCACCAAAGCGGATCAGACGACTTTAGCAGCTAATGGAGCCACTGGGTAATGTTCTCTCGTGTAACCTTGTAAATGTTGTGGTCTCTCATAAGTACAAAATTAGTCCTCCAAACATCCAATATGTTTTACATGCAAACTATGTCACAAGCCTGGCCTAGAAATATTCACTTTGTACCGATTTCTCATGATGATTGAGCCAAGCGATAATCTATCAAAGCCAAGTGCAGATCCCAGGAAATGAAATGTATAAATAACCTACTTTTAAACTGGCTCGAGCTGCGAGGACCAAACACCCCGCAAAGTTCCTCCTCGATTAGGCAAAGTAGACCCTCTCTGTCGGGACTTCCGAGGCTTGACGCAACAGGGGTGTCTGTTAAATAAAATGGCTCAAGGCTTTGACTTTGATTCCGCATGTCCTCTTTTTTTTTTTCTTCTTCTCGTGCCACAAGTGTAACGATGTAGGACACCGCCTTGACACCAGGCAGCCTGCCACCATCCCAGTCAAGTATCTCGCTAGGCATCTGTCACACGGCAGCTGGGTGTCCTTCAACTGGAATGAACACCAGGAGAGAAGCCCATTTCTGCCAACAAAAAAAAGGAAAAAAAACTGAACAGAAGTAGGCTATCACATTTTCTTTTTTTTCTTCTTTTTCTTTTTCCTTTCTTCTTTGCAATTGGCAGTCTAAGCATGTCAACAACGCTGAGGATCCACGGACAGACATTATAATCCTCTAACACTTGAGGAACATGTCTCCGTTCAGCATGGCAGACGACAGGGCTCTGTCTGTACTCGTCTGCAGTCAGACTCACACTAGGTTGACTATACCTACAGTGTATTTTGTGGTATTTTTTGTGGAGCAGACCTGAAGAATCATGTGGGCAAGACACAATAAGAAGTAATTAAAAGCAATATGCGGTGGTTATAGCTCTGAGGAAAGACAAGAGTGCCGAGTGAATGTGATTATCTTTCTGTTTTCTTTTTGTACTCCGAATGAATCACACTCCCTGGGAAACCTCGGCCCCAAAAGTAGCAATGTAGAATCACACAGAGAAAAAAGGAATAAAAGAATGAAAGCACAGTAATTTCATCAGTTCAGAAGCAGAAGCCAAGGCTAGTTCAAATTAAGAGTCACTTTAATTCCTCACATCATCGTCGAAACAGCGTGCGCGTTTCCGAGGCCATCTTGCCCTGTGACGACCAAAACGCAACAGTTGGCATTGGCATCCTGGAGGGTTAAAGCCACTGAGCATTGTTCTGGTTCCGAACAGAGAGCTTCACCCTTATTGTGTCGTGAACCAATTTCCTCCTAATTAGATGTGTCTGAAGGAATACAGCGCCGCCAGATTGAGTCATTAACACTCTAATGCAGCTGTGCACAGAGGTGCATGACTTCAGCCACTGGGCAGCCCCTGATAAATATTCATGGGGCGCGGCGCCGGCGCCCTCACAGAAGTGGCATGAATATTTATGAGCGAAAAATTTGCCAGGCTGCTGGAGACGTGAGCAGTCACACACTGTGTTATGGGCTTAAGTTTAGTGTTTTTGATGGGTGGTGTGTGTGTCTGTATGTGTGTGTGTGTTTATGTATGTGTCTGTGTATGTGTCTGTGTTTGTGTGTGTGGGTGCGGGTGCGGGGTGGTTGAATAGGTCTCAAAGAAGTGAAGGTGTCCAGTTCAATACTGTTCAAATAATGGCCAGGTTTCAGGGGACGATAGAGACAGAAATTGTTTGTACTGCATATTACCATATTACAATAGTATAAACTCACACACTAGACCTGCATGTGTAAAATAATGCAATGTTTGGAAAATAGCTGTGAATATTTTGGTAGTGAATAACAACTTCATTGTTGGACTTTATGAAAGTCATTAAGAATGTCACTTTGTGCTAAAGCAATTGGTTAAAGAAGACCTTCAAAGTTTCAACCCCTCACGTCTCATTTATGCACTGAAATAACAGCCGCAGCAACAAGAAACAAAACAACAACAAAAATAATAATTATAGCAATCTAATTATAGAGTAAATTGTTTATTGATGTTTTGGTCCAAAAATGGGGTGGTTTGGGCATAGCCATTAGCTACCATGTCTTGTCTGTGAAGAAAATCTCCTTTGAAAGATGAAATACTGTGGGCGATCGCATTCTTATTTTGAACCCCTACCGCCCATGGCCACAGAGCCAATCCATTATTAAAATTAATATTTGAGCACCCCAGGACTCCAGACTCACACATTTCTCATACCGCCATGGCACACATGTTGCCACAGGGACACTTAGAGACAGAGAAAAAGTGTGTGAGAGAGAGAGGGAGAGGGAGTCAGGAAGAGGGAGAGAGAGAGAGGGGGAGAGGAGAAGAGAGAGACACAGACAGAGAGGGTGTGAGGGGAAAAGAGAGAGAGAGAGAGAGAAAGAGAGAGAGATGTTTTCTTGTGATTCAGAGTGAAGAAAAGTTGGATTAAGCTGCTGTGGAGGTCTGGTATTCAGGTGTGGCCAAAGCCTGCGTCTATCTCCTCTCCTCAGGAGCCATTGAGGTCGATGAGCTGATTAACTGTGGCTAATATCCAGCCTCACAAGTTCTGATGAAGTTTCAAGTGGTCTCAGAAGCCCAACATGATAAGATTAACAAAGCCGGGTTTTTTTTCTCTCTTCAAAACAAAGCACTTGTTGGACATAGCTTAGCTTGCATGCTGATGAGGTATTAAAAGACCCCCACCAATGTCACCATTCCATCATATTTTTCTTCTTTTGGTTTTATTTCATATTAGATTCATGCACAGTATAATATTAATTTGCGCCAAATTATTTTATATTTGTATAATTTAGTGCAAAAATGTGTGAATGTCACGGTTGAGGATTTCTTGTACAGGTACATAGAGTTGGCATTCTAATGAGCTGTCATATCTCCCTCAGAGACGAACTTAGAATAGGTGCCATAAATTTCCACTTGTACTAATAAATAGGCCTTATTTTGGGTAATGGCAAAGTAATCAGTTATATTCATTGCCAAGGCGTGAAGTGCTGCAGCCTTTTAGACTTTACAACACTATGAAAAAAGCAACCCTTAAGGTTGTGAAGCAAACAGGACAAGACTGAGGTCTTTCCACTATTGCTGATTGTCAAGAAACTATTTTTTTGTTTTATGATATGCATGGAACAAGCCCATTTGTCCATCTGTGTATGCTGACCAGTGATGTGATGGGAAGAGTGATTGAGAATGATTTACATCCAGCCTAGAAAGGATTCAAGGATTTGAGGATTTTAAAAAAAAGAAGTCTTCAACTGGATACCATCAGGCAGTTGGTGTGGTTTAGCATTGTTGGCGTGGTTTAGCATTGTTGGAGTGGTTTAGCATTGTTTGCTGTGGATTCTGCTGTTGACTATCTGTGCGCTTGTCCTCTGTAGATAACATGTAATTGCTACTGTGCATGCATAGCACATCACACACTAGACACACACACACATACAACACAAGCTAGCACCACTAACCATGGCATTCGACACTTTAATGCCTCATGCACTCTCTCTCTCTCTCTCTCTCTCTCTCTCTCTCTCTCCCACTCTGTCTCTGCCTCTGTCTCTCCCTCTCTCTCTTTCTCTCTCCTTCTCTACTTCTGTACCATACTGGCTATACACTTGAACATTCTTTATCTATTCAGAAATCGCCGCCGTCGTCCTCCTCGGTATCAATCTGTGGAGACTCCCCCTGTTTGCTGTGGCCTGAATGAGCCGTGACTGTGCATAATAGACATGACACCTTGAACTGATTTGCCGCCTCCTCAGAGTCCATTTGAGA
This sequence comes from Sardina pilchardus, assembly GCF_963854185.1. Lineage (NCBI taxonomy): Eukaryota > Metazoa > Chordata > Actinopteri > Clupeiformes > Clupeidae > Sardina > Sardina pilchardus. The sequence continues at coordinate 20,019,010 of NC_085006.1, forward strand.
TGCCATCTCGCTGATTAATTCCCACTGATACGAGAACAGCCCCTCCGCTTCCTTCAAAATACCCAAATGCCCCAAATGCCTCCTTCTGCTCTTCGGGGGGGGGGGGGGGGGGGGGGGGGGGCTTTAGCTCAAAGAAACTTCAGCTCAGAGAAAGGCACTCTGCAGAGAAGGGCGTGTCAAGGAATTGTGTGTAGAGCTATCATGTGCCTGATTCTTGTGATTCTAGTGGTTGAATGAATATAATGTGTTTTAACAGTTTACTAGCATGATTGTACAGCAGTGGTAAAAACCTATCCTACAGAATGTTTTATCAAACCATATCACATGGACATGATTAGTCGCAGCTTAGACATTGATTTTGCTAAATTTCTTCAGCTATGTATGATATTAATATGGTTTTGTTTCTTTTAATTAGCATAAAACACTGATCTGAAGCTTAAACACAATGTGGCTAATACACAGGAAATTACTGTATCCTTATCCATATGTATATATATGTCCTGCCCCTCTACAACTATTTTATATGGATATTAAATTAATGTATTTGAGAAAAGGTTTTATACACAATATTCAATACATGGGTGTTACCATGTTCATGCATGTGTATGTGTATGCATGATAGTAACAGGTGTGTTTGATTTCTGTTTGTCGCACAGATATGTTTATCATATAAAGAGACCTCGGCGGGAGGCATAATTCAGTTGTCTTGGAGATGTGCAAGGTCTCCACTCTCTTCATACTGTACCTGTGACCTCAATTTCCAATTGTTTTTGACGTACTGTGTATTGTTTTGGCCGGGATATCAATAGCTGAAGTCCCCACTCCAGTCCCTCTAGATTTCCGCTGTCCAGCGGTCCACTAAACATACATTTTACAGCCACGGGTGGCCCTGCTGTGTATATCAAAAGCTTGGCCGCGGACCAGACCTCCATATCTCATCCGTTTGCTGGCCGAAGCCAAGAATGCCCTCACCCGCCATCAGTCTTTTCTGACGCATTTTTTAGAGTCAGTCACTCAGTTTTGTGTGTGTGTGTATTTGTGTGTGTGTGTGGGTGGGTGTGTGTGCGTGTGTGTGGGTCCGGTCCGGGTGCGTGTGTGTATTTGTGTGTGTGTGTGTGTGTGTGTGTGTGTATGTGAGTGCATATGATGTGTTTTGTGCATTTTGTCTTTTTGTGAATTTTATGCGTTTTTTTTTTATCCAGCAACTATTATCCGCCAACTATTATCCGCCAGTAATATAACAGTACTAGTTACGGAAAAATATGAAACACATAATGCATTAAGATTGTATATCCCAATGTTTCATCAGTGAGGAAGTATTCAATTGAGCTTGTTTTGATTTTGACCATAACGTTACCTTTTGGAAGACGGCACAGCCCTTTTGAAGAGGAAGCAGATAAGTCAGGAGATCTTGGAGCTTGAGGAGGTCTGATTTAAAGACACCGGCTCACATAAAGGTGTCTCTCCCCTCCATAAACCCTGATTTAGTGGCCCACTAAACTTCTTTTATATGTCCTGGAGCTAGACCCGCGGTGAAATACATCCTTGCAAAACACTAAGTAAGTTCTGCTTGAAAGGGAAGCAATCAACATTCAGACGTTGATGGTCCTAATTAATCCAGATTTTATATCTCGTCATAATATGAGATGAGTTGCTCCTCCTTTCTCTTGTAAAGGGACTCTGAGAGGCTTTATAAACTGTTAAATGTGGCGTTTGTTAGTCAACAGGTTTTTTTTAGAATCTTTTCAGGGAGGTAATTGACACCTTTTGACCGTTTGAGTGAATGAATGGTAATTTAAGGATTATATTTGATATTCATACATTTGGAAATGGTTTAATAAAAGAAAATAATTCCACACTAGAGAAAAAAGCAAATATGTGGAATACAATGGATCATGAACTACCTGTGGCAAAAAACAGCAACATTGTGTTGGCTGAACATCAATCAATATGTGTTTGTGTGAGTGTGTATATGTGTGTGTGTGTGTGTGTGTGTGTGTGTGTGTGTGTGTGTGTGTGTGTGTTGTGTGTGTGTGTGTGTGTGTGTGTGTGTGTGTGTGTGTGTGTGTGTGTGTGTGTGTGTGTGTGTGTGTGTGTGTGTGTTGTGTGTGTGTGTGTGTGTGTGTGTGTGTTTGTCTGTATCTGTGTGTGTCTGTGTCTGTGTGTGCGTCCGTGTGCATGTGTGTGTGTCTGTGTGTGTGTGTGTGTGTGTGTGTGTGTGTGTGTGTGTGTGTTTGTGTGTGTGTGTGTGTGTATGTGTCTCTATCTGTGTGTGTGTGTGTGTGTGTGTGTGTGTGTTTGTGTGTGTGTGTGTGTGTGTGTGTGTGTGTGTGTGTGTGTGTGTGTGCTCTTTTAGCTCCTGTTGCTGTTGACATTCTTCTCTGCCGTTCCTCTGCTCTGTCCTTGCCACACAGCGAGGTGGAATCATGAAAGGTAGGAGAGAACCTTCTAGATCAAACAGAGCGAGACGACACGCCGAGCCGACTGATCAAACCTTGCCTTTTTTTCTGCTGAGTCGGGGGAAAGGAGGCTTCACCTGCATGACAAATGAATCTTTGGATTTTTTTGGGTAATGGTAATAAGCACTCCACTCGAGGGGGTAAAAGCATCTGAGAGAAGGAGGGAGTGACAAAGGAGGAGGAGAAGGAGGCGTTGGGGAATTGGGGTTGTCGGGAATGAAATAAAATCATGAGTCATGCCGCTTCATCGCCACGGCGCCCGTTACAGTAGAAGGGGTCTTATTGGAGGAGTGTGACGATAATCACACCTTCATGAATAGAATAACAAAGCATTGCAGTTTTGCCCTCTCGCTTTGCCCTTAGCACACATACTCAATTTCAGAGCCTGTGGCAGGACACAGTCTTTTTTTATTCCTCCTCCAATGAACACCGCTAATGCATATTCAATGTGTGACTGGTGAAGGTGTAGATGAGATGGAGTGCTGTGACCTATATATAATGCGGATCACCATTATTTAGTGTGCAATATATACATGTGCTTTTCATATATATATATATATACTGTAGGCTACACACATTTCCGGAGACTGTATTCAGAGGAGTCCTTTTTATTTTTCTCTCAACGAGACCACTCCTGCTGGTCTTGCCAGAGTAATGTGCTGTGGACAAGCTGTCTTGAGTTCATCAGATTTTATCGCCATGGGAGGTAATGACAGAGACACTTGGGCAACACGTGAGCCATGATTTTTAGGCCGAGCGTAAACAACCGGGGCGGCCTCCCCCTCCTGGCACCCGTTTGCGCTCATCGCCGGGGTTACGGGCGGACTCCGAACCCATAAAAGAAATCTCGGCGCCCATAAACCCCCCCCGGGTGCCTGGCAGGCAGAGTGGGAGATATAGGGGTGCGTGTGTCACAGTGTTGGGTTGTGTTGTGCTATATTCCGATGTGCCGCGTTTCAGACAAGAGGATCTGCTCTCTGAGCTCGGAGCTCAGGTGTGTGTGTGTGTGTGTGTGTGCGTGCTATTGAGGTATTCAATTTCATTTCATTCTCTTCATAACTCCCACCGTACAGTAACCAAGGTTCAGAGACACAGCGGGCGGATGCGCCAGGCTTAGATACAGTATATTGTCGGATTTAACCGTGTCGCGGGGGCCCGCGGTTTGATTGTTTGCTCCAATAAAAAACGGACTGTTTGATATCGCAGAGTAAGTCCCTGTCAGGATTATTGCGGCCCCACAATAGTGTATGGCACCGCGACGCCATAATTCCCCAATATAATAGTGTCAGCAGATTTGACACTGTGGTCATGGTTTATTTTACGCAGATTTAGTGGGGGGGGGGGGGGGGGAGAGTTACAGCATAGCACACTGCTTATCACCCCGACGCCCCCCCCCCCCCTGCTAACAATTACAGGCCATTTATTATGATGACAAGGCAGAGACCTCCTTCTGTCTCCTGAGAATCGTCGACAATTTCCTGAGACACAAAGCCTTTTGAAACCAATCTGCATTCAGTGCTGATGGACCCATTAGGGTGTGACAGAAACAAAAACACACAAAATAGGCAAGCCACAAATCAAACCGAGGAGCTTAATTGCGAAATAAAGGCTCAACACTTTGTTTCCACTCATCTTTTACTCATAGCCTGAATGAGCCTCAAAATCTGCATCACTGAATAGGACATATGTTTTTTTTTTCTTATACCAAGGACAAATGAGAGTATTACTTTTTTTGTGAGGTTTAATTGTTTTGACTTATTCAGACAATGAATGAGCTGACAATTGAATTACTTCATTTGGTTGGTAACAATGTACTGTTGCTGCAGGGTTGAATGACTTTTTTGTGTTTTCTATCCTTCACATCCAATCCACTGGATTGGAGAATCAGTGTCAGGTCCACCTCATGAATCTCTTAGTGGGAAGTCGAGCGCTGGTGTCTGTGGATGTTCATGTTGACTTTTTTACATCGCACTTGGCTGTGTTGCATTCTTAACTAGACATGATATATGTAGACAGTCAGTCAGTAAGTAATGTGAATAAATCAGTTGAGGTAAACAAGTAAATAAAAGAAAGCGGGGAAGTTTGAAGTAGCTCAGTAAATAAGGAAGCACATTTGTAATTGAGAATCATTTCTAACTTAGACAGGACTGATTGTAACATCGACAGCTATAACTGTAGAGAGAAGCCTTCAATTTCACCCTGCAGTGTTGCGTTTCTCTGTCAGATTTATGGATTTGGAAATGAAACGCCAGACTTCAGCTTCCTGAGGTACAGAGATCTAAAGCTGTCAGAGGATTTGAGCTCCGAACACAGACGTACGGTCAAAGCATTTTTTCAGATGTCTTGGCAGATAAACTGTAAAAGGCAGCTACAGTATGTCAGAATGTGCTTTTAAAAAAATAAATATATAAAGAACCGCACACAACTGGACATTAAGGATGTCAGTCAAAGCAACTGCACTACATTTTATGATGTCTCTCTTTATTTATTAATACTTTTTTTCCATTTTAAAATAGATACATGCACTGTATTAGCCTCATGACCAAGGCCAGGGGATGATATGAAACTTGCATATTTTTCTTTCCACATATGCAGGCTTACTTAGAATTTGTTTTGATATTCCACGGCTAGGTCAAGTCTCCTTGTTGAGGCAAAGACCCAGGAAGTGAATAAAGTGGAGACCTGCATGCACTACTCTGCATCAAAAGCTGTTTCCTGATGCTAAATATTAGATGTGGAGTTTGAGACACTGAGCAGGGGTTAGTGTAACACCCCTGCACTTTGAATGTATTTATAGACATGTGAGCAGAGGAATGGAGGCTTCCGTGTTTAGGTTAGTCAAAGGTCAGGGTGGCTAGTGAAAATAGTACAGATAAGCTTTTACAACGATGGTCCTATGTGGTGAGCTGTAGAATTACTGGAAATATAGAATTAATGGAAAGCTTCATTATGAATAAAATACATCTCCAGGATCATTTAGCGGGGTTAGTTAAAAAGAGCATCACCATCTGCATTTTTGAAAGCATGCAGGTCCTTCCATCATGGTATTTTGAAATAGTTGAAATAAGCAGATCAATGTGCCATGATGCTGGGGCCTTGAATTTCTCAAGTGCACTCTGTCTAACTTTCTGATGAGCTTCCTATCCATTTCCATTTGAATGAGCTCAGTCTTTTGTGAAGGGAAATATGTCAAGTGCGGCAACCCCGGAATAAAAGAAATACCTGCCATTTTTCATCTTAGCCGCTTGAGAGTATATGTCTCCTTAGCTGGTGACCATTAGTTGACATTCAGCCATTCATTTTTATGGTCATCTTGTGCATTCCTGCACAGCAACTCATTGGTTTACCCGTCACATGGCTGCCCTGGGTCATTGTGTTGTGTGCCCAATCCAAGTCTAGGGCTATTATCGTCAGCTGCCTTCAGTACGAACCCTGTCCATGCTGACAATGAAGCTCAACTGTATAGCACATAATGCAAATAATGATGCTGTTTTTCATGTGTTCTCTTGGATGTGTCTCCACAGCAGATAGATACCATATGAAAGTAGGCCTTTGTGCTTTGTTCTCAATGGCTGCTCTCAATCTTCAACACTGTGGACCTGAATCTCCCCCAGTGCAACTCAGGCCCTGCTGTGTTAATGATGTGCTGTTTCATCTAACTGGTTTAATGGCACAGTTAAGGGTGAATTCAGTCTTCTTTGCTTCTGAATGTGCCCAGTTCTCAGAATGCTCTACCCAACAACCATTTTGGCATGTGCTCTATTTTTTCCCCTGCCTTTTCTCTTCTAGTTATTAATATCTTTTTTTTCTCATATATTATTTTTCTTTTTTACTTACAAAAAACATTACCTTGGTTTGTTATCCCCTTGTGAGCACCTGTCAGGTTTTTCTTTTTTTTATATATATATAAAATAAAAATAAAGACTATTGTTGGGTAGTTCAGTTGTCATGTAAATACTTTTGGAAATTCTGACAAGGTCGCCTCTTAATTCACTGGATGCAGCTGCTCTGTCTGCATTCTGTTTTTGCCATTGCAATCAAAAGCATTTTTTTGTTTTTAATTCATGAAGGTTTTATTGTCTGTTCGTTGTTGCTGGGTCCTGTCTTTATACCTGCCACTTCACAATGATTTATTGAAACAAAAGCTAATAATTGTTAGACAATGGCTTTGAACAGGACATTTCTATGACACAGCTTTTTGCCAGTGTTCTTTTTCCCCCTCTGATGTTGCAGCAGGGAATGTTAATGATTCCTTGGTCCTTGTGTGACCCAGTCGGATCCCAGACATGGCTATGGCAGTGGGCATTGCCCCGGATCTCTCCCAGAACCCTTACAGTACCTACAAAGTATTCACTCCCTTTGGATATTTCCACTTTTACTGCCTTTATAAATGGGATCTTGATCAGTTTAATTAGCCCTTTTTTTTTTTTACAAGAATTTACACAAGGCCCGTCTTTACAGTAATATCAAAGTGAAAGTAGATTTCTACAAAGTAATGTTAATTACTTAAATACATAGAATGTAAAATAAGTGATAGCATAAATATTCACCCCCTTCAAGTCAGCACTGAGTAGATGCACCTTTGGCCGCAATTAAAGCATTGAGTCGGCGTGGATAGGTCTCGTCTCAATTAGGCTTGCATATGGACACTGCAATTTTACTCCATTTTTCTATGCTACACTAGTCAAGCTCTGCCAGGTTGGAAGGGGATTGAGTGTGAACAGCCCTTTCTAAGTCCAGCCACAGAATTTGGATTGAGAATTATTGGATTGAGGTCAGGGCTTTGACTCGACCACTCCAGTACATTCACCTTGTTGCCTTTAAACCATTTCTGTGTATAGGTTTCGCTTTAGGCCTCAGCTCATTGTCTTGCTGGAGAGTTAATCTTCTCCCAAGTCATATAGTTATCTTGCAGACTGAATCCGATTGTCTTCCAATATTTCCATATGTTTTGCTGAAATCATTTTACATTTACCTTTACCAGCCTTCCAGGGCCTGCTGTCGAGAACCAGGCACTGTGCGTACCATATATTCTTTCTACCTGTGCACTTAACACAGGTGATATCACTAATTATCTGATCTATCTGGCAGCTAATTAGGATGAGCTGGTTTCCAAAATGGTTGGATCAAATACTTGGCAGGACTTTTAGGCCCTTTCCGAAACGTGCCCCTAAACCCTCCCCCTACACACACACTTTGTTGGCGCGTTCACGCGAGGGTCTGCCACAGTAGCTACGTTTACATGCACCCTTTCTAATCCGATTCAGGCCCAATTGGGTTGAAATTCCTTCATGTAAACAAGACAATCGGAATGAAAATCACCAATCTGATTGAAATTTGGATCAGATTGAAAGAGGTGGAACAGACCCGTCGGGTAGTAAAATAGTTGTCATGTATACACTGGATCGGATCGTTCTTTGCTACTCTTCCCTTCTGTGCATGTTCAGAAAAGGAGGCGCAATATTTCTCTATATCAAATAAGCCACCACGGTGTAGGCAGAGAGGGTTAAAAGCGGATATAGTAGCCTAATGGAAGATCTTTGGTGTAGGTGTAAACATAAGCACTGGCCGTAGGTTCCCAGGCAGGCAGTCACTGCTCATATATGGACCAGCTGACTAAAGAGCGAGGAGATGCAGGACCAGACGTGGGCCTGGTCTGGCCTAGAGCCGGCTCCTATATCTGGGCCAGGCAGGAATATGAAGACAGGGATGTGAAGAATTCATCATTGCTCTTGCAGGGTGCCTTTGAATATAGAGTGTGCATGCGTGTCGCGTTGAAGGAGACATCTATTTTCTTTATGCGAATTACTCCGCTTCTTGTCTGAAAGCTCTCACAGACGCTCCTGGATCTCCCTCTCTCTCAGGTCGGCATTAAGTCCCCTGACACTCACCAACACGTCTCACACCTGGACACCTTTTTTTTTTTTTTTTATAGAAGCTCGCAAATGGATAGGGCCTTTTTGTGTTATCTGCCTTTTTGTTATATTTCCTATTAAAACATCTTAGGCCAGGAAGAAGCCCCCTTTGCATGCGACAGAAGGCGGCGGCTGCTCGAAGGGACCGTGGATGTTTGAAATTGTTTTTCTTATCTCGCTAATCAGGGATTTAAGCATGGGCCAGAATGAAAATGATTGGGATTCTAGTCTCACTGCCTCTGCCCACACACCCCCCACCCCCCAGAACACTGTCAGAGCACTAAGGTCTATTCAGATATATGATTGTTTTCCAAGAAAAAAAAGCCATTGTGTGTGGTCGGAGGGTAATTTGTCAAATCACTGTGTCTATTTGATAGAGGAGGAGGATTAAGGGTGATATTAAGAATAATTCTTCCTCTAAATCTTTACTCTGTATATGGCTTTCTGCAGGCTGCAGCTACCATGTGATATGTTTCCTCCTCCTACAACAACACACACTACTGGTATGGAATGAAATAGTGTTGTTTGTCATGATG
>NC_085006.1:20032919-20055419 GCF_963854185.1 Sardina pilchardus
TACACCATGTTGACACCACCTTAGCCGGAGAAATTCCAACCTGACTAATTTCTTCATTGCGTTTCACAGATGATCAAAGAATCTGGCTGGGAATGACTGTGGGCAATGGACTGTTTCTGTGCTCCTTCTAGTAACTTCCATTAATGCAGCCCGTGTTGGGTTGTAAAGGCCAATTAAAAAGATACTACTTTTGCCATAAGGAGCAGCTGGCTTGTTCAACACTGGCAATTATTTAAATGATGGCAAACCAGGGGCATTTTTTTACCACAAAGACTACAATCTCAGGTTCAGTGATCTTACTAAAGGCGAGCAAGAGAATAGCACTCTCACCCAGTTAATTAATGCATGGGTATAGCAAAAGCACAGGAAAGTATCAGGAATGCAGGCTGTCATTAGGTGAAAGAACATTCAAAGTAATATTATAAGCTCGGGCCAAGGGTGAGAATAATGGAGTGAATGCATATGCATTAAACCAGCACATTTGACCCAGAGAGAGAGGAGAGAGAAAGAAAGAGCGAGAGAGAGAGAAAGTGAGAGTGACAGTGTTAGCTTGAGGGAAATCTGCATTAATGATTGTGCCTCAATGAATTTTCGCAAAAGTATATTGATAATACTGTATCTTTATGTCGCCCAACTGCATAGCATAGCATTCAGCATTTACCAACTTTTTTTTAACACGCGGTGGCTCAACTATAACAAAGTGGCTCAACTATAACACAGTTCACGTCATGAACAATCGCTTCCCTTTTTGACAGAAATGACTTAAAATGAGCGATTCTGTGCTTCTCCACTAAAGCGCCGAGACAAGCCCAGGGTGACTTTGACCAGGGGAGCTGTGGCCAGCATAATAACTCGACATTATCTCCCAACATTAGCCAGAGTTTTACTGGGGCTTGTGCCGCGCTCGCTGATGGGAGGCCTTTGATGTGTGTGTCTCATCTCCGTACACCCTCCTCCATATGCATATCAAAGCCCTCGGCCAGCCCTGTGGGCTTCGCTTTGGGGGACCTCGTCCAGTCCATAGAATGGGGCTTTTAGGGACTTGTTGACTTGAACTGCAAATGCAATGACGCATAGAGACGCACGCACACACACACACACACACACACACACACGCACACACACACACACACACACACACACACGCACACACACTGACCTCATACGCAAACATTCCTAAATGTACTCCCTCACTCTCTTTATGCCGCCCCCCTCTCTGCCCCCCCTCTGTCACTCACACACACTTACATACCCCCCCCCCCCCCCCCCCCAGCACACACACACACACACACACACACACACACTCACTCACTCTGACCCATTGATTTGGAGTTAGAGTAATGCTTAGTGCAGGGAACCATGTCTGGCATTGGGTGGTTGTCCGATATAATTACAGAACGAGGTTAGTTTGTTCAGTCTCCCCATTCAATAAATCTGTACTAGGTACCCTTTTAACACAGAGACGGACCTCCATGCAGGACTGGGAAGAGTCGAAAATCCCCATTTTACACTCCCCTCATTTATTTTGCCTCTTTTTTAACCATCCCCCCCTCTTTCTCTCTCTCTCTCTCTCTCTCTCTCTCTCTCTCTCTCTCTCTCTCTCTCTCTGCTTTCATTTGAAAGTAAATTGTAATGTTAAATTGATAAGCCATTGTGCGAAGGGGTGAGGGGGGATAGTATTTTGACTCACCCTGAATATTAAACCTGTCTGAGAGGGGTGGAAATCAGTGCACGGCAAGCGTGTTTGTCTGGCCGGGGAGGAAAATTCATTGCATTGTAATAGTGTTAGCATCTCTCTGTTGTTTGCTCTTAAACAGAGTTGATGAGCTCCGAGCTTATTTATATGCTAATTCCTATAGGCGATACCTTGACATGATGACATGTAAATGAGAAGACAGGAGGATGGGTTTTTTTTTTTTCTATTATCATTATTATTATTATTATTATTATTATTATTTCTGGGTTGTGCAGGTGAGATGTTGTCTACTGAGAACAAAATGCAAAACTCCTGAAGGTGGGTTCCTGAGCTTTAACAAATGTTTGTGAATGCATAGAGCAAATCTATTTTACACTGTTGTGCACCAACATCTCTGGGTGGAATGCCCTGGCCTTTGTGGGTGTCATATTGCTGTGCAACCGCGATAACTCAACATAAAGGGTACACCTTACTGTAAATTAATTTATCTCTCATCTTTCCAGAGACCCTGCGCAATCTTTTTCTATTCATGCATCCACTGACATTAAGTTCTCATGGCCAACTTTGCTCAAGTTGAAGACCGAAAGGTTCAGAGATGATGCTTTTTTTTTTTTTCGTTTTCCATCTCAGAGTTTTGGGCACATGTACTGTAGGCGGTGGTCCAGAGTGAGTGAGAAATGGCCTGTCATTCATATTCCTCTGCTCCTCGACTCAGATGTCGAGTTGAACCGCACTTAGCCAGAAACTAATTTATGAGCTACCACACTCCACTAAACCACATAAAATATGAACATGTCTCCTACATTTAACATATTTCTGATTGATTTCCCCTCCATCTCTCCTCGTATACATTGGCAGAGTTAAGGGCTTCACTGCTGGGCTCAGCTTGGACTTCTTTGCTTCTTTGGATTGCAGAGGTGACAGATTGTCTGTCTGCAGCACTTGGGCTGAAATGGGTTATTTCATGGACAAAAGGTCCTCATCAGTATGAGTGCGCTCATAATCAACTAGGTCTAGAAAAGGGAATAATGTCTATAGGAAATACACACACACACGCACACGCACGCGCACCCACGCACACACACACACACAGACACACACACGCACGCACGCACGCACGCACAAACACATACACACACACTCACATTCCTACATGAACTATTCACTTGACAAATCCTCTATACTTCAAACATTCTAAGACGCTGCCATACTGCACACACATACACACATATACACACACACACACACACACGCACACACACACACACATACACACACTCACACGCCTACATGAACTATTCACTTGACAAATCCTCTATTCTTCAACCATTCTAAGGCACTGTCGATACTACACACACACACACACACACACACACACACACACACACACACACACACACACTTGTAAAAGCCTACTACATGTATACATATATAATTGTCTGCGGTGCAATTCTTTGTATATGGCATGTGTAATGGGGCAGGCGGAGCTGATCATCCACCTACTCCCGCTGATTTGAAGTGCTTTACAATCAGCGTAATGCCCACCAGGAGGAGAGGGGAGGAGGAGAGGGGAGGGGGGAGACCACCACAGGAGGAGAGGGGAGGAGGGGGGAGGAGGGAGACCACCACAGGAGGAGGGGGGAGGAGAGGGGAGGAGGGAGACCACCACAGGAGGAGAGGGGAGGAGGGAGAGACCACCACAGGGTGGGTTGTTGCGGGCCTGTCTGAGGACCTCCACCTGATGAATGGCAGGGGGAAGCAAGCGCTGGGGTGGTGTGTGTGGCGGGGGGGGATGAGCGCTGTGGGGATGAGGTGGTGTGTGTGTGTGTGTGTATGTGTGTCTGGGGAGGTAAGTGCTGTGGGGATGCAGTGGTGTGTGTGTGTGTGTGTATGTGTGTCTGGGGAGGTAAGTGCTGTGGGGATGCAGTGGTGTGTGTATGTGTGTGTTTGTGTTGGGGGGGAGGCTTCTGGGGGGACACAAGGACAACAGCCAGCATCCTGTCCTTAAATAACACTCATGCGTTATAGCTCTGAGACAAGATGGTAGGGATGCAGCCGCCATAATTGTAATTATGTATGAAGACTGAAGAATGTTTTGCTTGAGGTATCTAAAACGTATCGAAACAGGCACTGGAGTTGGGTTTCTGCAGCGCATGGAGACTGAAGAATGCTTGGCCACAGGCATCTAATATCGTTGTTGTTCTCTTAGTGACCACATCGCTCTCCATCCAGCCGTTCGGCCAGAAGACAGGTGGACGCAGCGGAACTGATCCGCACGATATTGTATCCTCGGCGGTGTCATGTAGTCATAAAAGTGTAATGAAAATGGTGGAAAGAAAAATACAGAGTAAGAGGCGGAAAAAAAAAAGACACGTTTGTCACTGTTGCCTCCGTTGGACAGTATATGGAGAAATGTGAGGCAGTGATAAGAGCAGTCAGAATGTGAGGATGTTCTCCTTTGCCTTTCTCTTCTCTCAGCCCTCTTTTCATGGCAGAACTGGAGTGACAGTGAACATCAGACTAGGGCAAAGCATGCGCACTAATGAGTCCCGCTGTGGGGATGGGGTGGTGTGTGTGTGTGTGTGTGTGTGTGTGTGTGTGTGTGTGTGTGTGTGTATGCGTGTGTGCGTGTGTGTGTGTGTGTGTGTGTGTGTGTGTGTGTGTGTGTGTGCGTGTGTGTGTGTGTGTGTGTCTGTGTGCGTGTGTGTGTGTGTGTCTGTGTGTCTGTGTGTGTGTGTGTGTGTGTGTGTGTGTGTGTGTGTGTGTGTGTGTGTGTATGTGTGCGCGTGTGTGTGTGCGTATGTGTGTGTGTGCGTATGTGTGTGTGTGTGTGTGTGTGTGTGTACGTACGTGCATGCGCGTGTGTTCGTGTGTGTGTGTGTGTGTGTGTGTGTGTAATCGCCTTTCTTCTCTGTTGCCTGAGCACTGGCACCAGAAGCTACATCACTGCCAAGACCTTTCAAAGATACGCCCGATAGAATCATAAACAGATACAATCTAAGAGACATGAGCCTGCCGACAAGATCAGATACAACGCTATCTTTCCGCCTCAGAACCGGGCCCGCTTTGCATTCCAGCGCTACGCATCCGCAAACAGTTCTTCCTCTGTTCCTTGCGGCCCCGATGATAAGCGTTAAATCGGCGGACGAAGTAATACCGCGTGACTACCGCTGCACTTTATCAAACAAGTACGGGAGGACCTGGGTTCAGTGCTGCAGAAGTCTCCGTAATGTATTCATTAAGATGGCACGGACTTTGTTTGTTTGTTTGTTTGTTTGTTTGTTTGTGTTCTTCTCAAGTGTTGCTTGCAAATGGCTTTTCCCTAATACTGACTACATTGTTGCGTCATCATCCGCTGCATGTGAGGATATGAGGATTTGCCGTCCCAAAAAAGAAAGAGAAAGAAAGAAAGAGAAAGAAAGAAAGAAAGAATGAAAGAAAGAAAGGCATAGAGGAAGAGTGAGAAAGTAAAGAAACGTTAAACTCGTGAGAGGTGAAGTGTGAGAGAAAGATGAGAGGGGTGGGGGGGCTACTGAGGATGAGAGAGGTAGACAGCAGTGTTGTACTATATCTACCACAAGATGAGTAGACAAACAAAAAGATGGACAGAGTGATAGATAAATAGATAGATGGGTATAGATGATAATGATGGATGGATAGACAGACAAACCAACAGACTGCTAGTCTGCCTGAAGATATATAAAACCCATCCCCTAGGTTGCTCGCTTGTTGTGGCTGGTGTTTACACATTCAATTTTTCATATGCATGTGTAAATTATATAATAGTCTTACAGTCAGGCATCTTTTCTCTCCTCTGACCCACATAGTCTTGTGCTGGAGTCTCCGTGGCCGCTTGGCTTTGGCGCCCACAGATGTGTTGTCTCTGGCTGCTGCCAGCCCTGGAAAGGTCTTATCGTGGGCATTACACAGCGAAAGGCCAGCGGACTAAGAACCTTTGCCAGGGAGGAGTGGAACGGATCCATGTGTCCCTATCCCGCTGTGCCTGTTTAAACAGAGTGGGGATCTGTTGGCTGGGTCACTCTCACAAACAAACAAACAAACATATATATATATATATACACACACACTCATGGATGCGTCTGCACGCATATACACACATACACATACACACCCACACTGACACACACACACAAACACACACACACACACACACACAGACAAACAGACATAAACACACAAACTCTCTCTCTCTCTCTCGCTCTCTCTCTCTCTCTCTCTCTCTCTCTCTCTCTCTCTCACACACACACACACACACACACACACACACACACACACACACACACACACACACACACACACACACACACACACTCACATTCTGGTCTCAGTCCCAAGGCTGATTCTCCAAATTGTCATAAATTTTCCTTTTTGCGCAGGCTGCTCGAAATGGAACAGCCCCATCTGATTCCCTGCTTCATCTCTCTCTCTCTCTCTCTCTCTCTCTCTCTCTCTCTCTCTCTCTCTCTCTCTCTCTCTCTCTCCCTCCCTCCCTCTCTCCCTCTCTTTTTACATATTTATGGCATGCATTTGAATAAAAGGCCTGTATAATTACCAAAATTCATCTGGACATCAGATGGCATGGAGAATGAGATGGACCGATGCATTTCGGCGTCCCGGCGCGGCACCTGTGTCATATTTAAATGCGCGCCATCACCGTCACCGCCTCGCTCCGCTCCCTCTGAAAGGCGCCAAAGTGGCAGGTGAGGATCCGGAGAGGGGAGACGCGACCCATTCCCGCCTCACGTAACTACGTGTCGTGATTCCACATTAGAGGAACGCACAGCCGTATTGTCCAGTATTGTCCAACAGAGTGATAACCCGCGGTAATGATGTGGCCTGTTGATAAATGCATGTAGCTAGCAGCAGCTCAGCTGTTTTGGATGGTAAACTTGTAGCATTCCCAGTACTGGTTAGTAATGGAGGCATCTGTAGATACTGAAGTGAGGAAGTAATGTGCGTACAGTAATGTATTAGACATTGGATGATGGTGATGATGGTGATGACGAGGATGATACACACACACACACACACACAAATATAGCCATATGCTCTCTTTCACACACACAAATACGGGCAACACACACACACACACACACACACACAAACAGTCACACTCACACATACGCATACACACACACACACACACACACACACACATACACACACACACAGACAGTCACACTCAAACATACACACACACACACACACACACACACACACACACACACACACACACACACACACACACTCTCTCACATCACTGCTGTCCCAGTCCAGCTCCAGTGCTGCTGTTTGTGATTCCTTGTAAGGAAAAGAGGCCAACCCTTGATAGATTGCAGTTCACTATTGGAGCAAGCTATGATTTATGGCCCCAGTGTAGCATTCAATTCTTCTCCCCGGGCACCGTCGCGTTTCTTAGGTTTCAATCCATCCCGCTCTCTCCTCTCACTAATTAATTAGGTGTCTCCCAGCCGCCAGAAGACTGGTGACGAGGGATCAGAGGGACTCGGTGGATCTTTGGACTCCGCCAGCTCCTCTGTTGGGGTTGTGTGTGTGTGTGTGTGTGACTGTGGGTCTGTGATTTATTTCAGGGAACACTTTAGTGTCCTTGCCACGTTGTAATGATGTGATCACTGTAAATAATATATCTAATCGCCCGTCTCAAGAATTTCTTTGTGGGCCGCTGCCTCTGGAAAGCCTCCAATCCGCAAGTGAGAGAAATCTCCACTGCACGCCGGACTACAGTAGGCCTACGTCCACTCCCAGAGCCACGCAGGCTTCTCTCCATCTCAGACGAGACTGAGCATAAAAGGTCTTTTTTTTCCAAGGATAGCGCCCTGAGCACCACAAACGATTTGTTCAGCGAGTGTACAGTATGTTGACCTGAGAATGACATCCCATTGGTTAACCTCTCATATTCTCCTTCCAAGCAACAAGGTTATATTCATGACCGTACATCAACATCTTGTTTTTATTATTATCATTATTTATTATTTTGTTTTTTTCCAATGAAGCAACTTTATCGATTTATGTTATGTTGAAGTGCTTGGAAAACACTATGAGTGAGGGATGATTCTTTTTTTAACAGGAGGAAAGTAGACCTGAGTTGACCCAGCAAAGGGGTAGAATGAGAGGGTTGATTTCCAGTTGTTTTGGCGTTTAGCGAATGACTTAGAACCTGTTCAGTACATGCACGTAAATGTACCCCATAAAAGCATTTGAGCGTAGCTGTGTGTTGGAAATTTAAATATATCTATTTATGTATGGTAGTTCAGAAATTATTTCAATTAGCAAAGTGGCGGTTATGTGCATTACAATGGGCAATTTCAAAATTCTCAGGGGAAGACGCATTTGAGGCTAATTACTCACTCGAAATTAGCTGAAATTGCCGTTTCGCTTCGCCGGAGACTTGCCACTGTGAGAAATCTGCCCATTACCCTCTCTGGTGCCACTGGTGAGGACTCATTCGGTGGCCCGCACTTTCACCTTTTTTTCAAGATCTGCTGCTCGTGCCCCGTTAATGACGCATGATTACTTTTAAGAGCAGGGCCCGGGCTGAAATTATACTCGACTCTCCGCTGACATGCTTGACGGCATGTCTGTTCTACACATTTGAACTAATGTCATTCCTTCTAAACCCCAAGAGGAGAAGTAAAAAAAGGGAAAAAAAGTGAAGAAAAAAAAGGAAACTTGTGACCTCCAGTGAAGAGCCATAGGAGAGATGTCATAGCCCTTTTTAGCCAAGGTAATGTCCATTCTAAATGCAAATTGGAATGAGAAGCTTGATGTGACACTGCGCTTCTCGTGGCCATAGGAAGAAGGGAAATTGCTGAAACTGAAGTTCTACTGTAAAGCTCAGCAAGTGTGTCTAATATAAGGTATGGACAGCTAAATGTGACAGGTGTTTTTTTGTATACAGTACAGAATGCCTTCTTTGCTATGAAATGCATAAATCCTATAAGAACCACGACACAATGCCACCACAACAAACAGAGAGAGGACAGTCTTTTCTATGCAGGAAACAAACAGACGATTCATGTCGTGCACTTAAGTGACAGCTTCTAGATGAAAGGCTGAATGCACTTTTCACTCTATGGATAAAATAATCGCACTTTGTAGACAAAAGTAAATCTGTCTGTGGAGTAGATGTCCCAGGTAAATATTGTTGTACTTTTCTTGGCACAAAATGCAGAATGACTACATTACTGAACTTTGGTCCACACATTGCGAGTAGAGACTAAGGAGTGGTTTGGTAAAGTGAATTATGTCCATAGGATGTGTTGCTGAAAACATGATGTGCACTACATTGCTTAGATCCACACGTTCCACGAGTCGGGTTCTGAATGCATTCTAACCTTCAAAGGGAGGACTTCTCTCGGTTGCCATGATCTGTAATAGAGTTACAGTTAGTCCATTCAGATGCAGCGCGGTATTATTCAGTGATGTGCTTTCACTGCAGATTGTGATTCGAATGCAAGAAACTTCACTGGTAGTCTAGTCATGGACTCACGTCAGTTTTCCAAGGTCTGGGTTCACAAAAGGAGTACAGTATATTCCCAGGGTGGATATGTGTCCAGCTGTTGATCTTCTAACTTCTTCTTCAAATCTGACTTCTGACTTTTCAAATGATGTACATATCTTCAGTTTATGTACCCATTAATCAACAGTAGTGGTTAACCTGCAACACGGCCTTTAAGGACCTCAGTAGATGGCCTGTGTTCATTGTGTGAAGGGATTCTTCTCTCTCCTTTGAAAACCCCCACAACTATAGCCTTCACCATTTAGCATCAGTTCCAGTGTGAAATGAGCCAATACTTCACACGTGGGAGTGTGCACTGAGAATATAAGATGTGCAATTTGAAAGGTATTTTCCTCACAGGACAATGGGTTCCTCCCACTGTCAAAGTCAGATGATTAGATTTGTTCTATTTTGCTGCTAGAAAACGTCCTTACCGCTTCCCCTAAAGACTCAATAATCCCTTTGCTCACATTACAATAGCAGAATGGAAATGACCATAGAAATCTTTACATTTTATTGTATTTACACACTATACATTTAAACATTACCATTGCTGCCTGTGGCCATGTTACGCTGTTCCAGTGTTTCTGCCAATATGGATATTGGAAGCTAGTGATCATGAAGTAATTATTTTCTCCCTGGCTGTCCCTTGTGGACACACAGTGCATTGAGTCCTTAGTATGCCTCTGACATTAATGGATTCTTTTTCATTTGCCTGAGAAGCAGGCGGAGGTTTCGGAGCCATAAGTAGTCATATTGACTTGGAGGCCCCTCTTGTTTTCTTGCAATTGCTTGTGGGTGGAAAACAACGGCCCTCATCTATCAAGTGTCTCTGGTCGAGACTACATTTACTGTTGATTATTTCAGAGTAATTGAAGAAAAAAAAAAGAAAATGTTACATTTACTGCCGGGAAATTTGGTATGGATTTCTCTCAGACGACTGCTAACTAGTTATGGATGTGCTTGGAAATGCTTTCAGTAATACAAATGGTAAAATAGCATTAAGCAAATTGGCATGGGTTTTGTAATGCCTCTCAAAGTGCCATGTTAAATGTTAATTTATTGGATTTACATTCATTCATTCATTCATTCATTCATTCATTCATCCATCCATCCATTCGTCCATCCATCCATCCATCCATCCATCCATCCATCTGTCCATCCATTCTTTCATTCATTACCTCCTCCAAGGAGGTTATGTTTTCATCTGGGTTTGTCTGTCCGTCTGTCTGTCTGTTTATTTGTCTGTTCGCAAGATAACTAAAAAGGTTATGGATGGATTTCTATGAATTTTTCAGGGAAGGTATGAAATGACCCAAGGAAGAAACAATTAAATTGTGGGAGTGATCCATATCACCGTCTCAATCCAGGAGGCGGTTATTTTATTTCGCTTGGTGAAGGTCTGCGGTCTCTGAGTGCTTTTCTACTTTAAAGTATTCAATAAGGCATTCCAGGAGAATCCTGTAAAGATAAACAGTCTTATCAGTGATAAATACTGGGGAACTATGATCAAATCTGACACAATAATATTCATAATTTGACCACCAATAGGTCCAAGTATTTTATTCACTAATTTCACAGTAGTAGCATGGCACATTGAGGAGATTATAATTGTTCATCCATCCACCATCCATTTATAAATGGATGGTGGATGAATGAACAATTTGTTAAACATTAAACCATGGACTTGAATGTAAACAATATGAATTGAACGCAAGGTTAAACCAAATAGACAAGTACACCAAATGCATAAAATATAAATAAAAAAATTAAACAAACCTAAATAAGAGAGGGAGGGAGAGAGAGAGAGAAGACTCAAGTTTATCCTCAAAACTCTTTCCAAATAACAATGCCCTCCTGCTCAGCTGGCCTGGTGTCAAATTCAAATGAATATGTAGGCTATACTGCAGTTCTTAATGTACAACTGCACACAGACTGTGGAGATTCTTTATGTTGTAATGAAACCAAGACCAGACTGCTGCGCACATCAGTTCAGTCACACCAGTTCAAGACCAAACAAGTTTGACACATTTCACACATAAGTGTAAGGTGTCTACTTGTAAAATGAATGTGTTGAAAACAACACAACTTTAACACATACCTGTGTCCAGGTAGGGACAACACAGTTTATTTTAAGAGTGAAGAGATTCAAGGACTTTGTGTGGATTTCAGTATTTTTATCCATCTCACAATTCACATACTGATCCCTCCAACCATGCAAACTTACACAGTTATTGTGTTAAAATCTGATTTTTTGACATGAATGTTCTACTTACTGTGGCAAATTGTCTCAACTAGTGATTGAAGTTAGAATTGCTCAAGTTGTTTTCACCTGAAACTAACTAAACAACTGGATGGTAGCTGAAATAGGTGCAGTGAACATCTTCATTAGTATATTACATTAAATCTATAAAGTGGAATATGTGGTACGTACAGTAGTATTCAATGGATTCTCTGAACCATAGAAATTTATATTGATTCTGCATCTTTTTAATTGCAGTTGGCCATAATATCCCATAAAACTTTCCTAATTCAGACTCGGAATGGACTTTTAGTCAGATATCTAAATGGGCTTGATGATGCCATTTTTAGGCCAGTTCCATTGTGGAGGGTTTTTTGCGGCAAGTTG
This sequence comes from Sardina pilchardus, assembly GCF_963854185.1. NCBI lineage: Eukaryota > Metazoa > Chordata > Actinopteri > Clupeiformes > Clupeidae > Sardina > Sardina pilchardus. The sequence continues at coordinate 20,044,785 of NC_085006.1, forward strand.
AGTAATTAGTCGTAATGCGATGGATATCACATCATTCAATTAGTTTGGTCTGGACGAGCGCAGTATTCATAGATTAATGGGTTGTAATTTCAACCTAGTCAAACAAGAGTGATTATTTAATTTTGCCTTTTCCATTCCACATTTGTAAAGTGCCACACATAATATCTACCAGTGGTCTGTCTTTAAACAAAGGGCCGTAGATCATTTTTATGTTCGAGGATCTGCACAATTACATTAAGGAGTTGGGCTCAAGCAGGAGGCAGAGCTTTCTAGCAGTTCATGGGGACATACGAGTGGTTTCACGCTTCACTGCTTTCTTACAGTGCTGATTGACTTTTTAAAGCACTAAAGTTGACAGCTAAATTATACCCTCACATTATACCGATGAAATTGATCCCACGAAGCAGGATGTGCTGATACTGAAACAGGCATTCAAGAGAATAATAGTCCAGTTAAATAAACAATAGGCCCAATAATTGAACTGAAGCCCTTTTAATGTATTCAGACGAAAGGGCAAGTCAACAAAAACTGGCCCAAAAAAAAGACTTTGCAGTGGCCTCAGTAGAAGAACATCTAAGGGGGAAAAACCATCAAAGATCTTAGGCTTGGTTAACCCTGCCTGACCTGCCAGCAAATTTGGATTTCGCCTGGCAGCTCAGGCTAGAAACCTGCACATCTATCTCCTTTGTTCCCTGCCAGAACCTTTGGCTCCAATCACAAACTAGCTTATCCTAAAGATGCACCGGATCGTTGGTCTGATTGGTTGAAGGATTATCCAAGCATACGGAGTCATGATTTGAACCATGGAGGTATTATATATACAGTAACTGGAGAGCGTGACTAAGTCCCGCCCTCCATTCAAGTGAATGGCAGAGGCTAGGCTAGTAAATCAAAGCCAATTCATAGTCAACGCCATATTGAACACTGGAGCTCCGATCCAGCGCCAGACGGCTCTGACCATGCGCACAGTTCCAAAGCTGGAAATGACGCATGGACCTACACGGAGCTGGTTCTAAATGCTCCATGAGGCGCCATACTTGAAAATGACGCTTGCTAACATGCCAAAACTAATCTACACGGCCTTGACCCCCTGATTTGAATGATGCCAATAGAGCTCGACTGTCCCACCCCTCCTCCGAGAGAGCACGCCTCTCGTGGAGTAGAAATAAAGTGCAGACTCCCCATACTAATGTTCTACTACTACTAATCTTAAAAGATTGAGCTTAGTATGGTGATAGCCAGACTACAAATATCTCCCAGTAGAGAAGATTTATCCTCAAAAGGAAAAAAGTAACTCCTGCAGGGTCACATCCACAGCATACAGTGAGAGCCCTGCTCTGCCATATTCAGTTCGTTGAAATAGACGCCCGTTTGGCCAAACAGCGCAATTTAGTGGCCGCTCACACCCTTGGTGGTAGCTCTGTTTTTGTCACATACTGTTTGCTCTGAAAGTAGACAAACTTTGATCATTCAAGCAGGGTAAACAGTGCCATAGAGGGTGGCAGACTTATTTGTTGTATAACAGATTGTTCATAAATGACTGAACTTGGACTGTCATTTGCTGATTTTTGGGGGAGTCCACAGCATGTGGAGGAAAGTGATAGCTATTTCAACAAAGTGAGCGTTTATTATTTATTTTTTTGTCTCCATTTAATTTTCTAGCATTTGCCATGTGTGTGAGAGAGAGAGCAGTCATGGTAAAATAATGCAGAGAGTGTTAATCTCACCTATGGAAGTGTTAAATTGTGTCACTCACACACAGACACACAAACACATATGCGCACATTCACACACTCACTTACATGCACATGAGATTGAATTGACAAATTGACCATGTGATTTATTTCTGCAGGCATATGTGATACATTTAGTTCATATGAGGATTAGGATTGAGCCATTACTTTGGTTAATGAAGGTATAAAGTACTCTGGAATGGTTATCATATGATAAATGCTGCCTTACTTAATTGTAGTTTGAAGATGTGTGACTTGTGTCTGAGGGTTTGCAGCTCTCACAGTTTTGCATGAAACCTTTGTCAACAAGTGGGAAGATCACTTTACTCCAGAGGCTGTCAACTAGATGAGCGGAATGTGTTTCTCAGAAGGCTTTAAGCATTTATTATCAGGAACCCTTTGGTGCAGTGCAACTCAAAGGGGGAAAAAAAAAAAACATTTCATCGTCAGTCTCTAGTCATTTGGCAGATTCCATCCTGCACACAGCCATAGCAGAGGTGATAGCAGCAGGTTTTTTCCTCCTTCACAGCTGTGTGTGTGTGCGTGTGTGTGTGTGTGTGTGTGTGTGTGTGTGTGTGTGTGTGTGTGTGTGTGTGTGTGTGTGTGTGTGTGTGTGTGTGTGTGTGTGTGTGTGTGTGTGTGTGTGTGTGTGTGTGTGTGTGTGTGTGTGTGTGCGTGCGTGTGTGTGCATTTTGCTTACAGCTATAGTCTCTGTGGTCTCACATTTCCTGTTGGCTTGACTGTTTCCAATTGAAAGCCCATTAACGGCGGGAGATAATGAGTCGGGAACTCGTGTGGAACTCCACTTTATGAAGCGGCCCAATGTAGCATGAGGCCATCAGTATAATGCAATGGGAAGAAAAGGAAAAAAAGAGAAATGTATTATGACGATCTCTCACCTAACAGGCGCTCACGAGAGCGCACACACACACACACACACATACACACCTTCATATGCACACCACACACACACACACACATACACACCTTCATATGCACACACTCACACATACACACACACACACACACACACACACACACACACACGCATCTTCATACGCACATATGCACACAGAATGTACTCTCAATACCTCCATGTGAAGACCTAATGGTGAAAACGGAGGAGATCGCTCATCCTAGATATACTTAACTCGACAAGACATGAAATTGAGTCATCAGGTGGAGACTGTTGGACTGCTGTTAAACAGACCTTGCTGTTCTCTCCACTTCTGTATGCACTACATGGTGCGTGTCATCTCTACTTATGTTTATATTTGAAAGAAAAACGCTGTTTCATGAAGTACGGGTCGGCGTACAGGGGCTGATCTTGAACCTCTGGTGGGGGAAAGAAAGGGGGGATAAGAGGAGGAGGAGAACGGAGGGAGAGAAATGCAGGCACAGTGTATCATCAAGAGAGGGCTTCTGAAGACTATCTCTCACACAGACACACACACACACACACACACACACACACACACACACACAGCCAGGAAGAAGAGAAGTGGCTCTTGTGTCTCTACAAGTAGACTAAGTGGCTGTGGATGTGTGGCACTCGAGGGTGAAAGAATGGAGAGTGTGTGTGTGTGTGTGTGTGTGTGTGTGTGTGTGAGAAGGAGCTAATACTCCCACTGTAATACCCCGATGGGGAACTTGGTGGTGGTGTCTTCCTTTTGTGCCACGTTCTTAAGCCAGGGGAACTAACCCCTATGCGGATCACTCTATCTCCCTTTCCCTCTCTCTCCCTCCTTCTCTCTCTCCCTCCCTCTCTCTCTCTCTCTCTCTCTCTCTCTCTCTCTCTCTCTCTCTCTCTCTCTCTCTCTCTCTCTCTCTCTCTCTCTCTCTCTCTCTCTCTCTCTCTCTCTCCCTCCCTCCCTTTCTCTGGCTCAGCCATTGGGTCCCGGCTGATACTCCTCACACAGCCAGCCACAGACGGCGTCTGAAGCCACTTCAGACTCAGGGAGTTAAGAGAATCGGAGTCGAGAAGAGTAGCTCATTACCTCGGCCCGCGTGCGCCGCCATCCTTTCAAGGCACTCGTGTGACACGGCACTGCTCAAGGCCTAGCCGCTGTCGTAAAACTACAGAGTTCAAAAAAAAAATTGCTCGCTAGCGCTAAGTTTGGAACAGAGTGAGAGCATTCGGTATTGCTGTGTGAAGTCTAGTTGGCATTATATATGTACTAAAAGACGCATCAGGGGAAATGAATTATGTAGTAAAGAATTAACAGAACATCAGAGAACATGACACCCCGCATATGCAGGCTTTACATAATACGGCGAGTAATTACGCTAATCAAATAATGCAGATAACAGAAGTCATTTGGGGGAATGCCTATGAAAGTGAAGCTTACAACTAACATCAAGGAACATTCCCTAGAAGGGCATTCTTTGAAAAGAGTATTTGTAACAGTGCTTTTAGTAGCACTGGCCAAACATTTAGGCACAGTTTTTTGTTTTATGCCTCTATAACCTTGGAACAAATGATGTCTGAAACAAATAAAATGTTAAAAGACTATGGATGAAGAGGGAAGTAATTAAATTTGGCCTTATTGCAAAACTGTGGGAATTTGTCCCTTACAACAAGAATTATATAATGAACGAGTCTGCCAGAATTACCATCATACATTAATTAACATTGGAGTCTGTCACCCTGTGTACATTAAAGAGAAACTATGCAGGATTGGCAATTTCATCTCCGGTTTCGGTTTCGCTTTTCGTTTTCGCTCGTTTTATGCTTGCATATTTCTCTTCAGAGCTTCCCCTACAGCTTTGCGTTATACATATACTGTATAGGCTATATATATATTTATAAATTGCAAGCGTGATTCTTCTTGTTCCTTACGCGTCTCAGACTTCCAGATGTAAACAAGGAGCGATCGTCTCCTGCAGAAACTGCAAGGTTGCAATAGCGGATAGGGACACTGGGGGCGGGAGGAAATATTACAGTTTTCGATGAAACTGGTCAGTCAAGCAAAACAACGATTTCTAAGCGATTTTATGACTATGAAAAAGTTGCATAGGGTCTCTTTAACTCTTGCCATGTGTATTGTGTATTGTGCATTGTATATTGTGTATTGTATTGTGTTCCATCTACTTCCATTTGGTGAAAGTTAAAGTTAATGTTAGTTAATTTTTAGATTTCCATCACCGCCACACTTATCTGCAATGACTAAATTGTTTCTCTGAGATCCATTGCCATTCATGTTAGTTCACTTTGATGAAAGAGATTGATACTGTAATGTCCTATACAATTCACTCATGTCAAACAGCTTTGATGTGCCACCCCTTTCAAACCTAATCCAATGCATTAGTTCTTTTGAGTAGAAAATGCCATTGAACTTGAATGACATTTCACATCTTGATTAAATTTCCCTCCCTAGTTTTATCCGATTGCTCCACTCACAAGAGATGCTCCACAACCGAAACGTGCTATTAATTCATCCTGTTATGGAAGGCAGGGAACAAGCCTTTGTCCCAGTCGCTGAACCTCATGAATCATGTCGCGGATTCACTGAGGCCCAAACTTAATCAAGGAAGTTTGCAGATTAACTTTCACTATTCCGCCAGACAGACATGGCTGTTGCAATCCAGTAGGTAAAGCAATTAACATGCTCACTGGATATATGTAGATTACATTTCTTTACATTTACATTTGCTTAATAATCCAAAGCGACAGAGAAAATTGACAACAATGCCTTGTAGCTTCTCGTGGTCTTTAGCAAAGTGGAGGATGATGGATTGTCAGTTGCTCAGCTGTCCAATTTGCCCGCCCAAATACAGGTTTGAGATACGTCAAAGTTTAGTAGCGGTGGAAGCCGTGGGTTGTCAGCTGGAGAGGGAGGACGTGGAGCGGGCGGCTGAGTAACGTGATTAGCCTCGCAGCTGCAACACGGTGAGCTATGAGAGGCAGGCCCGGGGAACATTGAGAGTGCTCTGATGAGCGCTCACACCGTGATTTACAGTGCAGATAGGCTTGAAGTGTGACGGCGTGTCCTTTTGTGCGTGGAGTGCTTTTTCCCCCATTACATATAACCAAAGCAGCTCAAATGGGCTGTTTCAAGGACACACTCGGCCGTGAAAAACTAGCATTGACCTTGGCTGTTCACACGAGTGTCTCCCAAGAATGATATAGGCTAGCCGATGCCTTTCCTCTCCGCACCGATCCGCAGCCGCCGCGTTGTGTGTCCCCTCAGATCAGCATGTTGGCTGAATCATGCAACCTTGGACAAAAATGAAATGAATGGGTAGCGTTAGCTTTTGTTTACCGGCCTCTAAAATCGGTCAACAATCAGGAGACCCATTCAAATTGTAATTATGCAAAGTCATACGGTTCAGTGCCATCTCGGGATATAGTTACAGTAAATGTCAACGTTGAATCGATGTGAGTTGCCTCCTGACTGTTGAAGGGAGTGGATTGAATCTATTAGTACCAAGTCAAACAGGGGATATGAAAAAACAAAGAGCCGTACTGCCCTTGGCTTCATTAAAGTTGATCACCCGATTTTAATACGTCTGCATTTTAATACTGTGGGCTGGATGACAGGTAATAAAAGTCAATATATGCAGCACATCTTGATAATTTGTGCAAAACCCCAGAAATAATTAGAGTTTTATTGCATTTGAACTGATCCATAATTTGATACCCAAAAGAGAGTGCATTGCAGTATGTGTGCAGATGAAGTGTTTCAGTGCAGAGCAATTCCTTTCAGGCGCCGATTCTGTGTTTGCTGGGAATTACAGTGTCATTTTGATTTATTTGCATTGCAAAAAAATGACAAAAGGGCTTCCTTTTTTAAATGAATATGTGCCACTCATTTTGCAGATCAAGCCAGACGACATACTCATGTTCCACTGATCATCCACCGTTCAGAATTTAAATGGCCGTTCGTGATCAAATATATCCTTATTTGACAGGTTTTTTTAAAACTCCTCTGCGTTTAAACGAGAAGTGATTTGAGCATTTCAGCTATGACTTGGTGATGGCCTGTGCGCTCTACTAAGAGGCGGCAGAGAACATTTTGTGCTTATTAAAAGTGAAAAGCATTACGCTCACGCCGTGACTGTCGAAATCTATGGCAATGAAGTAATTAGTTCAAAAGTGCAGTCTCTGTTCTCTCCACCTCTCTCTCTCTGTTTTTCTCTCATCGGTTTCTTTCATGCTTTCTTTAATGCCGAAAAAGGGGGAAAAAAAGAAGTAGATTTAAGCCATTATAGTTTGATGACGTGCTGAGCCATCTTGTGCTTTCTCAACACCAGTGATTCTCTATGGGTCCCCTTGGGCTTGCCATCTGGGCTTTTCAGGGGGGCGTAATGGGGAACTCACAGAGCCAAGGACAACTCTGGACATTTCCAAACTCAAAGGGAAACTCTTCTTTCAAATATTTTCTTTTTCTAGTTCTTGTTGTTGGTTGGTGTTGTTGTTGATACTTTCCTGTAAAAGCCTCGGACTTTTATATCATAATATATCATATTTTATACCACAGCTTGATGTTTAAGATGAGAACACAGTATGTGGTCTTCTGTATGATGTTGAAATGGCTCACCTTACTCATAGGAAGGCTTTGCACAGCAACTCAATCAATACTATAAGACATAGCATAAAGAATAAACAGACACGAGTGCGCGCACACACACACACCTACACACACACACACACACACACACACACACACACACACACACACACAGACACACAAACACACACACACACACACACACGCACACGTACACACACACACACACACACACACACACACACACACACACACACACACACACACACACACACACGCTTAAAACATGAAAGAAGCCAGAAGAAGATTTTTTTCAAAGCACCAGTCAAGATTTGTCAACAGTTGTAGAAAAGCGGTGCAACCTCATTGCAATAATATCTTCCCCCGAGGCAGGCCTCTTTTTGTGTGCCACTCATATGAGATAAAGTTTGGGTGATGATAAGTCTTTCATTACGCTTACCTTGCCTCGCCTCGCAGTTCACATCTCCCCTCTCCTTTGCACCATTTCTTTATTTATTTCTAGCATTTAACTCTTGGCAGGATTCCCTTTCTCCGTAATGAAGATAATAAATAATGCAGACCTTTGATCATGTCAGATAATTGGGTCTCTGAGCCATTGAAGCAGTTAGGCTTAACTGTTTTAAGCACCGCCGACATGCCAATTAGAGACTGTATTTCCGGGGCTCAATTATAGCATTGTATGTGGATGCTTCCTAAAGGCATTTGTTTGGACCGGGGAGTGCAAATCAGAAGCAGGGTGTCAGGTTAGTATTATGGTCTGGTGGAGGGATCCGAAATCAGATCTGGACGGAGAGTTGAATATTTGAATGAGCGCATGAATAACATCTCTGCATGGTGCTTCTCTTGTCAAGTGGGGTGCGGGGAGTTTTGGAGGTAGCAGATCTGATTTGTACTACAGATTTTGTGGGAATTTAAGAAAAGAATCAAAGGGAAAAAATCAACCTCAGCTCATTTGAAGACCTCCGAATCATCAATCATTTACAGGTTTCTAAGTACATGGTTGTCAGAAGATCTAAAAAAGCACCCTCCTCTCTCCCTGCTAAGCATTTCACTATCTCAACCAAGGCCGTATGGCAGAGAGAAGATTAGGCCTATAAATCGTATCTTAAACCAGCAATATCTCTTCACCTTTTATGGCAGTAAATCCCTTTTAAGGGTGGGATAAAGCCCCTTTTCCTCTGATTCCCTTCTCTCATATAATCACCCTGTCAGAGAACACTGCAGACGGTGAATATCGACTTACCTGCTGTGTAATGTATGTAAAACTGTCTATCCTACATCTCAAACAATGAATTAAGTGATAAACAGTGAGAGAGAGCAGAGAGCAAATGCTGTCACGGTCCAAGGCACAGCTCACATGGTCAGTGCTCACAGGCTAGCATAGTTTGCATAGCTCAGGTGGTCAGTGATCACAGGTTAGCATAGCGTGCACAGCTCAGGTGGTCAGTGATCACAGGTTAGCATAGCGTGCACAGCTCAGGTGGTCAGTGCTCACAGGCTAGCATAGTTTGCACAGTTCAGGTGATCAGTGCTCACAGGTTAGCATACCAATAAACATTAGATGTTTGATGTACGCACAGATCATGTCTTTATTGCATAGATCTGTCGGTCCAAGACCAATTCGACTGCATGACGTGCCAACTTGGTCCGCTGTTTGGACGTCTAACCATGACCCCATTTGGACGTCAATAGGACCAGGTAGCGTTTTTTTGTACGTTATAAAGAGGTCCTGTGGATGTCGATTTAAAAAAAGACGTCATCTGGTCTATACCTGCAATTGGATGTCAAAAATACATTGCTGTGTTGGGACTGAACTGTTACTGACTCCTGAACTGTCAGCTAAATTATCCGTGTGTTGTTTGTTGAATATCCTTAGCATTGCTTACTTAATTGAACGGTGTCGGAATTCCTATTCAATCTTAAGAACGGCATCTGTGACGGCTCATTCTTCCCACCTGCCAAACGTAAACAAGCGAATGGTTTCAAGTAGTCCCTGGGGTGGTATACTATATCCCTTCATATACACCGATGGGCACAGTGCAATCCACTGGGTAATTGTGTATGTGAAGGTGAGGCTGGATTTATAATGTATAACACCACCCGTACAATGCATTTAGACTGTTATTGGCAGAGAATGGGAAGGCCGCGGGAATGAGAATAGCTGGTGGAGCATGGCTGAGTGGAGTTGAGGGAGTCGGTATGCTGCCGGGCTGGCCAGGCTCCCGAGTCCTAAATCCTCCTTCTCCATTTCCGTCAGGCCTTGAGAGCACTGTCCTCTTCACAGATAAACTAAAGGCAAGCCATCTTCTTTCTTCTTAGACCAGCAAGGACATTAAGGTCCCCTCCTTTTTTTGCGAACTCAGTCTCTGCCTCCTCCACCTCCTCCACCCGTCACCCCTCCCACCCCCTCAAACCCCAACCCGCAACCACCCCTTTCCATTTGGACTTGTCATGGCTGTCTGATGTTCCCCTGTGGGTAACGTCGTCAGATAGCATGGCCCACATTTCCCCTCTCCCTGACAATGCTCAACTCCACCTGTCCTTCACCTGTCACAAGTGCTCGCCTTCAGCTGCGGGTGAAATGAGCTCCGGCGAGCCCGCGGAGGGACGAGGAGGCAGTCGGTGGGTGCAGTATGCCTGGACTGGGGCTCATCAGCCTGGGTCGCTCAAACGGATCACCGGGTCTACTCCTTCCACCGCTTTAGGGCATGGGAAGAAATCAGAGAGACAAGCAAAAACTGACATTGCAGTAAAAGTTACATGTTTTATGGATATAGTCATTGCATGCTGTGTGTGCGTGTGTGTGAGTGTGCGTGTGTGTGTGTCTGTGTGTGTGTGTGTGTGTGTGTGTCTGTGTGTGTGTGTGTGTGTCTGTGTGTGTGTGTGTGTCTGTGTGTGTGTGTGTGTGTGTGTGTGTGTGCGTGTGTCTATGCATGTGTGTGTGTGGGGGGGGGGGGGGCTGTGTGGGTGGGTGGGGGTGAGAGTTGCATCAGTCATGAATGCATCTGAGACAGACTATTTCTCAGAGTTTCCTTATCCTGCACCTACTTGCTGCGTGCAGCTTTCAGACTGAAAGTAGTGGGCATCCTAATGCCCACCTGTCCAACATGACAACCATATTCCACCCTTCAGCAACAGGAAAAAAACGTAATAGAAGTTGTTTAGAATTTCTCCTTATATCCACCGACCAAGAGTTCTGTTGAGCACCATAGCTGACTTACCTTTCACTGAACACAAACAGGCTACCTCACTTCTGCAAAAAATAACTTAAAGAGTAAGTTTAAGAGGATAGTCTTAGCATGCCTGCCAGTGTTCATGCATGCATTTGTAGTTGCTTATCGTTTCTCATATTCTATCCATTCTGGGCAGTT
>NC_085006.1:20062919-20072919 GCF_963854185.1 Sardina pilchardus
TTTGATGTGTTAGAGAATCATCCTAGATAAAAAAAATAAAAAAATAAAAAATAAAATAAAAAGTCAAACAGGGCCTGCAGTTTAGAGAGTGTTATGAATCTCCTTAAACTCATATTCACTAACTTACAAATCAGTCAAGTAGTTTAGAGAACGTATCATTGTAGGTCTTTTCACTTACAGTACACCCAGTATACTTCATATGCACACTATTGTCTGTTAAATGCATGTCGGAAACACACAGTGGTCTACAAATTGCTAAACAGACAAACAAAACCTGACCTCGCTACCCTTGCAAAATGTTTCCCTGTCCACAAAATGTGGATTAATCTGTTTGTGTTTCAGCTTCAATTTAGTCCCCCTCTTTCTCACTTTTCCTCACTCACACACACACACACACACACACACACACACACATGCACACACACACACACACACACACACACACACACACACACACACACACACACACACACACACACAGTACAAATAAACAAACATATATGCATTGCCAACTGCCACCTTTTCCAGCCGCAGACTTGCCAGCGAGGCAGACTTGTGAGTTATGAAAAGGTGTCTAATCCACACTGGACCACTATGCCACCAGGCTTGGATTTTACAGCTGTAATCCTCACCATCTACAAAAATAACTCCCCAGACACATCTTCCCGAGATTGGCCAAATATGAATATGACAAAAGCAAAACAACAAAATGAAATATGGAGTTTACCGCTGTGAGCTGGGCCAGCCATTTTCATGGTGCCATCTTGCAACACACATTTTTAATATCAGATGTTTGCCATTCTGTGTCAGTATACGGGGCCGATGGCAGATATAGTGAGCTGGGCCTCGGAGGAGACTCAAGGAGTGCAAATATGTAATGCCCTTATCTCAATTTACACGCAATGCAAACATGGGAGTCATCAGCATGCAGAGATATATTGACGGCTATAAACTGAAGACGGGATCTACTCATCCGTTTCATATCCTTACAGTTGTGATGTACTGTCAGTAGAAATAGCATAACATTTATGATACTGTCATGAATCTTCATTAACCTGGGCGGGTAGAATTTGATTGAAAGTCATATAAAAAAAATAAAATAAAAAAAAAACACCAGATTTCTCATCATTGTGAAAGCAGGTCAGGAGATATACAAATACTTTGAGATGAATATGGAAATGAGCGCGGTGTTGAATTTGCTTTTTATGGTCTTATTCTCCCGAGAGAAAGAGAGAAAGAGAGAGATAAAGTAAATGAACTTAGGTCAATGCTGCGGATTGGTCAAATCAGTCAGTGTTGGGATTTGCGAAGTACCCTTCAGCAAAGTCATTCCCCAGAACCTCAGCCCCGGTTTAAGCCTCCCCTCATAATTCACACATTCTCACGCACGTCCTTGTCATCCCCTGGAATGACGACAAAGCCGAAGAGATACAGTCCATCAGAGGAGCCCCGCCACTGGACCCCCACTCCATCAGCTGACACGTCTGTCTCGGATGGAACCGGAACTTGAGGTGGCCCGTGTTGTATCCGTGGTGACCAGACATCCCCGGTTTCAGGGGACAGTCCCCATTTTTGGTTGCCTGTCTCCGGGAAAATGTAGAAAAACTACCTATGTCCCCATTTTTTGAAGATACTGTAAAACTTATATTTCAATCATATAGAATATATAGATAGTCAAACTGATAATGTCCCTGTTTTGTTTTTTTGTTTTTCACATTTTTGGGATTATGTCCTCGGTTTTGGTCTCGGACATCTGGTCACCTTAGTGTTGACGCGCAGTCCGGCGGGATCAGACCAAGGGATGGACGGAGGAGAGGAGAGAGAGGGGCAGTGATGGGCACTGCTGGGCACTGCTGGAGGAGCGCTAGGTGTTGGCATCTCTTCTGAGGTCACTTCTGGGGTCAAGGGGTCATTTCCCTGCAGGGGCACAGAACATACAAGCAAGGCAGCACAGTCCTCTCGATGACCCTTCGTGTGTGGTAGTGATGTTGATTTGTCCATTCATCCATCCGAAGAGTACAACCTCAGCATGTCCCTAACACTGTAATGTGTGTGTGTGTGTGTGTGTGTGTGTGTGTGTGTTTGTGTGTGTGTGTGTGTGTGTGTGTGTCTGTGTGTGTGTGTGTGTGTGTGTGTGTGTGTGTGTGTGTGTGTGTGTGTGTGTGTGTGTGTGTCTGTGTCTGTGTCTGTGTCTGTGTCTGTGTGTGTGTCTGTGTGTGTGTGTCTGTCTTGTGTCTGTTGGTTGGCAGAATAGACGATCGTTGGCAGACGAAGTCGTAAACATGCACAGTGCCCCCCCACCTCAGTGTGTTTGGTGTGTGGTAGAGATGTCTGCTGAAGTGTTGGTTGGCGGGACAGACACTGTATATGTGAGAGCCTGGCACAGTGACTCATACCCACCATCCCCTTTGGCACCAAATGAAGCTCCGCCAACTAATGGCACGATGTACGCACGCTTCCATGCCCGCTTCTCTCGTAGTAAGAGCCTCAGATAAGAGCATGGCTGAACAGGCTTGTACAGGCGCGACTTGGCTCACTCAACGACCCCAAATCCCAGACGCCCTATGTGATCTGGCATGTGGTCACTGTGTATACTGTAGGAAGGGTACGAGCTTTGCACCAAGACCCAAGACTTAATGATCTGTAGTGCTTCCTATAAGGTTGCAAACTTACAGCAGGTCACCAAAGTTCTCTACTAATTCAAGTCTAAATGTGTGTGTGTGTGTGTGTGTGTGTGTGTGTGTGTGTGTGTGTGTGTGTGTGTGTGTGTGCGAGCGTGCGTGTGTGCGCGCTTATGTGTGTGTGTGTGTGTACCGCACAATAGTCTATTATATTTGCTATATAGTATGTATAATGGAGAGAGACTGGGACTCTGTAGTGGCTGGGCCCTCTGTTTTTTGTCTTATTACTGTGTGTCTATAGAAAGAAGGATTACAGGATCAACGGCTGAAGTCTCCTCTTACTACTACTATAAGGTCATTGCGAGGGAGTGTTTTCAAAATAGCACATTATAATATCTCCTGCTGCAGGAGAAATGATATGAACTTTGATTGGAACTTTATGAGTCTTTTGAGAATGTGAAGGTAAATAGACTCATGCGTATACAAACACACATACACACACATACAGTACACACAACACGCACACACACACACACACACACACACATACACACACCCACAAACTCACACTCACACTCACACACACACACACACAGACACACACATACACACACACACACACACACACTCTCACACACACACACACACACACACACACACACACACACACACACACACACACACACACACACACACACACAGCGAAATAAGAACACCATGAAGGATCTAAAATGGTTGCCCATGGCCCTCAAAATACCCCTGGATAAGGGCAGAGGACTGGCATGGAAGAAAAACAGCATCTTTAAGGGGATCCGCCCGAGCGCAGCCCGAACACTTTGATTCTGCAGCAGTTTTGTGAGCGGCGGCGGCGGCCTGCTTAATATGCTGGTGGGTAAATTGACTGAGAGGATAATTTGCTTGCACTATTGACACAAGTGTGAGATGCTTGCTCATGCTTGCCGCTCTCCTCGGAGGGCGAGGGAATTAGCTATGCAGGTGGGGGGGGGGGAACAGTACGTAAAAAGAGGCAAATTATGGAAGTTGGCTTGAATTATTAGCTTTGATTCGCAAGCGTTACATGTAATCTTTATGAGTATCTAGGGCTGTGCGTTTACAATCTTAGGATGACTTTTGAGACGGTTTTCTGCTTTCAACTAGAATATGGTTATTAAGTGGAGAGTAACCTATTGTGACTGATGCGAACATCTGCTGTGAGGGCGACTCAGAATGGCCATTACGCTCCCTTGCTTATTGTTATAAACTTTCAAAGAAATATAATTGGACATGGTGTTGTTTTATCTTTATAGCTTAATGTTGTAACATAAAAACATATCGGTGACATAAATTAGGTTTGTTCTATTATGCTATGCAACTGCAAGCATAAACGCGATTATCGCCACGCTGAATGAATTTTTACTAACGCTGCACTGGCTGAAACGGTACACTCAGTGTGTATGTGCGCTCTCCAGTTTCACATAATAAACATATTTGGAGACGCGAGCCCATGGGCCGTTCACAGCGCTTGTCTCTTATTCCTATAACCATGATTGAAGTCCTGTGACGCTTGACTTGTTTCTGAATGGCTGCTGCCTGATCTTCTTCAAAGCGGCGAGTGAGGGGTGGCGGAGGGGGTGTGGGGGGAGGGGGGGCTTTGATATTCTGGCGGTGTGTGTGTGTGTCTGTGTGTGTGTGTGTGTGTGTGTGTGTGTGTGTGTGTGTGTGTGTGTGTGGCGCTTTCGGAGCACCACAGAAGAGAAGGCCGAGTAAGTCCCCAGCCCTTGAGTATCCTTCATCTCCGTGCTTTATGGAGAAGGCTTAAATCAATGGCTGCTGGCTCTACTGGACAGCGTCCAGATCAGTTGTGTCCAGTCTGTTCCAGACTCGGAGGAGTTGAGCACAGCTCAGGGTGTGTGTATGTGTGTGTGTGTGTGGGGGGAGGGAGGGGACTAGAAGCTCCCATGTTTGTGAGTAAGGGTGGGGCTGTAGGAACTTAGGGACAGGAAGGAGAGAGAGAGAAGACTCGGCATGGTTTTTGGAATGTTTAGTTGTTACCATGGCAACGAGAGACAGGATATATCTCCTGCTCTCTGTAAGCACTCTCTTTCACTTTCCCTATCTCTCTTCCTCCGTTTCCCAGCCTTTCCTCCTCTCTCTATCCCTGCATTTCCTCCTTCCTCCCCCTTCCCTCTCTCTTTCTCTCTCTCTCTCTCTCTATCTATATCTCTGCTCCCTCTTTGCTCCCTCTCTCATCCTTCCACTTTCTTTCATTCTGCCTCCCTGGCTCTCTATCACCCCCATCTTTGGCGGTGGTTTTCATTGTGCCTGATGGTAGTGGCTGACTGACCCGGCTCAACCTTTCTCCCCACATGGCTGCCAGCGCCCAATTTCTGTCATCTGCCATTCAGTGCCCTCAGGGCAATAAAAAGAAAGAGAGAAAGAGAGAGAGAGAGAGAGAGGGGGGGGCCTTCATTTCTCTCAAAGAAGAACAATTCCACTTTTCTATCTGAAGCCAATTTCATTCTCTCTCTCCACTTTCAACAGCCCTTTGTCATGTTGAATTTAAGGTCTGAAGTGAGGGCTGGCTGGACATGGCCAAGAGTTTGATGCTCGGATGTTTCCCATGTATGATGGTGGAAAAATCCATAGATACTGCAAACATTGCCATGCTAGTAAATCAGTGTTCTTTTTTTGGCGGAAATGTTGTGACCCAGCTGTTGTGACGCTTTACATAGTCCTCCCAGCTCAGTACACAAGAGGGCGCCCTTATAACCATCCAATGCCATCCATGAACAAAAATTCATAAGACCCATGCAGTATGACTTTCCAGGTCATGTTCTCACATAAGGTGTGCACTGCAGTTGTGTCTAGCTACAGCATGCCATATGCGCACATCTGTTCGCGATCTCTTGTTAAACCAGCTGCTAGAGTCAGCACCTTGGCTGCGAGTGTGCTATGGAGGAACATGGTGAGGGCCATTTCCCCAGCATCACTCCCATGGCTTCATGGATGGAGGTGTGGTGTCAGAGCAATTAGCGGCCATGAAGGTGACGAACGGTCGACTCTCAGAATTAACATGTGAAGTAAATACCCCTCGTATATTAAAGGCCCCCTAAAGACTTTTTTCTCTTTACTTTAACATATCGTTTCCAAAATCAATTGATGGCACATAAACTCTTGATAGTGTGAATGGCACTTGAGCCGCACTTTAAGCAGGTCGTTTGGCTTGTTTAACACCCACAGGAAGTTTGGTGTTTCGGTAGGGACACTGCCCTTCCTCAATGGAAATAGAAAAGAGCTGCTATGTTCAAAGATCTCTTTCTATAGACTGCTGTCAGTGCATTCACGATGTATGATGATTTCAGAGATATGTTCATACTTTGTAGCCAAAACGTGTATTTAGTTTGTTTATTGTTGCGCCTCTCAACTGTACGGGGACCCCGAGAACAAGTTTTCTCTAGAGCTGCTTTACTATAACCAAAGTCTTTTTAAAGCAAGTCACGTCACTCGGCAGCCATATTGGCCATGGGGTCGGGCAGCGACTTTGACCGGAACAAGACCAGGCTCTATCTAAATGAATGGGGAGAGAGCTGGATGTCCGTGTTCCGAGGTGTAAGAGACATAAAAATCACATGTTTGAAATCGCGATGAAAATCTGACTAAAATCGCTGAAAAGGTTTGGTGGTTTTGTATCAAATTAACGCTTTAAAAGCCTTTTTCTTACTGGTAATTTTGGACTGCGCATGCTCTGTTCTTCACGACGCAGCTTTCAAAAAGCGTGACCGCCAAGGATCGGTCAAATGATTGGAGCAACGGCACTGGGAGGGGCGGGACGTGCAAACCATAGCCAACCGGTGTAAACAACCGCCATCTTTCGCGTTACGAAGTTACCCCATGCTTTTCAATGGGCGATTTTTCCAGTGCAGTGTCTCCTCATATATAAGTGTCTCTGCTATAACGACGTGGGGGAAAGGGATCCAGAAAAGAGTAAAGCCATCTCTGCATTCTCTGCAGTTAATTTGTCATGACAGAGTTGCACAATCCATCTCAAGAAGACTTTTGTATTACATGTAACAACTTGAGCATGTATTACATGTACTGTAACAACAAGTCTTGAGAGGTCTGTTTTGCTGATATGATGGGAGAAAGTAGAAATGAGCAGTTGGGTTGGGCAGACTTCTTTCCAAACAGAGGTGAGTTTGCGTCTGTGCATCATCACTTAAATGTCAAATGATTTATACTTTTACCACCTTATCAGTCCCATTGCATCACTCTCAGTCTTCAAAGGTTAGAGTGAAAAGAAATACTCCAGCCTGATCCAAAGCACACTGCTAAAATCATGCAAGACGAGCAAAAGTGAAAAGAAAAGTGATTGAGAGGCCAAGTGCACTCCTAAAATGAATGTGTTGTCCCTATCTAGACATAGAGATGTGTTAAAAAAAGCATCCAAGTTGGGTTATTTTCAACACATGTTATGTAACAAATTTAAAAATGAACCAACACAAACTGTATTGTCCTTAGGTGGTCTCAGAGTGTCTGTTAAAAGCAGCTCAAGTTGAGCTTCAACGCTTTGTTTTAAGAGTGTACATCAATCTGACTTCAATCTAATAGAAGACCTTTGGGGTATTTGAAAGAGGAGAGTAAGGTAACACAGTCACTCTGGGAAAGACCCATGACCACCAGCTGAGAGCATAACCTCTAAAGAAGGGCAGGACATCTCCAGAAACTTGAACTGCACTGTCATTTCCAATGCCAGGGATGATTGAGTCTGTCTTCAAAGGTAGATAAAAAAGTATTGAACAAAGAAAAAAGATTTCTAAGGGGCCTGAATTTTTGATAAAGTACATCTAAACTGGAAACTTTTTAATTATACATAAGGCAAAATACCACGTTTTGCATCTTAAAACTGGAATAAATGTGTGGTAATACATTTTTAATAATTTGACATTTAAGTAATATTGCACAAGACACGCTTCTACTTCTGTTGTGTACTGTGCTGTGTACTGTGTCTGAGGAATTCAGAAGGACTCGATAAAGCCTGCAGACAATGAATCACATTTTTGTTTGTTTGTTTGTTTGGGGCGGGCGGGTGTCAAATACAAAGAAGAACAATGGGAAATACTGTAAATCAGAAACTAGATGGAGGACATACACTGTCCAAAAGCCAATGTGATGTATTTAGACGAAGATTTGGTATATTTGTTTGATAAACCACAAAACCACAGAAGAGATGCAATGAGAGCTAATGGAACTAATTCAACTTTTAATTTCAAAATCATTATCAACTGTCAATGTTTCCCTTTGCTCTTGTTGTTTAAATCGATCTTGTTTGTTGGACTGACCATCTACAGAAAATACCCCAGAATGTTGTCAAAGGAAAAGCCTGTCTTTTCAAATGTTCAAAGGAATAATGCCAGTATATGGGTACAGGATTGTGTCCCCCCGTTGCTGTTACTTAACGCGACAGCCTTTATGTAGAGATTACGGCAGACATTCCATTTGCTCTCCTCCTCGGGTGCACTAACATTAGCCAGCCAGATAGCTAATGATCGCGTCCCGTGCTTCCTCAATTATCACTAAGGATCTGAACTCGTGAACCATTCTTGCGTCTCCGGTGTGCAATTTACATGTCAGCGTGTCACTGTGCAGTGTACCGCTCCATTTACCGCCTCCATAGAAACGCACAGAGCTGCATAGGACTGCAAAGGTCCTATAATGCTTCCTCATTAAAAAGAACTGATAAATAAATTACACAGTATCCACACACAAGATTGCTTTGCGCTCGTTTCTTCTTCTATAGTAAATGTGGCACTGGGCCCATGGTGGCAGATGCTATGCTTTTTTTTCCTTTTTTTTTTTTTGTCTGGTTGACCATGAGCAAGGCTCACGTTAACGGGCTGTCAGACACATATACGCCGCGCTGTGGCCTCTTTAGAGCGGCAAGAAAGCCTCTGGGTGAGCGTAGGCAAACATGGCCTGGATCCCAACCAGTTCCAACAGCTTTGCAAACTTTGTCTCTGTCTCATTTACATGCCACGATGGACCTTAGAGGGAGAGAAAAAAATAATAAAAGAAAAAAAAATAGGGCCTTTAATGGATTTGGAAGCCCCTCATTGAGGTCAATTATGAAATCACAGCCACTGGCATTTAAGTGGGTAAATGATCACATGTCTATGATTTATGGGGCTAATGACCCATATAAAGACTACAGAAAGGGATCACATTATGATTCATCCTGTGATATTGTGCGAGATTAGGTGTTATTACACTGGCATGAGAGCAGGTGCCGAATGATGCGTTTCAGCCATGATCTGACAATGAGATGTGACATTGTGCATTTGTGCCTGAGGAGGGTTTTCAGAATGCAGTGCGTATTTCATTTAACAAAATAAATTAACTAAGTGTATGCAGGACCAAAGAGAAGAAATAGTGAGACGTCTGCTATTTGCATTGTATTTGCATCCATGTTCCTGTTGTCAAATGACATTGCCTTTGGTTCTCAGCAATCGGGAGTGAAGAATGTGCAATGGGCAAAATAGTTTTTGTTCCAAATCTAATAAACGAAGAGAGAGAGGGAGACAGAGAGACAGACAGAGACAGTCAGACAGAGACTGTGTGTGTGTGTGGGGGGGGACTGACCACACTCTGACTCTTGTCTTAGGAGAGAGCAGGACTTGGCTTTTCTTGGACAGTACACACCTGCTCTTTTGTCTGAAGAGATGAACATCAGGAGATGAAAAAGTTTCACATTACCTGGAAATAGTCTATGCAATCTCACTTTAGCCATCTTCAAATAGAAAACCCTCTCTCTGGATTACAAGTAATTTTTAATATATGCCATTTATTCACTGCCAATTTGCTGTGTTTTATTGGTTGTCAGGGAATGTTAGCATATTCTTTGTAGGTTATAAGGCCACATGCATATTCTGGGCGGTATTTCAGTGTAATGGAAGAGTCTGATTTCCCTATTTGTGTTGTTCAGACTGGTATTTGCAAAGGTTAGGGAGCAAAATATGCTCTTTTCAATTGTTGTTTGTTTATAAGCATCCTTTATTTTCTTCATCTAGCGAAGCTACTTTATAGTGGAGTAGAGACGACTTCATAGGGGTTGGGAGGTTGCCAAAACAGCAAAGCTACACACTCCGTTCATCCCTGAGTCTTATCAATTATTTTTGCTGAATCACACAAACCTGTAACAGTGATGTGACGTATATGTCTCAGAGCAGATGAGAACGACACTAACACACTCCTGAATGCATTAGCCTATTAAAATGATTCCATCTCTGTGCGGGATCAATTTTCAAAGAGAAACCATAATTATATAGTCTTATTATTATATGGTAAAAATGATTAACTCTAATGAAGGTAATCCATCATAAATT
>NC_085006.1:20077919-20110419 GCF_963854185.1 Sardina pilchardus
CTTAGACAGCATTAATCATTTAAGATAATATGTGACAAGATGTGAATATGCAATAGAGGTGATATATAATATACAATATAATGTTATTGAGGCACAACAGATATGTTGATAAAATATGATTCAGACAAAACATAACAGTTCAAATTGCCACACCCCTCTGTCTCGGCAGTCAGCGTTAAATGTAAAAGTTAACGAAAACAAACCCATTCACATATTTTGAATGCAGCTTTGGTGTGTCCATCTCCATGATGTCTACACAAATAGTACTATATTAGTCAACCATACTTTTGCGAAATTTTGGAAAAGTGACGCTTCTGTTATGGCAAAACCCAGTTCTACCCCTATTTTATTTCACTTGATGATACCCCACCATGTTCCTTTCATTGTCATCCAATGCAATTTACATTTTAATATAAAAATTAGATTCATTTAACTAGCTGAGAGATTTAAGATACCCAAAAGGATGCAGTTCTTTCCAACCTCAATTAGTTTGCCTCAGACCAAAATTATACACCATGTGCTAAACTTCCGCGAGCGACGTGAATGTCCAAATCATGCCATTATTGTGCTGTTTATATGCCCATCCTGCTCACATTCCTCTTGCCCTCAACAAGTCTCTTGCGAGCACCTAAATTCTCCTTTAATTGGGTCATCAAACATTTTTTGGCTGGAACTAATCAGTTAAATTATAGGTAATGAAATGTGCATATGGCCCAGAGAAATGAGTCAGTAATTTCTAAACGAGGTGCTGGGCTTGACGGACAGGAGGTGTCGTTAGACTGGAGATGACACTCTGCTCTCTGGCAGTCCTGGCACTGAGGAACCACGGAGCCCTAGACAGGGAGAGAAGAGAGAAGCACAGAGATCACCTGGTCTGTCTTTCCCCAGTAGGCAAGACACAATGAACTACACACACACACACACACACACACACACACACACACACACATACACAAACATACAGTACATACACACACACACACACACACACACACACACACACACACACACACACACACACACACACACACACACACACACACACACACTTACAGTACATACAGTACACACACACACACACACACACACACACACACACACACACAGAGAGAGAGAGAGATACATATGAATTAGGGCTACCAAGCAATTAAACAATTTGACATTAATTGCATGAAATTGTGTAGTTAATCACAGAAATTATTACATTTTCTAATCTGTTGAAATTTCACCCTAATGAAAGATTTTAAGTGCATCAAGGTTATTTTTCTCACCAGGAAGCTCCTCCAGCACTTACACTGCTAATTCATTTTTTGAGAATTGTGTGGGATGTTTTTATGTAGAACTGAGGGAACATATACTGTTGCCTCCCAGTTCATGTCAGCTACAGTAAATATCAGATTCTTTTCAGAGAAAGTCTTTTCAGAAGTCTTTTTGATGAAGGCTGACATTTGATGACCATTACAGAGACATTACAGAACATAAACAACGCATAGACAGTACACGTTATGTCATACCGCATTATCTTCTTTAAAAAATAGAGGACATACATTTATATAAGGCCTATGTTTGTTGAAACGTCAATGTGCTCAGGAGAGCAAAGAGGAAATCTAGGCTTCGTTTTGACAGTTCCACCAAGTGCAGTAACATTAGTGTCAGCCGTCTAACATGGAAAAGCTTTACTCAACTAGAACCGATAAAGCTTAAAGTGATTTACAATAGCAGTGCGATTGTTTTCATGTTGTAGCCTACAGTATAGCGTTAGTTCTACTTGGTCTATCACGGTGACATTATGATGGCACTATCATTTCAACACCTCTACTAGTGCCTTGGACGAAACCTGAGTGTTATTACACAATCTTAAAGATATAAGCTTTTGGGTAGGGTAACCGTACTCTGTCCTTCTGAGAATTTGTTTGTTTAGAGGGAGCATCAGTTCTCTAGCCGTTTAGATTCCTTTTGGGTGCACTTGTATGCTTGTTGACTAACATTTTACCATGTTATAACATACTTTACTGTGTCAAGCGATTTGGGAAAACATTTAGGCCTAATTTCAATAGAGATCAGGGCCCGTATTCACAAAGAATTTAGGGCTAAAAGTAGCTCCTAACTGGCGAATTTAGGAGAAACTCCTAAAAATAATGGGCGTGTCACTCCTAACTTTAGGACTCCTAATTTTTCTCACTAAAAGTAATTCACAAAGCATTTTAAGCCTAAAAGTAGCTCCTAAGTCTAGGACAGCTTAAAAGAAGTCGAGAGGACTCCTAACTCAGTAAGACCTATTCACAAACCGCTTGTAGTGGCATTTCACGTCGCGTGCGGTTACAGGAGCTGTCATGCGAGGGAATCATTGTGCATTGCAACTAAGAGATGCAATAACGCCACCGACAATCAAAAAACCACCACTGCATGTAGGCTACACTAAATGTAACGTGTCGTTGTAGGGCTAAATTAAATTAAATTGTTTATCCTCTTCGCGAATGTAGGCTACGTGCTTTCATACAGATTCATTTAAACCATGTTGCAAATATAGGCTACTGCTCCAGTCCGTGTTTCATTATGCTCCTAGGCTATTTGCTTTAGCCTACTCTTTATTAATTTAGGCTACACCCATTTATTCATCAGCTTCCATCCTTCACAGTCCGACATAGCGCACGCATTCTCACCAGCTAAGACCTGACACCTGTCACTCAACTCGTCATCGCAGGGGAGGTTTTTGCCATCATTCCCGCGTTATAATCACCAGCCAATCAAGGTGGTCACTTTCATCAAGCTCGTGCATGAGTAATGACGTCAACCATAGCAACGAAGACTCACTTTTAGTTTAGGAGTGGGCGTTTCTCCTTACTAAAAGTAGGTCTGAAAGGCTTTGTGAATAACTTTTAAGGGAAAACTCACTAAAATCTTCTAGCGCGATTTAGGAGTACTCTTAGTGGTAAGATAAGATTCTTTGTACGGGCCCAGTACAGTTTAGAGATTCAAGGGTCTTGACCTGAGATAGCATCAATGCTTTCCTGCAGAGATGATATATGTAACTAGCCTGGGTGTTCCCATCCTGCCTTGCGAGGTGATTTCATTCACGCTGCTAAGGCAGTCTGGAAACTACCGCCCTAATTTTTGACTGAGATAGGGGACCAATCACAGAACAGGGGGGAAAGCAAGACCATGTTGAGCTATGCACAGACACATTTGATAGACATCTGTGGCGCCCAATGAACGGAGTTGGGCCTTTTTTTTCAAATACGAGTAAATGAACGTCTGGTTGCCAAACCATGTCTCATTTGAGAAGTGGTAGGTGCTAGCCAGGCTAATATATAACTGAAACTGGAGGAATTTGCATCTTCTTCCTCTTCTTCTGAATTGCCCAGCCTAAATATCACATACTTGAGAACAAACTCTTTTTTTTTTCTGCCAGGCACACAGACAAATTCATTTCAGTATAATTCTGCTCAGTGTTTGTGGAACATCAGAGCATTTGAGTGTTTGTGACTTACAAAAGAAACCCCGGCCCACATCAGAGGAACACTCTGAAATCACCACGGCACCGCCTCAATCTCAGCAGAAAGGGGAAAAAAAGCTTGCACATTGCTCTACAAGAAATCAGGGTTGCTATGAAATTGCTGCCACAGAGCTTTTTCTTTTTAGAAGTAGTGCAGAGCCATGACCATTATGAATGTAGACTAACAACTTAAATCGAAGCAAATAGGTTACCAAGAAAAACAAAACTTTCCTTATTTGAAAGCTAATGTTTTTTCCCCCTATGGGACTATGGCTTTTAAGGACATTGTGATGTACTGAGTCATCTGAATAACTAATCACCAGAGGTTTGAAGAGGCTGCTGCAGAAACAAAATGAAAGCCTGTTTTGATTCATCCATGCAATCACAAAATAACAAGATGTTTTTGAGGACGTTGCTGTATCTTAAGGTGCTTTGTTAGAGCAGTGTCGTAGCATTTATGCGTACAGAGAACACATGCAGATGAAAGAAATACAAAAAGACCTGAACGGACAATAATTATGTTTGGATAACAGTGTCTAGAGCAGGGATGGGCAACTGGCGGCCCGCGGGCCGCATGCGGCCCGCCTCCTCACTCAGTGCGGCCCGCGGATGATCATTTTACTGTGATTAAAAATGTGTGTGTTTTTTTTTTGTTTTTTGTTTTACCGCATCGTCATTGTAATTATACTGTTCGCCGATAGATAGCGCCTCCTATGCAAATCATCTCAGGCCCTCGGACCTTTACCATCGCTGAAGAAAAACAGTGCACACATGGAAGAAAAGTAGAAAACTCACTTAGAAAACCGTAGGCTACCTTTCAGTCAAAATCGAAAGCAGTGTCTGTTCATAGAATGGTAAGGCAAACCCATGTCAAGTTTTGCTAGAAACTATATCAGCCATGAAAGATTTAAACTTAAGTCGCCACTACACTACAACGCCTTGCGAAAAGTTATCAGAAGTAGCCTGCCCTACACACACGGAGCTTCTCGGTCGCTGTCGTAGCCAACCTCAAAACAAAAGTAGGCTAGCCTACACTAACAATAGCGACTAATTGCCAGAACTACACAGGAATCCGTCTTTTGCTGTTTTCGCTTGAGCTTGCCAAAGCAAAGAAGCTATATCAGATGGCGAAATTGTTTGGGTATAGTGGAGGTAAAAACTTCGAAACGGTATATTTGTCCCGACGCACGGTGATGCGCATAATTGTTGACATTCTGATAATGTCGAGGGGGGGAGCTGAGACAAATCATGCATGACTGCAAGTAGGCCTACTGTAGCTTACTTTTTGGCGTTGGATGAGAGTACAGATGTGATGGATGTTACATGTTACATCTGTACTCTCATTATGGACGTTAGGAAATGTCTATAAATTCTTAAAAATGGAGCGGGAGCATAAATGCATTGAATATGAGGCTTGTTGCACTTCATGATGGGCCATTGTTTTTCAGTTCTGTGCCATCATTGAATGGTGATTTATGTGAGCCCTTTGCACTGAAAATAATTCTTATCACTGGCTGTAAAATATTTGTATTTGTTGTTAGGGAGTCTATGTTAAAAATGCATTTGAGCATGAAAATTGACATATTTCGTTCTTATTCAGAATTATTTTGCAGCATCAGATGTGCAGAAGTGCGCGGCCGGCCATATTTGGCCCTCTGATGGTGATGATAAAAAAATGTGGCCCTCTTAGTCATGAAAGTTGCCCATCCCTGGTCTAGAGAATGCGTGTACATGTGGAGACATAAGTGTGGCGTTCCATTTGACCTTGATCTGTGCTGATGAGAAGGATGAAGCCCATCAAGGTCATAAACCTGGAAGAGCTCAGGGGCATAGGGGAGCCGGAGAGCTCAGGAACGCTGCTGGTCCTGCTGTGAGCGGTGAGGCTGAGTGCTTATACAGGGCTGAACATCTTGAGTCTCCGTAGCGCGGGGTGAGGGAATACCCATGTAATAGCATGCTAGGGGAGCTCCAGTAGAACATAAGGAGCAGGAGGACGAGGAGGTGGTGGAGGAAGAGGAGGAGGAGATGGAGGAGGACGTGGAGGAGGGGAGTTCATTAATAAGGCTTTGGGTGGCCAGCTGCTCCTGTTCAGCAGAGATCAAGCCAGCCGGCGTCTGGAGTATGAATTATTCGCCGAGCTTTCACTTTGAATTCTGGGGAAGTCTCTTTTCTGATCCTGTCGATTCACCGGAGAAGAGGAAGGGGGCTTGTTAGCACAAGCTGGGCAGGAAATGTAATTGGAAACAAAACAGCACCTCGTTTTGATCAAGACGGCAGATTTATAATGATATATGAGCCAAGAATGAGAGGACCAAAATTGCTTTTCAATCTTTTCCAAGTTTAATCCAATGGACCAATCAAGCGCCAACAAAAAAAAAAGTAAGAATACTGATGTTCTATATGGGTTTTTCTCTGAATTCAAACTTTTGGACCAACTTGTAATTTTGCGTGTGTGTGTATGTGTGTCAAACTATCTCTTTGAACCATTCGCCGGCTGAACACTGAAAACTCCAGCTGTAATTTTCCTCAATAGATATTACCCATAATTCACTCGGAGCGGCACATCCTCACACACACACACACACACTCCGCAGTCCTCAAAAGTCTGAGCGCTAACACTCACACAGCGCTCGCCGTCTCGGCTTGTTCGCCACGCGCCCAAGAGACATTTAAATACTGCACTCGCTGTTCTTTCACCGCTCTGTTTGGATGCGGAGCGGGGAGGAGGAGGAGTGGGGCGAGGAGTGAGGGGGTATAATAACAGCCATCTTTCTTCACAGGCTTCTCTCCAGCTTTCCAGCTCTGACTGTTGGGCTAGTTTTATGATTAGCCAGTGTGGGATCATGCCTGCAGTGGCCAGATAGCATCCGTTTCCCCCCCCCCCTCCTCATGCCGCCGCCACAGACAATGAGAGCTTTTTGGCGTCGCGGAGAGCGGGGTTGTCGCACATCGCAGCCGAGAAAAGTGGTGATGGAAAGGCCTCCGACTGGCAGGCATCCCTCTTGTCTGGTGCTATCTGCCGGCTACAAGGATTTACAACCCGTCGACATCAAACACTGAGCGACTATCAGTGACGGAGGAGTGGCACCCATTAGGCTATATATTCCCAGCAATGTGCCTGGCGGCCGCGCCGTTAGGAGCTGTAAATCTTTGGCTGTATTTCAGCATGGGGGGAGAGGAGGACCCTGGTGGCTGGCAGTGGCAGATACAGAATCGACATGCTGTTTTGTTTCATAAACATTTCTTTTTGATATATACTTTTTTTTCTCCGATTTAAAGATTAGCATAGTTGTCTGATGGAACTTGTCAGTGTTGAATTCATTATATGTACCACATAGCAGTATACATTGTATGACTACACAGTGCATATACTATCTGAAGAAAATGAATCGCGTTTATCATCTTCTCTCAACTCTCTACTCCTGCAAGTTGCAACTCCTAGTAAACCAGACGTCTTAGACGCTTTAGCCTTGGGTGCTTAATGACTGTTGAAAGGTAGAGGATATACAGTAGCATGTGAGAGTTATGGTTTATAAGGAGTTGCAGGAGTAGGGGATGGAGAGAAGTTGAGAAGGGTGATTTATTTTCTTCCAATAGTGCATGCAGCACTGTGTGGCAGTCATTTTATGTGCCACTATCTGTTACATTTAGTTTCTTGAGTTATTAAAAGAAAAACAAGATATAGTATATAATGATGTAGACCAGTATAGCTGCCATTTGTTCATGTTATCTTTGTTTTTGGACTTCAAGGTCATCTCACATTACAGCAACACAACATCATACAGTCTGGTGCCATTATCTGTATACCTGAACATGAAGTATAACAGTAATGTGAAAGCAATTGTGACTATGAAGCATGTTTTGAAGTCAGCGACATTTATTCCAAAGAAAAGAGCAGTACCCAGCAATACATTAAATATTTAAGGTTCCTCCCAAGCAGGGATGCAAAGTACATTCATTTCATCTCTCCATGCATCACAGAATAATTGTGGCACACTCTTCTTACTCTTTATTCTCTTTTTCCCCTGGATCTGTTTTCCACTGCTTGCAACTTTCTTTTTTTTCTTCTTCTTTCCCTCAGTCGCCTAAGGATACACTCGCCTCTCTCTTTCTTCCTCACTCTCTGAATTTTCTTTAGCGTTTCTGCTATTCTTGCTCCGACTCTTTTTTTTCTTTTTTTTTAGCATCGACTTATTTTTTTTTCGCGTCTATCCATTTCACATACGGCATCATTCCTGATTTATTTCCAGATTTCCAGAGAGGGTCTCTTGTGATGACGTGCAGGGTCCCTGGGATGGTTTGTGGCGTGGGGGGGGGGGGGGGGGGTGGAGGCTAAGTGCCGTATAGACGGGAGAGAAACGAACTGTGTCCTCGGCCGGATGAGGCCATTAATATCCATGCTGCATATTTGCCCCGGTCGCTCGCCGGACACTGGCGCGCCGGCCCGAGCTGACTTCACAGTTTCAGTGGCCAGGTCGTATCGTTTAATATTGACTCACCAACACCTCTGAGATTCAGAGCAGGTCCGCGATTACCACCTTGCTTTGTTTGCATTTCTTCTGGCCGTGCCATTCCCTTGGAAATAGAAACGATAAGGCCGCAGGTATCCAAGTGTACAGACGAGGCCTTGGAAAAAGAAGAAAACACATACACACACAAACATGCACACACACACGCACCGAACACACACACGCACGCACGCACGTACGTGCACGCGCACACAAGCACACACATACACAAACACACACACACACACACATACACACACACACACACGCGCATGCACGCACACACACACACACACACACACACACACACACAAGCACACACACACAATGAGGAAAAGATGCTTAGGTGTTTTATTCCAGCCAAAAAAGCAGATGGGCTTTTAGTGCTTCAGGTTGTCAGGCAACACAATAAGATTGAGCAGCGAAGCTTGATTCCATGTTGCCTGGTGAAGTACCAGTCATATACTGTACACAGGCAAGGCCGTAGCCATGGAGTCAACATTTGGGAGGTTCAGGGGGCAAATGAGCCATTTCATCTGGTATTTTCAGGGTTGGACTGGGACTTAAAAAAATTCCTGGACTTTCTTCCACATAGGCCCACTACTATTCACTCCCACACACATTTACTGTTTATCATGATGATGTACATGTAGTCTCACAAAAGGATTTTGCCAGTGAGAGTAAAGTATTCAAAATAGGCAGTCAGATCTGACAAAAAATATTTATCATTATTGATTAATGATTATTATTTTGCCTTGTGCCTTCATTCATAGAAGTAGCCTAGACTAGAGTGTCTGTTCATCTTTTTAAGACTAACAGACATTGCACACACACACACACACACACAAAGCCTACAACTTGGGTCACGTTGGTGCGCAGCACATCAAGATGTGTGTGGACCTGGAGTTAGAACTATTCCTTGCAAACATGTGGTCGTTGTGGTAGCAAACGTCTAGACAAGTAGACAATGCGATTCATACTTCGCCACTCGGCAAGGCAACATCCTGTATTTTTTTGCGCAAGGACAAACAAACTGCAGTGGCATTACCACAAAACATGCAAGTGTGAAGTCTGTGAGGGGCAAGGACATTAAAACCAGATGTCAGGACCCATCCAAGGAAGCAAAAGTGAAAGGTTGTCATGAAAAAAAGACATGTGTGGCGTGAGGTAGTGTGACATTTGTCCATTTCGAGAGTTGCCGACCTTGGTGACACTGTTGGCTCTCCATTGTGCTTGTCCTGCTATTGAGAAAGCGATGGCACAAATGTTGCTATGCTACAATGATAACTCAAGATTCATCCTCAAGAGAGACAACAAGTTGGTGTTTTCCTGCCAATTGTCTGTAATCAGGTGTCATTTCACTTAATTGAGATCATCTCACCTCAGCACTCCTTTTCTCTGTCAGATATTTGGGGAGGGAGGGGAGGGGGGGGTCACGTCCCCCCTCAAAGTATATTGATTACAGCCTTGTACAAAGGGACATATGGCAGGGCAAGGTCACCATTGTCTGCCAGAACTAAATAGTGATTGATGTGGTCAGAGGGCAGAGATAAACGAAGCAATCTGCGCTCCAGCTAAATGTGGTCAGTGGCGGCCAAATGCAAAATTATTCGTAATTTAATTGTTAGTGGCAATAAGAGAGACACCACAGGCCATCAACACAACACAACATAAACACACACACACACACGCACACAAACACAAACACACAGACATGTTGTGTCTGTAGAAAGGTCTCAAACTGATTGTAACAGCATTTTTATTATCGCCCCAGTGTGTACACGGCTGGCATTTATTAAAAAAAAGGGCCTCTGTAAAAAATAAAAAATAAAACAACATATCACATCCAATTCTGACCTTTAGTGGTGTGTAATGAACCATGGCACAATGCTTCCCACGGGGGTAAGAGCCAAAATAGCACCATGTCTTGCTTCTGTCCACCCTCACACCGAGGAAGAGCGAGGCTGCTGAAAGCCGTCATTATGCCGGCATTAGTTCCAAGAACACTGGTGCTCTTCCGTGGCTTCTCCGGGGGCACCTGCCACCTCTTCCATATAGTGGCGCGCGCGCGTCGAAACTGGCCTCCGGCGAGTACCACACTTCCTTTTCTTTTTACGCTTAATTAAACAGGAGCCGTTAAAGAAGCACATAAATTGCACAGCACCGGCAGCAGGCTACAAAGGGAAGGGTTTTGACAGTGCAGCGTCAAGCCTTTTTTTTCCCTCCTTTTTCGTTGTGTCTTGGACTCTTATTATGCCGTGGTTTGGAGCGTTATCATCAGCGGAGCATTGTCTCGGCTCTGGCGTCGGGCTAACGTGTGCTTATGGGTGCGAAGAGGCTCCGCTGTAGGGGGACTCCTAGGTGCAGGAGCGACACTTTTGTGAGGCCCCCCCCCATTCAATTCTTTCTTTAGAGAGAGAGGGGGGGGGGAGAGAGAGAGAGAGAGAGAGAGAGAGGGGTAGCAAAAAAACACTGAAACCTCTTTGATTCCTCTAAAAAAAAAGTCTGAAAGGGAAGGGGGAGGCAGCAAAAAAAAAAAACTCAGATAGTGTGTTGCATAAGCATTTCATCTCGTAGGCCCACTAGATTACTTTTTTTTTTTTTGTATAAAAGCAACGCCTGACAGAATGTTCAAAGTGCCAGGGATCAAAGCAAGTTCACTATGTTCTTTTTTTGGCGCGAATGAGTGATGAGCGATAGATGGGTGTGGGGTGTGGATGCTTCATGTCAGATACACACGCTTGCTCAAGTTCACCAGATGCACCACTACCACCAGCCTATATACAACGTCGGCTTAAAAGCCCATGAGCCGTATGAATATTCCAATCACTACGAGTTCATTCCGCGCCCGCTCTCTGAATTATGTGCTACATGATAAATGATGAATCAAAGTCCATTAGAATATTGCACTGGACACGATCCAACGAGCCAAGAAGAGACACTGGCCAGTCTTGGTCCGCATATTATTTTGGCCCTCGCGTCTGCCATTATCTCAGTGGCCTTTAGTCAAAAAAAAAAAAAAACAGAAGTTATATTGTCCTGCTGGCACTATGGGGCTCGGAATATGCCAGAGGCATCACGGGTGACGTCATCGTCGGTGCCGTTCCGTTCGTGCCCTACCCCAAGGCTTGAAACCAGCTGAGGTGTGACATATTTTTTTATATTTCTTAACTCAGTTTCCTTTTTTTTCTCTTTTCTTTTTTTTTCGTTTTTCGCGAATGGAGGCAATATCTCAATTATTCTCGCAGTCACTTGCACATCACGCGGTGCCTGTTGGACAGCTGACACGTTACGCATGGGCGAGATTTAATTAGCGCGGCTTGTGTACTCTACACAGCGGTGGTGGCGGCGGAGGAAGAGGAGGTGGAGGCAGCGGCGGAGGTGGCGGAGGAGGGCAGCGGGCGCGTGAGGTTGGCACGTCAGCGTTTGATGGCTCCTGGGCGCTGCCGCTGCTGAGTGTCTGACAGAGGAGTGTCAAAACTCCCTGCTGGGCTCATCGTGGATCAGAAGGGAGCCTCGGGGTGGGCACGGGGGGGTGGGGGTGAGGTGGGGGGTGGGGTTGGGATTGGGATGGAGGAGAGGAGGTATTAGTGATGTGAGACATTTCAAGAAATCCTGTGGTTCACTTACCTGGCGGTGTGACGTGACCCAGTGTCTGCGCTCATTTGGAACATGAAGGGAAATGTTTTGATGTGCAATAGTGTTGCAAGACGCGAACAGCGAAATTACAGAACACTTTGTTTCCTACAAATCGTGTTGTAAACCATACCTCTTTATAACTATGCTCTGTGTAAGTTTTGTTAAGGCAGCTTTCTGCATTTTGTGTTCCCTGACAGCTATTTTTAATATATTAATATGTTATTATAAGATCTTTGCAAGAGCTATGTAGTTGGCAATTGTCCTTAATATTAACAGGACCCTGATTGACATGATGGTATATGAAACTGTTAGTAGTATGATGGACTGGTAATAATATAAGTTATTTCTTTTATATAATATTCAGTGTAATGAAACAAAAAGTAATGTCATTTTCGGTTATTTAATGATAAAGACCTTAGGTCCTTTTCAGTGAGATGACTCATACTTGGTGACAGTATAACCTAATTATACACATTCTTAGAATAAGACCCTGTGCGCACAGAGGTGCCTTCTCTGCTATTCTAAAGGCAGTATTCCCACTTAAGCAGAGGGGAAGAGAAATGACGTACAGAAAACTGGCAAACTCTGGACAAATGTGTGTCGCTGCAGCTGCTCTCCTAACCTCACCGCTGGTCCTTGCGAAGTGCAGGTTCATTTCGCGGCCTTTTCTTAGTAACCCCTCGGAGCACACGGCATGTAGTCTAATTGCCTCGCACTCTCGGTGGTGTGTTATTAAAAACTCATCCTGGGTGTGTGTATGTGTGTGTGTGTGTGTGTGTGTGTGTGTGTGTGTGTGTATGTGAGAAAGAGAGAGAGGGAGAGAAAGAGAGCCATACTGAGCTTCTCTGTGTGTGTGTGTGTGTGTGTGTGTGTGTGAGTGAGAGATAAAGAGAAAGAGAGAGAGAGAACCATCCAGGGTATATGTGTGTGTGTGTGTGTGTGTGTGTGTGTGTGTGTGTGTGTGTTCATCAGGAGCAAAAAAAACAGCAGAGTAGATTCTTTCCAGACAGCGGCACAGGTCTCCGCAGGCAAAGCCTCTCTGACCTGTTCGGAAAGATCAGACACCGAACAGGACAATTAGTCTCCGGATGCCCGAGATTAATTCTTTCATCCTACAGTATCTCCTTACACTGTTTGGGCTATCCAATTAATGTGGTGGTCAGGGAGTCTTCAAGAGCTCTAGTCTCTCTCTCTCTCTCTCTCTGTCTCTGTGTGTTTGTGTGTGTGTGTGTGTGTGTGTGTGTGTGTGTGTGTGTGTGTGTGTGTGTGAGTGTGTGTGTGTGCACGGTTGGAGATCAGGCCCAGGAGGTGGAGAATGCGAGGCAGGCAAAAGAATGCGGGAACTGATAGGTGTATAAATAGTCCCTTAACACCAATGCCAAAGATGGTTTCCTCAGCAAAGTGAAAACAAAGAATTGGAAGTTGCTCATACAGTAACGTGTACATTCAGCCGGCCGTGTTGTTTCTGCTAAGTTTTTATCGAGGACAGGGAATAGCAGGGTGTCGGCAAGTGTGCCATACTTGCACTGGACCCGCTCCGAGCAGCAGCTCCGTGCTAGTCACCAGACTCCGCCCTCCGTTGACATTTTCAGAACACCAGGTGTTTTGTGAGCACTTCTTCCTCTTTGCTTTTTTCCACCCCCCCATCCCTTAAACGTGTTCCTCTGAGTGGTTACAAAGTGGTGTCCTAAAAAAAGACATGCGACCGTGAGAGAGAGAGAGAGATGGAGAGGGAGACAGAGAGAAAGAGAGAGAGAGAGAGAGAGATGGAGATGGAGACAGAGAGAAAGAGAGAGAGAGAGAGAGTGAGTGAGTGAGAGAGATGGAGATAGAGAGAGAGAAATGGAGATAGAGAGAGAGAGAGAAAAGAGTGGGAGAGAGAGAGAGGGAGGGGGAGAGAGAGAGAGAGAGAGAGAAGGGGAAGGAGGGAGAGAGCGCTCTTGGCAGAGCGAGGTAATGCTCCTGGGTCATGCTAATCTAAAGTTGGCTAATCCATGCAGGGTAGCGAGGGAGCGAGCGAGCGAGAATGTGAGACTTGTCCCCAGGCCCTCCTTAGCACAGTCCTCCCACTTTGAAATGCAAAAAGCCCACTGTTGCCGAGATGCAGCCTTTCAGATATGAAACCCATTTTTCAGTTTGTCTGAGAGAGAGAGAGTGAGTGAAACACGAGGAGAGATATACAGACAGACAGAGAGAGATTGATAGAAAGAGGGAGAAAAGGAGAGTGAGAGAGATTCAATCCAGTTTGGCAGTGCAACTAACTGATCAGCTGGCACCACATAACCCTCCCTCCCCCCCTCAGAACGAAATGGCTTAACATAAATAGATGATGCTGGACGTCCTATCTGGCAAAAGTCAGCCGCTCAAATCAAAATGCGGACTATTCTTTGGAAATCTAGCCCGTTTCTGACTTGAAAGCAGCCATAAAGCTCCACTGAAAATCTTCATAGCATTCAAAAACCAGCCCGTTTGGTTCTAGAAAGTTGCAATGCCTTTGATCAGTCTCCCTTTATTTGTTGAAACAAAAGCTTCATGTTATGCTTTTTGTCCTCGTGTGACTATTCCAGTCTCTATTGCAGGGCCACTGCACTGACACAGCATATTAATGGTGAAATCTGAAGAAAGCAACAAAAAAAAAACTCTATTATCAGTTTATCAAAGAGTTTAGCATGTTTTACCAATTACGAGAGAATCGTAATCTTTGACTTTTGCTTATAGTTATTGTCATAGTATAGTATGACACAGTGTGATCCACTTGTGTGATCGCAAAAGATGACTTGATGTGAAACCAATCTAATTGCTTTGCCCAATGTTCTTTTAGTGTTTTTCTTTGTTACACACCTGGCACATGGCATCATTCATTGGTTCTTCTGTGACCTCTGACCTCTGAAGTGACCAACCTCTGAAATGTTGGCAGCAAATGAGGGCATTTCTCAACTCTGTTTTCCATACATTCTTCCTGTTGTTTACTGCCCCTTCATGTGCAGCACAGCTTACAGTGTGTGTGTGAATACTGTAGAACAGCTCTTCTTGTGTTACAATGGATGGCAGGTGGAGGGAGAGCCAACTACACCCGTGTGTCCACTCACTGCTCTGTTGGTGATGTTGTTGTTGTTGTTGTTGTTGTTGTTGTTGTTGTTGTTGGTGGTGGTGGTGGTGGTGGTGGTGGTGATGTGATGGTGATGGTGGTGGTGGTGGTGGTGTTGTTTATCAGAGTCGTATATTCACGGTTACCTCCTGCTTTCTTCCTGGATTTTTTTGTTGTTGTTGAGATTGTCACACATGGTGTGCAGGGCTGCAGGCTGGTGAGAATTTGATTTTGTCTTTCGAGAAATGTGTGAATTTGCACACACATTTGAATCTCAAAGGATGCCCTTGTGAAAACACACACAGGGTTTTGTTGGTCTGTGATGGCCAGCCGTCCTTTGTAGACAATTTTTCTCAATCTTCTGCTAGTTCCTTTTCTTAAAAAAAAGAGAAAATATGAACTTTCTAGAAAGGTCCATTAAGATCTGATAAAGATTAAAGACACCAGTATGTTGTATTGTATATAAAATACAGAATACCTCATGTACTGTGCCTATACCCCACCGGTATGATTGGATTATCTAGCTTTCTTAGTGTTTTTCTTTCTTTTTTTCCTATTTATTTATCAATTTATTCTTTGTGTTGCCAATTGTAGCTTAATGAGATTTCCGTCCCAATAAGTAAGGGGGCATTTGAACACGATGGCCTGGGGCCTGATCTGCTGCAGCAGCGTGCTGGTGGTGCGCTCATTATTCTGTCATCAGCTCGTCTAAATCTATAACGCTGAGTCGCTGACCCTGCTGTGGCAATTAAAAAATTATCATCTGTTCGAGTCGCTTCCCCGCCACGATCAAATCATGCACCCATCAGAGTGATCGCTCACTCTTCGGGCCATCGACGACTCGCAGAGGGCCGGAAGAGAGTGTTTTCAAGAAGCTCACGCGATGTATAACAGTGTGACCCAGAATCTCTGAACACCAAGGCGAATGTCTCATCAGTGGCCATTAGCTGATCATACATTTTTTAAAAGAACCTGAATTTATTTAACTTTGCCGTTGGGTTGAGTTTTTGTTTTTTGTTTTGTGTGAATCTGTTGCTCAATGTCAAGTTGTGTGTGTTTTGAAAGTTTAAGGGAGGGGAAAAGCAAAGTGTTGCTTTGCAGCATTGTAATGTGGCATCTGCACTCCTGAAATAATTTATGAGCTCTCCTGAGCATGACCTAAAAAGGTCCCGAATTTAACATTCTGTCTTAGGTATTTCTAATTGCTCTGTGTGAGCCTGTTGGTCTGTTGGCATTGCACCGGTTGGGTGTTGATAGAAGCGTATAAAGTAAACAAAATAACTCAAAAATGAAATAAATTGCTGTTGGTGGACTACAGTGGCGGCAGCAGCAGAGATCTATTGCATTGCTCTCATGCCTCAACTCTCCATTCATCGTTTTTATGGCTTCTTGAGCATTGAGTGAAATGAAAACGAATAAAATTTACCTCCCAAATAGGTTCCTACTGCATAAGATCATCAAGCCACATCTCATTGTTGTTTTTTTCTGCACACCTGTTGTTATAGGTCAACAGATTTCCAATCAGCATATGAACCACCATTAAAGTAGTTATTTTGGAAATCCCATTTCCAAGTCAGTTATGGGGTATCTTCATAGTGACTGCTTGTTTTTATTTGATCATATAGCAGCCTTTCTAAAAGTAGCAAACCTTGATATAAGATTACCCACATACCGTACCTTAGCAGAGAAGGCAGCACATTTTTACAGAGGTTTCATTGTGAAAACATAGTTACATTTGTTTGGCATGTTTTGTGAAATAATAATGTCTTTACCTTCATTGCCCTGAGTAATTTGGTCTTGATATAGACATAGACAATTAAGACATGTGCCAATCATTACTTATCATTTTCAATCTGACTAATGGACAAAGCAGAGCACTGTCATAATGTACTAATTAGAGAAAAACTTAGTGAACAATTTTTAAACCCCCCCTGCTGCACCTAAAACGCATGACAGCATTTTATGGAAATCATTTGCTATGAAACAAATGAAATTGTAGATAGGAGACAGTAATTATAAATGAGCCTGTAATTACAGCGTTTTAAAACCACATAATAGATCCAAATGCACCTGGAATCAATGGGTTCAGTGCAGAGCATAGTGAAGCCATCAGTAACTGTAAATAAAATAATGTATGCAGAGGCACTTGGCAATCCATTGCTGAAGAACTATAGTCTGACTATCACCATACTTAGCTCAATCTTTACCTCCGCCAAGGAGGTTATGTTCTCATTGGGGTTTGTTTGTTTGTTTGTCTGTCTGTTTGTATGTTTGTTTGTTTGTTCGCAAGATAACTCAAAAAGTTACGGATGGATTTCGATGAAATTTCCAGGGAATCACCCAAGGCAGTGCGATCCGTATCACCGTCTTGATCCAGGAGGCGGTGGAGGTTTGCGCTCTCTGAGTGCTTTTCTAGTTTAAAATTGAACATTAGTCTGGGGAGTCTGCGCTTTATTTCTACTGCACAAGAGGCGTGATCAATGGGCATAGTCAACATGACTCTGTATGCTTTTGGATAGTCCTTCAACCAATCAGACCAACGATCCGGGTGCGCCTTCTGGATAAACTAGGTTGTGATTGGACCCAGAGAATGTGGACAAGAAGCAGTAGGGTAGAACAGATGTGCAGGCAGGGTTTACCCAGCCTAGAAGAACTGATCAATGCTCTTCGGTTTTGTTCTTCCTCTGAGTTATCTGACATGAACAGTGAGACCTCCAGCTGGTAACTGGAGAGACAGACTCTAAGTACAACTGAAGTTACACTGAAGAGATTCCACTTTCATCTATAGTACATTACATGGAGGGAAACCAAAAACCTTTCTTTTTTTTCTTTAAAAAAAACCCAACTTTTACGCCCCTCCTGCAAACACAGACACACAGTCACACAGACACACAGTCACACAGACACACAGACACACAGACACACAGACACACACACACACACACACACACACACACACACACACACACACACACACACACCAGCAGGCAGGCAGGCAGGCAGACACA
The DNA here is from genome assembly GCF_963854185.1 of Sardina pilchardus. Taxonomy (NCBI): domain Eukaryota; kingdom Metazoa; phylum Chordata; class Actinopteri; order Clupeiformes; family Clupeidae; genus Sardina; species Sardina pilchardus. Next base: position 20,095,659 of record NC_085006.1, read on the forward strand.
CACACACACACACACACACACACACACACACACACACACACATTACACATTACCCTAGTACATCTTAATCCAAATGCATTAATTCTAGCCAGGTTTTATTTGTGCTGGCTTTAACTTTCTTTTCAAACGAATTCCTGCTAATAATTTTGGACGCTTCTAGATGGAGACATACATAATTTAAACAGACCAGATTCATCACTTTTAATGAGACATAACAAATGTCCCCATGCAAGGAATGATAATCAACATGTGATAAAAGGATTGTCTAGTTCAAAATGGCTGGCATGGAAATAGCATATAACACATTGAGGCAGGAAGTCATACAATAAGAACACTCTTAGATGTGGAAGAAGGATTGTATTTACTTTAGAGAGTCATCTGGCGGAAACCCAAGATAATAACCTGCACTATATTATTCTTGACCAAACTCAAGCTCATTTTCAGCTCTTCATTGTATCAGAGGCTATGGGTTCATCTTTTATTCCTCGGAAAAGAAATGATTCTCTGCTATGGCCTGCAGTTGGTGGAGGCAAGAACTCCTTCCAAGATTTTCAATTACCTGAACAGCCTTTTCGTACTCATTACAACTATGACCTATTTGCAACATTCAACTGATTACAACTCTGACCTATATTTGAAATGATTTGTGTATTTGCTCTTTATTAAGTGTCAGGTATTGGCCTATACGACCCTAACTGACTTGGCAATTTCATTTAGTTTTCTTGTTTCCAACTGCCTTGTAATGTTTTAAGACTTGTTCATGAATGTTAAGACCACCACATAAGGAGTGTTAGAGTGTGATGTTAAGTGAGACCCTTTGAGGCTTCAGATAGAAATGGCATTCTCGGTCATAAACTGGGACACGTTCATCATTGCTCAATGGTGTTTTAAGCCCCCACTTCAAGGCAGCACTACGACTGTCGACTTCAAGGCACATAACCCTAACCCTAACCTTAACCTTAACCCTATTCCTAACCCTAGCCATTGCCTAACCCTATGCATTCCATGCAGTGCTGCTTGGAAGACGACTTTGGGGGCTTCAAACACCAAAAGGCTTCATCATGGATCAGATAATTTCACATTTGTCCTCCAAACACTGATCAGTTAGTTTCTTCATAAAATGAATCAGTTCTCTCTCATCATCGTATACATCAAGAGCTAAATCTGTGTGGCACTAATTATCTGTAGAACCAACATCGTGCATTCCAAACACCTCCAGAAGAATGGTCTCAAAGGAGAACTAGAATACTCTCAACAGTGCTCTTAGAATGATCAATGTGGGATGTGAGACTCGCCTTGCCTTGCCAAGAAAGAAAGACCTAAACTGCAGATAATGTTAATGCCTCCTCGTAAGCGTTCTTGTAAGACCAACATTACCAAAGGCGCAACATTGAATATAAAGAATACTGTATAATGTTTGGCTTGACCTTTACTTGAGTTCGTTCTGGTGAGAAGGATGTCCATGGTAACAACAAGAAAGTACTCTCAAACTTGTATTTATCCCTTGTTTGGTGTGATTGTGCATGCAGTCTGTGTCGCGCGGGTCAAAGCTGACCCGCTTTCGTGGACACGCACCGTTGATAAGGCTTTCTCCACAGAATTTTAAACTTTACATTTATTTTTTTGTGAAGACACCACTTGTCACATCAACAACCCACATGCAAGCACACATGCGCAAGCACACACACACACACACACACACACACACACACACACACACACACACACACACACACACACACACACACACACACACACACACACACACACACACACACACACAGTTGAGTTAGAATGCTGGTCCCATAAATATGGATTTTCTATTGTCTAGGAGGATGTGTGTGTGTGTGTGTGTGTGTGTGTGTGTGTGTGTGTGTGTGTGTGTGTGTGTGTGTGTGTGTGTGTGTGTGTGTGTGTGTGTGTGTGTATCTCCTTAGGGAATGAGTCAGGGGTGAAAGCGGTACTGTGGCAAGTCTGTTTTTCAAGTACATGCTTTCACTCTCTTCCTCTTTCTCTTTCTCTCTCTCTCGCTCTCTCTCTCTGTCTCTGTATGCTGATCAGTCGACGTCTATGTCTTTTTTGTGTGTGTGTGTGCCTACATGTAATTCAGTACATGTGTGCATGTGTGTGTGTGTGTGTGCATACAGTATAATTCAGTCCATGTGTGCACTTGTTCTGACCTTGAATGATTCAGAGAAAAACTTTTCTTGTTCCTCCATTGTTAATATGGAGTTTCTCGCTGTATGTATGTATGTCTGAGAGAAACAGAGAGAGAGAGAGAGAGAGAGAGAGAGAGAGAGAGAGAGAGAGAGAGTCTGTGTGCATGCGTGCGTGCGCGCGTGCCATGGCCACCGTCACCAGTATTGCAACAACACTACATTGCATTGAAGTATGGCCTGGCAATACTAGTTTCATACATGACATTACCTAAGATTATCCTGCGCTCAGTAAACATCACAAACTGCTGCTGCACCGCACCAATAGCTTTTCATCATGACTCGGTGAACAGTGTTTGTCCGGATGCATTGTACCGTTAGTGACTGACGCCAGAGAATAGTCAGAGGTTATTAGGGCCCATCCAGTTTCACTTCCAAATGTGATGTTGATGTAGCCTAGTTTATTGTAAAAACATTAGCTGTCTTCCACAGTGTTTCCTTTTCATTTTATAGCAGTGGCCACGGCTTCAATATTGCGCAATATTGTCTGGGCGCATCAGGTGGTAAGGTGTAGCGCAGGCTAAGGAAAACCCATTAATTTTTGGAGCAGGTCCAAGTGAACTGAGCTTCAAAGGGTTTTCCATATAGTAGGCTACCCTGTTTTCTCGCAACGGGGGCAAAAGTGAAATTCTCCTAGCGCTCTTTTCGTTTAAATGATGAATTTGTGCATATAGTGTCCGTGTCATTTAGTTTGTTCACATCTTACAACATAAATAAGGAACTGACAATTTCACTGCATTCTTTACATTAGAAAATGTAATTATTTACATTAGTAATCATATGCATGTGACAAATAAACATTCTTGTATCCTTGTATCCATCTAAATAAAGTCTAATGAAGTCAAACCACTTTATTCCTTAAACGATAAATCCATCTGGTTTTCTTCTTCCGTTCCATTCTGTTTACATCATAACAGCCTCAGCAGGCTGACTGAAATATGCTTCAACTTATAATTCTTTTGAAATGTTGACAATTCTGCACTCCATATGGATATTCTATTGGCTGGGTGAACTCTGCCTGATCTGCTGGCGATTTGGATTATGCCCTGCAGCTCAGGCTGGAAACCTGCACATCTATCTCTCCTGCTTCCTGTCCACGTCTGCTGGGTCCAATCACAAACTAGCGTATCCAAAAGGCGCACCTGGATCATTGGTCTGATTGGTTGAAGGACTATCCAATTGCATACAGTCATTTGAACTACAGTATGCCTTTGACCTAGATTTGAACTTTGAACTAGAAGTAAAGTGCAGACTCCCCAGACTAATGTTCAATCTTAAAACACTAAGCTTAGTATGATGATAGCCAGACTAGGTATTCTATATAGTGACAGAAAAATATCAAAGTTGGCTTTTACATGGCGTAGGAGGATACATCAAGCACGGTCTGCCGCCACATTAAAACCAAAACAACACACAACTTTGGACGGAAATAGAAAACTATTTCTGCATACTGAGGTGTCATGGCACTTCCCATGATGGGCTGGAGAATATTGTGGATAGGACTCTAAGAATCACATTAGACGTGTCGTGCACTCAATGTGAATGCGCGATTTGATGCAGACAAAACATATCGACTGGTAGGTTAGTAGCGAAGGTAAATGGCATTATAGCAATTTTACAATTGTGGCGATGGCACACTACTTGGGGGGAGGGGGGGGAATTCTATAATATGGTCTTGCGGTGATAGCCTAGGCCTACAGAATCACAGACTATAACCAAAGAAAGTAAAGGAGATGTTTTTCACCTTTATTCTCCAAATAAAAGCCTAGCCTGCCTCCACTGCTAAAATCAATTCTAGAGGAAAACACTGGGTTTCTGAATCACTGTAGCTCCAGATAGGGCTACTGCTTTGGTCGTGATGAATGAAACATGTCCACAACAGTTGCTAATGAAACTAATGGGCAGCTGATTATAAAGTGGGTGTATTTTATCTTGGTGAACACTGCCTCCGGAGCGGCATACCTTAAATTGTCAGCGGTCACTATTATGCCAAAGTCCCCATTTTGAATGAATTGTCTCTGATGTAATAAATACAACACATTGGGCTTGGCAAGATATTTGGTAATACTTCTTCCAGTGATGGCGCCCTTTGTGTGTGTGTGTGTGTGTGTGTGTGTGTGTGTGTGTCTGTGTGTGAGTGTGTGAGTGCGTGCGTGCGTGCGTGCGTGCGTGCGTGCTTGGAGAGAGAGAAAAAATAAAAAGAACAGAAAAGCATAAGATAAGTCAAATAAGTCTAAGCGGACGAGGGGTTGGTTATGATCTGAGCTCTCACTATAGATAATTGTGAAAAGTTCCAGTTGGTCTGTAATAGCTCAATTAACCACCTGGTCAATAGAGAACACAAAGCAATATGAGTACCCTGATGGCCTGCTGTTTTCTAAAATCACGAAAATTGCTGTAATTCATTTTTTTTTTCCTGTTCTATTCATAGACTCTATTCAAAGATAGCTCATCAAAGGTTATGCAGAAGAAAATTCTGGCCTCAGACCTTGAGAGAAAATAAATTGACAATTTTTTTTTTTTTTTTTTTTTTTTTCTTACTCCTGACTGGTGTAGAAATGGTTCAAACCAATTTCATCTACCAGGTTTAACATGTATTTGTACACAACTCACCTGGGCCTATTACAGCTATCACTGTTATTGTGGGGCAGCCGTGGCCTACTGGTTAGGGCTTGGGGCTTGTAACCTGAAAGTTGCCGGTTCGATCCCCGACCAGTCCACGGCTGAAGTGCTCTCGAGCAAGGCACCTAACCCTTCACTGCTCCCCGCTCGCAGCTGGTTGGGCAGGCAGCTCACTGCTCTGAGTTACTGTTTGATTCACCTCACTGTGTGTTCACTGTGTGCTGTGTGTGTTCACTAATTCGGATAAATTGGGTTAAATGCAGAGAAACAAATTTCCCTCACGGGATCAAAAAAGTATATATTCTATTCTATTCTACAGCGACAGGAAGTGCAGAAAGAACCCAAAGGAGGCACTATATTCCTTTGCATGGCTCCATTTTACAGTGGATGATAATCCCCCATTTTAAAAGTAATGCACGAATGGGCATGTCTTTGAACACATCAACATGCATCAGTAAGCCAGGGTCTGCTGTCACCATTTCTAGGAGACACACATACATGAATGAATTTTAATAGGCAGTTAATCAGGCTTGCAGAAACACTGTCTGTTCGAATCCTTGTTGACCCTACTAGCTAATGCTATAGATATGCCATGTGACAGGCTCTTATCATGGCAAAGAAGATGCAAAAGCGTTGTTTCTTTTTTGTCTTATGTTTGACTTATCATTTACTGTGAATAATTTGGCTGAAATGTACTCATCCATGTCCACTGATGTTCACTTATCTAGACATATAACAAACAACTGAGATACATTACTCATGTCTATTCATAGCTTTCATTTAGAGAAGTTGATGCAATGCAAGAGTATCATATCAGAGTCCTTCCGTCTAAACTGCACTTTCACACGGATAAAGATGAAATATGTGACATTCAACTAGTCCAATTCACTGAACAGTGAACACTTAGTGGCAATTGATATGTTGAATGGTATGTGTGTACAACCAGCCAAAGCAAGGCCAGGGCTGCACTTCTCCTCTCACACAAACTCCCTCATTTGCACTTACTACAAAGATGTCACTGACAGCTTAATGTAAGCTGCAGAGCGAATACAACTGGAACAGGACAGGCCGGTGGATTCGTATACCTTGTAGAACGGTATCGTCCTTCTGATTGAAGCTCGGGAAAAACGGCGGGCTATTCTCAGGTCAGTGAAGCTTAAGAAACTGAACCGGTGACCTCACCGCTCGAAGCATCTGTGCCATCTGCTGAACTATAAAAGCACTTGGCAGAACGGCTGCTTTCAGGGTGAACACATTCACTTTATTTTCTACACAGACTCACTTAAGAACATGTGTGCAGAGGAGAAACATTCAAGATCCTTTGAGCATAAAATGAAAGAAAACGACATGGTTCTCAGTGAGGATATAATAATGGATGATTAGTGACCTTGTTCTGTCATTAACTTTCAGTCAAGACATTTCTCTCTAGTCGTGTAAGCCTGGGTTAAGTCATTATGGTGGAAGGGGATATGTGAAACTGAGCTATGCAGCCATAAAAGTTTATACTAAATATGTCAGGTCGAAATTACAGTTATTGGGGGGTAGAGCTGTGAAGCTTGATTGAAACTCACTTATGCTCTTTAGATGATTTGTTTTACATTCATAAAGTTTGTTTTATGAATCAAAGTCAAACTGATTTATAGTTATTGTCTGAAGTCTCAAGTCAGTTCCTAAATCAGTCAGCCAAATAAACTCTTTGCATTATACCCAGTTATTTATAAGTCTTATTTTGTTTACATTTCTACTTTGATGAATTGCTCTTTGAATTGCTATAGTTGTTCTTTTTCTTTGAATTGAAAGAGGATTCTGATGTAATTAGGGAACTTTCTTGCAGGAGTTGGGAGTAAATGAGTATAGCGGGGATGGTCCAGCAAACCTTAGCATAATTCATCAATCGAGATCTGATGTTCCAGTCTGCAAATAGGTCATTAAACAGAGTCCTTCCCCTTCTGTCTTTTCCCCCTTCAAACCAGTACCCTCAGACTCATGGCAGTAATGCAGCTCTTGGATCGATATAGTGAGCAATGTAGCAGAACAGATCGGCCGCTATATGGCGGTTCGGAATGGCCCTCTTACTGCCGAGGCTTGTTAGTCACATCGCCACCCCACAGGTGTATGCCCCAAACCCCACCACCACCATCACTGTTCTGTCCTTTTCCCCAGCAGATCCCTTCCTGTGCCGACACTGTCACTTCCATCACACATGTTCGGACTTAAGGGCCAGAATCAAGCTGGCACTCTCGCCAGGGAGGTCCCTCCAGCTATGAAATAATGACACCACACACTGTTTGCTGCTGCCACTGTTAGGGCGTCGTTTTGACAGAAGTGGCATTTTTTTAAGACGTGCACAGGAGTGTCCACTTGTGGGCATCTGGTGGTGGAGGCGTTGAGTTCAATTTAATGCCATGAACGATGGGGGAAAGTTGTGATTGCTCCGAGCAGAAAGAGCTGACTTGCATAAATGAAGTCAGATGTTTTACTTCTTCCTGTACTTTATTTTAGGTCAGTGGAGGAGCGAACTGTATGAAACTGTGAATAAGCAAAAAAAGAATAACTTATTTATTGATGATTATTAATTGTGTCATGAAGCAGTGAATGTACTGTTTGTTAATCACAAACACATGAAGACCACTGATGAACATGAAAACATGAAATGAAACTCCATTCACTTCCAAAAACAGATGTCCGTTTCTGTTTTTTCTGTTTCATGTTAAGAATAATCTGCTGTAGATGAAACCATGGCTTTGCAAGATTCCGCGAGTGAAGTTTATAAAAATTCATTCCCTCTGTGTGTGATAAAACTCGGAGCACATTCTTTTATCTGACACACCGTTGACTGGAGTGTTGTGCCATTGCCATGGGGGGGGGGCACGACACAGCATTTGTGTCAGACCAGGGGAATGAAATTGCAGTGCATTCTTGGGACAAGGTGCTGATTGGCCAAATGGTGTGCTAGGACAGGATTCTCCATGTTTGCCAAGCAGTGTGCCGAGAAAGGAGCGGCCTGCGCAGCTGCGGTCAGCTGGGGGGGGAATAATGGAACTTGCAGTTTGTTTTCTGAGTGTTGTCTGGCAACTAGAAGGATAAACTGGGGAAGTAAACTGTTTATCATACGGCTCCTCGGAGTGCTGCAGAAAGTTCCTTTCACATGTATCAGCCTTCCCTTTGTTCCGAGGTCTGTTAAATCCATGTAATGACCACTGCACAATACAGTACATAACGACCGTTGTCAATGAAAATGGACAGTGACGCTTTATTTGAAGGGGTTTACATAAAGGTGACATAACCGTCATAAAAATGACATGACACATGTCATGCACATCAATGAGACATTATGTACTTTTGTAGACCCCTTCAAATAAAGTGTTACCAAACGGACTTTAACGCCTCTGATTCATGCCTTTCATTCCTAAATGAGCATACTGTACCTAAATGTCTGCGTAAAATAGTACACTGTAACACGAAGAAACGGCGACGCTCACTACCCTCGTCCCCTTGTCTGTCCTCCTCTCACCTGGCGAGTCCCTTGACCTCCGTCCCCGTCTGATTTACTCCCGTTTTTTATCGGCAGAAAAACGTTATTTCCCCGCGGAGCCGAAGGGATTAATCCATGTCAGTTATGTTACTCAGGACACTGATGCTGCAGAACATAATCAACTCTTATCTGTGAGAGATCGTTCACAAGGGACCCGTTCTGGAGTGTGTAAAAGAGGGGAAAAAAGCAGGCTAGTAATCTCTTAAGCTACACTGTGTAAAATTGTCTATGGGTGTACTGAGGGAATGTGATTCTGTGTCTTATGCCTTTGGGTAGTTGGGTGTTACGAACATCATTGATTGAATGTCACCAGCGATGGACTGATTAATTGATTGATTGATTGATTGATTGATTGATTGATACAGTAGATAGATAGATAGATAGATAGATAGATAGATACACTGTAGATAGATAGATAGATGGATGGATGGATTCAATCGTTTATTCACTCAGTCATTCATTCGTTTATTTTAACCATCACACATTGCTGGTATTTGTCTTGGTCTGTGATTCATGTTCTTTTTTACCTCCGCCAAGGTCATCGGGGACTGGCATTTGTTTGTCTGTCGGTTTGTCTGTCTGTCTGTCTGTCTGTCTGTCTGTCTGTTTGTTAACAAGATAACTCAAAAAGTAATGGATGGATTTCGGGGATTTTCAGGGAAGAACAGACATGACCCAAGAAAGAAACGATTAGATTTTGGGACTGATCCATAATTCTGTCGGTATTCAAGAGGCATTTATGTATTTAGCTTAGTGGTGTAATGGCATGGTATGGCCACGTGGTGGCGATCTGAATAGTTTTGGTTCAAATGTATGACAACCTAGGAAGAACATTGCAGGCGGAGGTAGCTGCGCTCTCGGAGTGCTTTTGTAGTTATAATGAATCACAGTTTATGTAGAAATGATTCCTAGAAACGGATATGCCAGATACAGTATGTTATAGAAAAAATAGACAAAAGCAGGCAATGCTGACTGTGGCAGAATATGTGTGTTTTTATGGTCCTAAGAATAGCCTACAGTGAATGGCTGTAGAATATGTTCATATTAATTATGGTTATGGCTCTTGACAGAGGCATTCATCCAAAGCCATATACTATAATACCTATACACATTATCATAAACATTTACAGTTTAAAGCAATCATATTGCCTATATACACACACAACCAATTTAATACATTTAGCAAAAATAATAGCTAGCATTGCCTGTTTTTTTTTTGTTTTTTGTACATGTTTACATTGACACACACACTCACACACCATCAATACAATGACATGAATGGCTTTCTGAATGCGCAGGAACGTTCACTCCAAGCAGATTGGCAATCCCATCTTTAGAGAGTATGGGGGGAAAGGGGGCAAGAGCATCTGTTGCCTCATTATGAGAAAATTGAAACATGCTCTCCTCTTCCCAACACTACACTGCTTTCAGAGGAACATGGCAAGTCCTTAGCAACGAGAGAGAGATGCACAATTTCAAATCATACACCCATTTGCAAATCCGTAATAAATTGGAGGTGTGTTTCTCTGTATTGTGTGAAATTTGCAGTGTATGTACACAGTAAGTACATAGTATATAAGATGTGTGTATGAGCGTGTGTGTGTGTGTGTGTGTGTGTGTGTGTGTGTGTGTGGGTGGGTGTGTGTGTGGGTGTGTGTGTGTGAGAGAGGGAGAGAGAGAAAGTACCTTAAATATCATATTTCATTTATTCCAAAAAAAACAGATGGCTGCTGACTAATTATTCCATCTCTGCAGATTTATTGCTGTGACACCCACAGACGAACGTAATTAAACTTAATATTTGCACATCTTAGAATAGATATGGAGTAGAGAAGGGTTTTTTTTCCCCCTCCCAGGTGAGGTGCTCTTGTATACTTAGAATAATAGTCCCGACAGGCTCTGGGTCATGTGCCCATCTCAGAGAGACCAAGTGTCCTTCCAAACCACACTAATCCTGTCCCATAGCTCTGATTAGTATTATTGGTTGCATTTGGTCGGGGACGCACCTTTTAAATGAACATCCTGATTGGGTGACAGTTGGATGCTTTTCCGCATTCAGCTCCATTTCATGCTCACTCCCCGTACCATGCGCACCACCATCAATATTTTGTTACGCATCGAGTTTACCGTTTCGCAAGCACTCCTGGCAGAATCCTTATAATTATTTTCTCATCGAAAAGAGAAGAGGGGGGAGAAAAAAAACAACTGAATTAAAACCACCCCCCTGTATCATTGTCTGAGTTCTGTTTTGTTTCCCGTCTAAGTGTTTGCTAAGGAGAGCCTGAGCATTATGAGCCGGTCCTTTGAATGAATAAACAAGTGTGGTGATTATGATGCAACGAACGTTATTGTGTGTTGATTTGGGGCTCAGTTTTATGAAAGGCAATGAATAATTCACCACATTGGAATCATAGTTCAATAAGAGGCTGAGCGGTTTTCCACAGCCTGGGATGTTCTATGGGTTTATCACTGTCTTCGATATCATAATGCTCCTATTAAAGTTTCAGAATTGAGTGTCTGGGTTTTAGTGCTTCGGTGTCTGTTCTCTGTTTGGAGCCGTGGGTTTTTTCATTTGGGGATTTTTTTATCTTTTAGTATTGAGTGCCTGTTGTGTTTAGCACAGCAATACGTTGTGTGTCTGTGTCTTTCGTTTTTTTTTTTTTTTTTTTGCCTTTATGAGTTTTTGCTCCTGTGTTCTTTCTAGTACACAGACAAGCACACACCCACACACATACACAACTAGAGAGAGAGAAATATATATATATATATATATATATATATAGAGAGAGAGAGAGAGAGAGAGAGAGTGAGAGAGAGAGAGAGAGAGAGAGAGAGAGAGAGAGAGATTTTGCCGATAATATTTGTATTGCAATAATTATGTTGTCATGGTCAAACGCGAATTGAACCTTGCTTCATAAGAATGAGATGTCATGACCTGTAGAGAATGTGGCAGAAGTTAGTGTCTAATGATGTCCCCCATTTCAATTACAACTCAAAGAGAGTATGCAAGTGTTTGCCTCTGAACTGTAAACTGACTGACGAAAGGCTAGTTATGGCAGTTAATGACTTACTTACTAATTAGCCTCTGCATAAACCCAAAATATGGTAAGTGCCCCAACTCCTATGCCATCTCTGATGGGTATCGGATTAGCACAATTTGTACATAGCAAGCATTCTAGCTAGTTTTAATTCTCGCATTTGATTGACATTAGCAGTATTAATCGTGGGGCTAGGCTGACATGTTTTGAAATCACTTGTTAAAGAGTGTTCTTCTTGTCGGCCTTCCCTTGAAGGTCGCACTGAGTAGCTGTCCAGTGGTCATAAAAAACATTGTAAAACGCCCCTGATTTCTGATTAAATAATTTGTTGTTATTCATTTGCGCTCCGCACGGAAGTGAGGGTCACCCTGTGCATATCAAGTATTTCTGGCTTCAGTGAGAAGGTTTAGGCTATTCATTAAACCAGCCGTGTCTTAACTATTCTCCACGTAAATGCAGCATGCCTGCAGACACATTAAGTATTTCCCACTACTGGTGACCTGGGGATTGGACATGTAATTTAAGCCTAAAGGTATTGATTTGACATTATTGTGCTGAAATAGTGAGTAGCAAGCCCTATTGATTTTACAGACTGATTTACTCTTGGCCAAGTGGCTGATGGGAAGCTTCCTCATCTTGTCCAATCAGATGAGAGGCATAATCTTTGTTGGCTGGTTAATTCTATTCATTACCATTAACCTTTATTAGAGTTCCTGCAGACAGAGTCGGGGTATGCACGAACGAGTCACATCACAAAAGCACACTGTTTGAAAGGAAATTTTCCACCGCCTGTAATTTTGCTTGCTTTTTTAGGTTACAAAATCGAGGTATGTCCAGAGGCTATGACTTTACCAGGGCTTTTATTTGAATAATTGACCGTTTATTGACAGTTCCCAAAAGGCCAACTCCTTGTTAAGCATGTGTTTCAGACATTGGAACATTGGAATGTGTAGGTGTATGCTCTGTGATTCAAGTGAAAAGCCAGATGTGGATGAGCTGTTGTGCTTTCTCTTGTGAGTGTGTGTGTCTATGTGTGTGTGTGTGTGTGTGTGTGTGTGTGTGTGTGTATGTGTGCGTGCGTGCGTGCGTGTGTGCGTGTGTGTGTGTGCATTTGTGTGCGTGCATGCATGCGTGTCTGTGTGTGTGTGTGTGTGTGTGTGTGTGTGTGCGCGCATTTGTGCGTGTTTAACCCCATTACAGTAAAGGCACAAATCATGTTTGAACTCATGGTGTGGGAGACTAAGCCACACACGAGATTATCCCCACAACATGGCTTCAGTCCAACCCAAACAGCGGCCGGTGAAAGACTGTGTAGCCTTCCAGCAAGGCATCTGGAACGTGTGGTCAAGCAACACAATCAACACACTAAAAAGGCACACACACACACACACACACACACACACAACACACGCACACACACACAACACACAACACACACACACACAACACACAACACACACACACACACACACACACACACACACACACACACACACACACACTGTCGTCCTCCTCTGCCTCCCACCCACACAGTCGCATGCATGCCTGTATGCCGCGCTTATGGCTCATTATGCCGCGTCCGCGGCCATAACGCCGTGATGAATTGTGAGGTCGCACCCAACGACCCCCTCCGCGACCTTCAGTCATTTTACGCGTCCGTTTTGCCAGTGGCGCCACTGCTCCCTCGCCGAATGGCCCCGCGAGGAGTGAGATCCATTAGCCTCCAGCAAGGAAGGCAGGCCAATGAGGGGTCAAAAGTCAGAGGATCAGCTCCATTAGCAAAAAGCAAACGGCACTGGCAGCCGCAGTCACAGCAGCAGCAGCAGCAGCAGCAGCAGTGGCATCCTAACAGCCTTGCTAGGCTTCTCACGCCGGGCATGTCTCACAGCTAAAACAACACGGCATAATGAGTTTACCTCATCAACCATGCTAAGGTGTGATTATGCGGGTTTCGGTCCAGGGACGCTGCCTGCCAGCGCACTCTTCACGCGTGTTTGCTGAATTGCGGTCCTCTCGAGGATAGCAGAGTGCATGTGTGTGTTTTACACAAGAGGGAAGGCGAATGTGTCATAAACCAATTCTCTGGAGTCACAGTATTGATTTTTTTGTGCCCCTTCTGTCCTTCAAATGGATGACACATTGAGGAGAGCATTGGGGACTTCAACCACTCCCCATCAAGAATACATTGATAGGGCTTTTAGATTTTTTTTTTCTCAAATAGCATCCAAAGCTTTCAGCTCTACTCTGCCGTACTTCTCTATCCAGTCTGTCATTATCATCAGTCCCATCTTCTTTTCCTCTAATGATTTCTTTTGTACAACTATGAGCCCAGAGCCTCCCAGATAATAATCAAAAAATGGCGGGCGGGCTTTGAATGCACAAAAGCGAGAAGAATAATACGATGTGTTAGTCAGGAATTAGTGTGCCATAGCTGGTTGTCTCTAATTAGGACAGAGGAGAGAATAACTGTGCTGAATATCTCTAAAAGGCCCAGGGATAAGCCTATGGGTCCTTATCTTCCTGGGGAACACTGGCTGTTTTTGTTACAGGATGGGAAGCAGGCGTGCTGAAGACGGGTTCACTGCGTGGTGCCATTGGCTATAAGCCCTCCGGAGTGATTCTCAGGTTGTGGAGGTCAACTTCTCCCCAGGGAGGGAGAGCCACCGCGGATGCTTTTCATGGATGGTGGTCATGCGTGGGGCAGTAGAGGCTACGGTGTATACTTCTGGTTTAGCTTATGATTTTGCTTTGCCTTATAAATGTCTGTGTGTGTGTGTGTGTGTGTGTGTGTGTGTGTGTGTGTGTGTGTGAGAGAGATAGAGAGAGAGAGCGAGAGAGAGAGAGAGAGAGAGAGAGAGAGAGAGAGAGCTGAGCAAGACAGCTGTTTAGGGTGTGCTCTGTAAGCTTGTCGATGCCGTGGTCCAGCCAACCGAAAAACGCACTACCCAGCAAGACGTTTCCATGTGCTGCTTTGCTGTTAGACTCCACTGATCACATGGCGCATTAATTAAATTATTTCAATATTCCCCCTAATGCTTACTCAGGGTAAACTTTGCCCACTGTGCTACTATAGCCTCTCTCGAGATGGAGAAAAAAATGTTCATTGACTACTATCCCAAAGGGGAGCTGTACAAAAAAAAAGACCCATTCATGAGACTGGTGTATAGGCTCGCTTAGAGTGACTTTGAAAATCTGAAACAGAATGACATTACGGTTTTGACGCCGGCGTGATGAACATTTGAAACACTGCTAGATTAGCTTCAGTGACACCGACGTGTCCGGTGACCGGTTATGATTAAAGCCCTTGGCCCACTTGAAACAAAATTATGGTAATCTGAGACAGCTGCTGG
>NC_085006.1:20115419-20147919 GCF_963854185.1 Sardina pilchardus
CCAGTGATGCATTAGCACCATGATTATTAAGCTTCCGACTGTCTGCACATCCGGTACTTTGTTGGGGGGGAGGGGGGAGGAGAGAGAGAGGGGGGGGGGGTGGTCTTCCACCGTTGCTATATCTGGCAGTAAATGAAACAGCAAATTCACCACATGACAAGAAAGTTCTCGAGTTCCCGTAACCTTTTGCAACTCCTTGGACTGGCTTGCTTAGACGTGTTTTCCTCATGGTTGTGTTGTCGTTTCTTCTTCACAAACTTTTATCATGTCTTGCTAAAGGGCCTTTTATCACAGAGATAAAATATCTTGGCTCTAAGTGTATACGAGACTGGCTATCTTTGTAATTCCAAATCGAGCAGATAAGGGGTTTTTTTTCAGAAGTTTTACCCAAAGTAAAACAAAGATTTTCAAACTAGAGTAACTCATTTAAATTCTATAGATGTCACTGTCTTTTACAAATGTTTGTAATGCTGTCACTGTCAGTCATACCAACTCAGTACACATTGCCTACACATATGATACGCAGATGACAAAAATAATAGTTATAGAAATAAAATCAATGTGTTGAGGGATAGCAGGTTTCAGTTTTTAGAATGTGAGATGGGTACATTAGCTCCCTCTAGATTGCTCTGTCAGATGTGCTTATTATTAGTGAGTGGCTGTGAATAGAATGAGACAGGGTGGTCTAAATCAATTGGTCAAGGTAATTACATAACATTACACAGTTTAGCCTTTTGTCTTTGGGCAAAACCCACTTTGTGATTAAAAATCTTCAAGGCTGATTCCATGTTTCCATTGTTCCTGTGGACTTTGATTTGAGATCCATTTTGTTTTGTCAAATTCAGGTAATTACTCCCCATGATTCTCTAGCAGTCTGATTCATATTTACACTGAAAAATGTTCTGGTGTACAAAGTCCTGGCTTTGTGAAAGGCAACCAAAAATGGATGCTTGGATTGTGCCACCTAGCCAATCAAAATGGTGCATAATGGCCATGAAAGAAATGAGTGTAGTAATGGGTGCCTTTTATCTCTTGGTTTGTAAAGCTTTCATGAAACCAAATAGCAGACAGCATCTGCACGGTAGAATGCTCTTGGTAACCAACTGTACAGAATGTTATGCATAATGCTTCTATTCCGGAATTTGCTGGGCTTTGTCTTAGTACATTATCAATCAGCTGTTACAGAGTTCTGCAGAAATATACAATTTTCTGGTTGGCAGGTTGTTATTGGTGGGTAAGATGGCATACTTAGACTGTGTGCCCTATGGTGAAACCTGAATTGCTATAAGAGTTATGTTTCAAATGCAAGATAAATGACAATGCATGTTGGTTTCAAATGACATGATTTTTTAAAAATCTGTCTTAAAATTTCACAAAGCAATAGAATAGCAATGCCACATATCAGTCCACACTAAAGCACATATCAGGAACATTCAGGGCTATAGGTGAAGTGTCACAGATGCCTAGATAAATGAGGGAAATCACTCGAGCACTTTGTTGGCCAAATGGCATTGAAGCGTAATGACATTTTACGGATGAAAGTGAAAGATTGGATCGCCTCTACAATCTCCAACTCAAGGTGATGTGCATTCCACCTTTCAAACTTGCCGTTCATGTTTCATTTACCTGCTTGATGAAAACGCGGACAAAATACCTGGACCCGAATGAGTTCTGGAACGAGTCCAAATGGGTTGATCGGATTTGAAATTGAGATTTGAACTAACCTGCCTACTGAATTAATAGATGCTACATCCCAGTGACAGAAGGCTCACACCCTGAGTGGGTCTGTTTTCTGTGGGTGTGTTCTTGTGCTTCGGTATCTTACTTACCAACGTTAAGAGCCACGCAAGAGTTTGCAACCACTTAACTTGCCTGAAGCTGATCTCTCACCACCCGCACTGGAGGACATTTTTAACACACATGGGACCTGGAGTTCCATATTGAACTTCCGGCATCCAGCAGTGTAGGATATTAATTAAATTCACCCCTAAAGGAGAATTCGGTTGACAGATATATTATCTAAAAGTTCCTTTTGTTACAGCACAAAGGAACACATGTGTGTGCATGTGAGTGAGATATATCACAAAATTGGCCAAGATGGTAGACCACTCATATTCTTCAGACATCCTAGACAGTCTAGCATTCAGTATAGAACTATGCATACGGCCAGGTTCCCCCTTCGGGCATGTCAAGGATGTACCAGCGTGTTCTGCAGTTGTGTGAGCTGAGCACATCAGCTCAGTACACATTCACATTGAGTGCTGTGATGGAAAAGCAGTAGGCATTACACACCCACAGGTCTTAGTGGTTGTTATCCTCCCTCTTATTTGTTATGGAGGTTGAATTGAGCCTATTATACATTTGGCACCCCAAAGCCTAGTACGAGAGTGTTTGCTTACCCATTCAATGTCAATGGCCCTGAAAACATGATTGATTAATACATTGTATTTTCTGCTAAGTGGTGCCGTTACGCTTCCCAGTGGAGGAATTACTGATATTAAGGGGAAACGCTTGCTCCGTTTGGCTTATACACTGGGAAACTAAGCGCTTTTATGAGACAAATAATTGACAATGAAATATATGGCTACTGAGAGGCTGAATGAAGACTAGGGAGTTGCTGAAATCCAGTGCGCTG
Source organism: Sardina pilchardus (assembly GCF_963854185.1). NCBI lineage: Eukaryota > Metazoa > Chordata > Actinopteri > Clupeiformes > Clupeidae > Sardina > Sardina pilchardus. The sequence continues at coordinate 20,118,055 of NC_085006.1, forward strand.
CCATTAAAGTATACAGCATGCTGATTACGCTTACATTTAACTTTCCTCCATAGCATTCCCTTCTTCTTTCACAATGACGCTCGTATTTTCTTGTATTTTCTTTCTGTAGACCGTATGCCCTTGTGGTTCCCTGTGCCACAGATTTTCCTGCAGGTATCTGGCTCTTATGTGGAATGATCGCACTGGGCCTCATTGTCCAATGCCGTCCTAAGTGTTTTCGGATATTAATTCTCTAGAATATCTTTAGAAAGGTCCTAAGAAATCTCGATGGACTCTATTTTGTGCATCACACAATGTGCCATGCAATCTGGCTTTACCGTCCCACAAAAAGGATATACTTTTGCTTGTTCCGTATATAATAGAGCCTTTTATTACCGTATATGACAGCTGCTTTCAAGTGGAGGTACTGCTGCAGGAAGAGAAGAGCAAACACAGTGAACAGTTGTTATTTTACAGATAGACTAATGAAGTCGGTAGTGGGTGTGAAACAAAATAAAAACAGTATCTGGTGTGATTTCAAGCATTATTTGTCATCAGCCCGACATAGCCAGGCACGATTTCTATTCAGGCACTCGATTCTAGTCAGAATTTGAGTCTGATACTGCTCCATTGGGACATGATTATGGGGCGTGTCTCAACCGATTTCCACTTTGGCCAGAGTAATATCCTGTTGTGAGAACAACCGAAAACATCCTTGACAAATTTCTAAATATTTTTTTCTGTTCATTTTTAAAAGTTATTAGTTTAAAAGTCAACAGACACTAGCTAAATCTTGCTTCCCTAGAAGTGTGTTTTGAACGAAGCCCACCCAAATGATTTGATTGGCCCGGACATCAAAGGAGCAACTCCAGACCGAATTTCCAAAACTCAAATTGTCCAGGCTAACTTGCTATAGTTACATAATTCTTTGTAAAAGAGTGAATAATAGTGAAATAGTAGTATAAATAGAATATACATATTCAGAAATATTATCATTGATAACATACATTGGTCATTTAAATGTGCATGGTGGAAGTCACTTCGTACTATTCAATTATATCTACACTCATGAACACATACACTATATTGTCAAAAGTATTGGGTCCGCTGCCTTGACTTGCATATTATGTGACATCCTATTCTTAATCCATGGGGCATTTTTGACCATTCTTCGAGAAGTGCATTTGTAAGGTTTCTCACTGATGAGGAGACTGGCTGTCAGTCTTTGCTCTAATTCATCCCAAAGGTGTTCTATTGGGTTGAGGTCAGGACTGTGCAGGCCAGTCAAGTTCATCCACACCAAACTCTGTCATCCTTTGCAGACCTTGCTTTGTGCACTGATGCACAGTGATGTTGGAACAGGAACGGCCCATCCCCAAACTGTTCCCACAAAGCTGGGAGCATGAAATTGTCCAAAAGCATTCACAGTTCCTTTCATTGGAACTAAGGGGCCAAGCCTAGCTCTGGGATGGCCCCTCCCTGTTCCAACATGACTGTGCATCAGCTTCTGGAAGAATTGTCAAAACCCCCATAGAATGGAATGTCACTTAAGTTCATATGTGAGTCAGGTGACCCTATACTTATGGCAATATAGTGCAGTGTGATATGTGTATGTTTTCTTGTAAAAAATAATGTATAACTATAATCATATTGTTTTGCTCAGTTTTTTGTGCCATTTTATCTCATGACATTGAAGGTTGAACAAATTACAACCACAACTAGAATCATATGAACATAAATCTGTGCACATTGTGGCCAAAGTAGCAAATATTAAAACATCTTTTGTGGCTATTAGGTCACAAGTGATTATGTAGCCTACACAAATGCATTCAGAACAGCCTAAAGAGAAAGGGGGGAGGGGGGTGGGGGGCCATGATGGTGCCAATTTCAGCAGGGATAGACTGGCATGGGGGTGAGTAAAGGGGAAAGTACTGACTAACTGTCACAGCTTAGTGCAGGGTGCAGTTGTTTTGGTTTGACTAATGTTACATAATCACATAAGATCATGTATGACCTCCTCCATGATGACAATAGTTAGCCTAACAATAGCCTACTTAGTAGCTAGTACTTAAACACTGTAGTTCAACTTTAAAAAGAGCACTGATGGGAGACTAGTGTGGAGGGAGAAGGCAGTGCATAGGTTCTCCGAAATAATGACAAATACATGTATCTGTTTATAAGTCAATTTTGTGTAGGCCTATTTTTTCCCCTTGCGATTCTGTTAACAGATTGCTTCATCTCACCTTTCACCTTTGCACTTTTTCTCTTTCAGTTCAGTAGTATTACTAGACAACAGTGAGAGATAGCTACTACTGTAGCAAAATATATTTTTTCTTTTTTTTTGCGGGGGGAGGCGGGGGATATTTGGAAATTGGAGGGACATGAAGGGACACTATTTGATAAAGCTAGTTCATATGTACCTTATAAGTAAACTACAAGCGTCTTCCCATTTCAGGACATCTAACTGCTGTTGTGGCGGGAAGAGAGGGGCATCAGATGGTACTGTTGTCGTGACAACCAATGAGGGAGCATCAGACTCTCGTGAGGGGGGCAGCAGTGCGATGTTTAGAGCGGGGGTGGAGAGTTGGGGAGAGATAGAGCAAGAGAGCGAGGGAGCCTAAGTGCGAGATGGTAACGGCAGAGGACTGAATATCCACTTGATGGGAAAGCAGCTAGTCGCTTCTCTTTCTCAGGAGCAGCGGGATACGTCTCTGCGCACGGGTGTATGGAGTAGCCTCCATGCTTGCTTTCAGACCATTTTTCTTCCGTTACTTCAACGCGTGTTTGTCTTCATCTGTATAAGTCAGACAGGGGGGCTTTTGTTGTTGCGGAGCGCATCTCGGGCTTGGAACTGAACTGGAACAATCTCTCTGCAAAGTGCAAACACTTTTCCCCGTGGGACCTAACGTGTGTCTTTTGAAATGTTCATCGGACGGAGGTCGTGTTGGAGGCAGTTGCAGGCGTCCTTTTTCAGGCTACTTTGTCTTATTCCCACAGGATTCCCCGTCCGGAGTGTGGATATGCAACGCCCGACCGACAACGTTACCGTGCGTCAGGGTGATACAGCTGTAATCAGGTAGGATGCGAACCAACTTATATTCAGCATGCCAGTTGTGACAGACTGTTAACTCACAGCGACGTTGGATATTAGATAGCACATCCATGTATTATTTGAATGGACTGTTCGATGTTTGACGCGCAGACCAACGTTTTCAGTCGATGAAAGTTGCATTGATTGGAATCTGTTGGAGAGGGTTTAGCTATTCATAATGAAAACATATAATTGTTCACTAACTTATTGAAGACATCCGATGAATTCCACGGCATGGGGTGGTATCTGCGTATGTTTACTTTGATTAAGTGTAAGGGTAGCCTGCTTAATGTGCTGTGAATGTACGGCTTAACGTTAGACAATAATGGAGAAGTGGGACCTCGGGACTTTATTGTTCCCATAAACAAATGCTGTTACGTAAAGATGATCTTTGTAGACTAGAATGCAAGACTATTCTCAAGCCTCTTTATATTGAGGAAGGCGTGTGGCGTAGGTAGGTTCAGATGCCACGTATAGTTGTCACCGATGCTGAAACGGGTAGCCGATCATCATTTTGGAGCATGGACCAGTTCCAAGCCAACATACGAATGAAGGTCCGCAGTTTTTTTGTATGCGACTTTGTTTTGAAGCTAGTTATCGACAAAACTACTAAGCAGATTTCGAACAGATTGGACAGATGTCCCAAGTCACGTGTCCTTGGCTATAAAGTCTCATTATTTATGAACACATGCGCCTACATCGGCCAAAGGTCCCCATGATGCACAGTAGTCTGCTGACCCCTCCGCATCCTAGTCGTACAGCCTAACACAGTTCGCTTCTTTATTCTGAATCCTGGTTTATTATACGTAACCAGTTTAAGTGATCTATCAACATAAACCACATTTAGTACGACACACAGTTCCCTTAAATTATATTCATAGTTCAATTCACACCATTAAATCGCGTCATAGCCTACTGCCTTGATCATAATTGCTTCAGAAAACCACAATTCGAGTGTTCCTGAGAGTATGGCTTCGAAAGAGCTATGCACAGACAGACACTATGCATGTTTCAGTAGCACAGCTTTACAAGTCATTTTGCAAAAAATAAACACACAGTGTGTAGTCTGATCACGGGTGTTCAGTTATCCCCCAAGCAGGCGTCTTTGTGTCCTGCTCACAGCAGTATATTTTGAGAATAACACATTTTCACGTCGGCACACAAGTAGCCTAAGCATCTTTGCGTCTTGGTGAGTATCTAGGAAGGCCTGCAGGGGTAGTATGTTGAGCAGCCAAAAGAGGGGTTTTTTTTTTTTTTTTTTTTTTTTTTTTTTAAATCTCTCCTCCCCCCTACACACTGTTTGGAAAGTATTGGAAGCCTTTAGGCATCTTTGAGACTGGGCCTCTATTCAAATGCCTTTGGCTACCTCAGGCATGTCACCGTGCAGTATGTGGTTGGATTCCAAATGTATCTTGTCACCATAAGTAAGAAACACAGAGGCGTAGTAAAGCACAATAATTTCCAGAAAACAGGATTTCTCCTCTATAGAACAGTCCATCGTTAGTGGCATGAAGTTTATAGCGTAGCTGTTGCAGATGGTAGATGAATCCATTTGATGCAGAGTAGGCTACTCTACTTGTGTCAGTGGCCTAGTTCATGGATGTTTTATGTATGTTTCTAAATATGACCCTACAATTCAGTGTCTTTTTTTTGCATTATATGCTGTAGGTGAACTGATTTAGTGCAGTGTTGTTCATAAATCTTAACAAAGTGACACAGGCCCAAGAACACTCTTGTTAGCTTCTCAGAGGACACTGTGAATAGTTTGCCCAAGGACTGACAACCATTAGTCAGTACAATAGAGCAGTATACAATGATCAAGTTTAGAGTACCACTGAGTATCACTCTGTATGTCCTTTCTCTCAGTAATGAAAAAAAGATGTGAATGCCCACAGTTTGCAATGCTGTGTGTCAATTTATAAAGTTAGCCCATAACATATTAATGAACGGAGAGCAAGACATCCAGGACCAACCTTATAGAGTTCATCACCAAATTTGCTCACCACTCTAGAATGTGTTATGGTAATTGCTGTATGATTCCGGAGCAATCCAGAGCTGTCTCGGTCTGCAGAAATACGACCTGATGTGGTCCTATTATAATTGGTTGGTGGAATGTGGTAGACACAATTAAGTGGCTGACGCAGTCACATTTTGAGCTCCATTAGACGTAGCTTAACAGTCATAACCAGTCATCCCTCCATTGCCTCCAGTACTTCGCTCACATTCAACACAGCATCAAACGGCCACAGTCACACAATGCCACAGCCGCAATCTTTATTTTTCTTCATCTCACCGGCCATTTTTTCCCTCTCACAGCTGCCTGCCACGCTGTTATACTTTTATAATTGCCTCCCTGCACCCTGTCAATACTTGGAGGCCTACGGGGCAAGAGCTGTGAAGTTGAAGCGCTGCAGAAAAACTTGACAATCATTCGTTAAGGCCGTAATGACACAGTCAGGCTGATTGCACTGTCTGTCTCCCTCTGGTCTCGCATCAGCTTTGTAGATATTTTCTGACAACACACTCTCTTGGCCCAGTACGATTTTTTTTGTCTGTATTATTTCGGAGGGAGAGTGGAGTTGGGGGGGAGGGAGAGTGATTTTGTTTCACTCTCATTAGTCACTGTCACGCCGCCCCTGACTAAAATTTCTAATACCACCCACCCAACCACCCACCCACCCATCCGCTGCCGTCACATCATAACGTATGAGGCATTTGCCACGCCGCTAAATGTGTAGGGGTGACTTCTGTTGAGGATTTGGAAATGATCTTGTGCTTAACCGGGGAGCCAGATTTGTCTGGCTCTAAAATAATGGTGTCTGGTTTTTTAGAAAAACCCTGATTGCAGGGTTTAAAACCACATAAATAAATAGTTTTTTTTTTAATGAACACGATACATGAACAAGAGCGATGCGCGCTGGAGTGTTGCTTTGCATTTCATGCAACCCAGAACAGACAGCTAACCATGACAGAGCAAACGCACCAGTTAAGCAAAGCCTCCCCTCCGCCCCCAATTCCCCTGGTATCTCTCTCTCTCCCTTTCTCTTCTGGTGTGGTTTCTTCATTATTTGGATAAACCTGTTCACAAAGGCCGCGCAACTCATCGGCAAAGCCTTTTAGTACACATTAGCAGGTTTATGGGGAATCCGTTCCATAGATGACAGCCTTTTGCTCGCCGTGGCTCACGTATCATTTGGCATTAAGCCGGAGACATTAGCTCTATTTGAAGAGGTCACCCCGGTGCTTCCTCTTCCAATCAGAAAGGGGTTTCGCAAGTTAATCGCACCTCACTTTCATGTAAAAACGGGCTGGCCGTTTCTTTCCTCAGCACTTGGGAGTTCTCCTATCGTTTTTCCTCATCGCTGGGTCCATTGATGTTGCGGCTGGTGTCTCATTGTAATCAGCTAAGGGCCTCGCAGGCATGCTTGAACGAGCGCTGTTTAAGTGGCATGCCTTGAACAGCCAGTCCAGGTGATCAGTGAGGTGACGCGCTTGCATGTGAAAGGGTAGCTTGGATTCATGGCCATTGCAGCTGTCAGGGGAATAAGAAGGAAACCTGAGGATGTATGAACTCTTGAGTGCCTGTGAATCCAATTTTATGGTAAATTTCATCACTAAAGGGGAGAATATTTGATTTGTACCCCCAGGTCTGAAAATGAAGTAGTCCACACACCCAGCTTTGCGGCTCAGAGTTTCTGATGCTATCCTGGAAATATTAATGATCTGTCAAAGCCCCTTTCCCATAGTGGAGTCGAGGCTATGGGCAATAGAAACATTTTGTATTCCAATGCCTAAAACATTCCTGAAGATGAAGAAATGTTAAAAACATAAATAGAACTGTTTCAGTGTTGAAAGGTTCTGCCATGTTCCACTTAACACGCTCATACACATCCCTTTGTGGAATAGTTTGTAAGGGACACAAAACTGAAGGACATTCTAATCTTAGGCCATTCATTTGAATCGGCACATCACAGTAGTACCTACAGCCACCGTGCCAACAATATTTGTTCATTTATTGACACGTCAGTGATGTGATGTCATATGGCAAAGTGAGTGGTAGAAATCAGTTGAATAATTTTTAATGTGTTATTTAAATGGTGACAAAAGTTGACTTTAAGTAAGAACTGTATGAATTTTCAAGGACATATCAGTTTAAATGTATTATGTGCTAAGAATTTCCTCATCTATGCGTTGACCCTCGATGTTATCAAACTGCATGATGACTTTTCTCCATTTAATAGGCTGAATGACTCTGAATCAAACACATCTGTTACGGTGAACCAATTAGTTTGAAACTATAATCACTATAATCACTATAATCAACCAATAAATCTGCCATGGCCAGTTTAGAATATCTTTGTAAAATGAACAAATGAGCTTCTTAAATAATTTATTAATTTTACATACCGAAGGCATGCAGGTATACATTTGAAAATGGCTTAAAATTTCATCACTTTAAAGAAAGAAATTAATCAGTATTTCAATTAACTGTAAGCGTACCAAGAAATTCAACCACTACTGTATTGCTGTATTTTTATTCAGAGAACTGCATGACTAATAAATGACCCAAGATACCAATGCTGAGGACCCAACCCAATATCAACCCACATACTAAATAAATAGAATTCAATAAGCCCTGTGAGTATAGTGCATTGCATGAGCTCAGTCGTAAAGCTCATAGATTTGTAAGAACAACATCCTTGAACCAGCTGCGGACTCCTTGTGGCAAGGCTCAGGCAGCTTTTGGCGTAGTCATGTATGAGTGCACATGAGCTGATTGCCTTTAAGTTCAGCCAAGAAGGTTAACCTTTTCCCAAAGATGCAGCTCCAGATAGGGCTCTTGAATCGTGTGTGTGTGTGTGTGTGTGTGTGTGTCTGTGTGTGTGTGTGTGTGTGTGTGTGTGTGTGTGTGTGTGTGTGTGTGTGTGTGTGTGTGTGTGTGTGTGTGTGTGTGTGTGTGTGTGTGTGTGTGTGTGTGTGTGTGTATGTGTGTGTGTGTGTGTGTGTGTGTGTGTGTGTGTGTGTGTGTGTGTGTTTCAGAGTTACTCTTAAAAGTAACTCTGACTAGTACCACATGTTGGCCTTATAAGATTAACATTGACGTTAGCTATATAAAAAAGGACTTATATAAACATTCCAAATGTTTTAGTTTGTATTAAAGAATGTATAAAACCTTTACTTGTAGGTACAGTACGTCTCAATGCTTCCTGGGTAGTGAGTGACATGATAAGGTTGAACCGGCTAGGTCTTGACAGTAAGCCCAGGCCACAGTGAGATGAACACGTCTGCCATTCAGCCTTTTCCGTTTGAACCCGAATGTTTATATCAAAAGATAGTTTGATCTGTGCTTACCCTTGACAGCTGCTGACAAAAAGGTGGAGCTCTTTACAACAAACACTCTCATTTTCGGTCGTCATTGGCAAGCAGTTGCTGGACAGACACCATCGATTTTGGCCTACTCTCGTTTCCTCACCTCCTTGATCACCTTCATTTTCATGTAAATCTTGCTTTACCCTCCTGATTTACAATGTGCTCTGGTTTAAACTGAAAAGCCTGAATGGCAGACGTTCTCCTCTCACTGTGGCCTAGGCTTACTGTCAAGACCTAGCCGGTTCAACCGTATCATGTCACTCACTACCCAAGATGCATTGAGACAGACATAACCATGATGGCCTACAAATGAACAGGTTTTCTATTTAAAAAAAATAAAATAAAAAAGGAAAACATTTGGAGTGTTTTACAGCACCTTTTCTACATAAAGCTGACACCAATGTTAATCTTATAAGGCCAACATGTCATACTAGTCGAGTTTCCATTTACTGTAAAACTCAGGCCTAGCAGCTTGCTATCGGAGGAGCCACGCTGAAAGATAAGTATAGGAGCATGATTTTCCCACTGTCCCCTTAGGATGGTTGCAGTAATCGTGGTGGGAAGAAGAGGAGCGGAGGAGGGTGGATGGGTGGGGGGGACTGGTGGGAGAGAGACCAGAAAATAAGAAAACACTTTGGCTAAGTCTCACAAAACTGATGACTCTTGTTGTTGCGCCGTCTCGAGAGCGGAGTCCCTGGTGTGTTCCTATCTTTCAATGACTCATCAGCCAGCGCAGCACACAATGTTGGTTCCCGTCCTCCTCCTCCTCCTCCTGACACTCCATCAACCCCACTCCCACCCCTCGCCCTCGCCCATTCCTACGCTTTTACCAGTTCTCGGAGCCTGTTAAAATTTGTGGCGGCGGCAGCGGCTGCGGCGTCCATCTCGAATTCTGGAATAGTGGCTAGTGACCTGATTCAAAGCCGATGGGAGAGCGGCGGCCACACCGCATTAGCGGCCCGACCGCCTCGTAATCCCCTACGAGGCCGGCTGTGGAGACGCAGAGCAGAGGATTTTCAAATCAATTTCATTTTTTTTTTTTGGCCCATGATGCTGTCGGGGATGGTTGGTTGGTAGAGAGAGAGAGAGAGAGAGAGAGAGAGAGAGAGAGAGAGAGAGAGAGAGAGAGAGAGAGAGAGGGAGAGAGTGAGAGGGGGGAAAATAAAAAAAAAGAATAATAACAACAGCAACAACATCCATACAACATCCATGTCTGTGATGACGACGTCACCGTTGTTCCAGTCATTGGCTGAAAACTGAGATGATTCCAACTCCCACTCTGACTGCCACTCTCTCTCTCTGCTGCGAGTCACGACCTGGACAGCTGCACTCCTCTGGGGCCCCACGGCCTGGACTCCCTGCGTGGTGAGGAGCCATCGGAGACTGGACCAAGTGTGCTGTGCTGTTTTAAATGAGAGTCCGGCTCTGTTTCCAGTCGTGTGCTGGCTGTCACTGCTTGACTCTACTTGTAATGATGGAGAGAATGAACTGCTCTCTCAGGGGTTTGGTTTCAGTCAGAAGCAGAACAAAGGCGACTGTACCTCACAATGAGCTTCCTCTCTCTCCCCCTCTTTCTCTCTCTCTCTTTCTCTCTCTCTCTCTCCCTCTCTCTCTCTGTTCTCGCTATGTGTGGACCCTGTTTATATCAATGGTTGGCTGCTGAAGTGGAAGGTTCTTCACTCAGTGAGCTTCCGAGTCCTCTCCACAGTCCCTGTTTGACAGGGAACTCTATAAAGTATATCCATGTCGTCATTGTAAATAGCTGAGTGAATCCTGTCATTTGATGGAGTGCCGTATAAATGTAGTGTTCTGAAATCAAACACATACAAGAGGTAGAAAGAGGGAAGACAGGCTTTGGTCTGGAGTGCACTTTAACACAAAAATGCTTTGAAGCTCTGATGCAATTCTCCTTAGATACATGCATTTTTTCCACCGGTATTGATCTGTTTTTTTCCCACTCATGTCTTTTTTTTTGTTGTTGTCGTTCCTCGGCACTGAGGAGTCGGATGTGAATTTGCTGTTCAGAGCTAATTTGGGAAGTGGGAGAATGAATGCCTGTCTGCATCTACCACTGTGCAATAAGCCTGACTATTACGTTTCAGAGTTGGGTGGCACCTTGGAACATGTTCCAGCAGAGATGCTGATTAATTTGTCCTTATCTTTTAGAAATTGCTTTCATCACAGCTGCATTTTTGTTGAATAAAAAGGATGAACAGTCTGTTGATTGGTCTAGAATAACACCGAGGATTATGAAGTGATAAATCTTTATTTTCTCTGGAAATTACATCTCTATCCCTATTTTAACCCAGAGAACAGCAACTTTCGTGTTAGTCGTTTTAATGCCTTGCCACATCTTAATGCATTCTTCTTTTCACAACTGGCTTTTGCCTGTCCTTATTTGGCAAGTACTATTTGATTACAGAGAGGAATATTTTGAGGATTTGGGTCAAGAAATCGGATGTCCCAATTTCCCTATTGAAAGAGTACCCGATGCCTCGGCCTTCCAGAGCTCCTCTTGGGAGCCTTTTTTTATTTGCTCTCTTGCTCTGAAAAAAAACATGGATTAAGTGGTTACTTTATTGTGTGCACGGAAGAGTGTGATGGTGTTCACATTCGGCTTGGGAGCAATAAATGCTTTCATTGTTCTTATTCTTTTGAACGATTCTAAGACCTCTGTCCAGTCTAATTACACTTCAGATATTGTATTGTGCATTCTTTGAAGGATAAAGACTAGTGTAAAGGGCACAGGTTCTTCTTCTCATATACAGTACACCCACGGCACACCATACTTTGTGTAAGTGCGTCAAAAGAGTGAGTGGTAATTGAGATTCCAGTTGGGCTCATTCTCTGGGTTGCCACATACTCCCTGAAACCTGTAATATTTTATTTGAAAACTCCGTCCTCAAATAGACATGTCATTACCACAAACACGCCATGGCAGCTGTCATGTCCTGTCTTTTGTGGAACGTTAATTTCCCTGACACCTCAAGAGGTGTGCTAGCTTTTGAAGCTAGCTCCCGTGGGCCTTAGCTTGCTCACTAGCATGTCTGAATTTCATGCCTGAGGTTACACATACACTCGCAGTGCTTGACTGTGTGTCTCAATAAACACAATCCTCTTGCATCGTCTGAGAATAGCATAACGGCCTAAGATGCTACAACCACAAACTCTGGAAAGTTCACTGAGTGATAGACAAGCACAACACTAGAGGATCATGAAAATATTTGACATTATTTGGTGTCTGTTGTGGCATTTGTACAGTTTGGGGAGTTATATATTGAATGGTCAAAGTATCCTAAAATTCAATAAATTCATTCCATTACCCTCCAGCTATAATACACATTCCAGATGGCAGGGAAATGATTGAACCTAAACATATATAAAAATAATAGTATCGTTTGAGCAGAAATATTTGAGAGTTCGGTTGAAACCCACATAGAATAAGACACAAACAAAAACAGAAATACACAAATGCACATTAAGGCTCCAACATTAAACAGACCTGTACCTTGACGACGGGTTTGAAAATCACCTCTAAAGAATGGAAACCTCTTATGCATTGATGTTTGGGAATTACCTCAGGTCATTGAAAGTATCAACTCAAGCTAAGGTTCTCTACATGTCGATCAGACCACACAAGATTGTGTTTCCCCTCAGGTGAACTTCCCCAGGATGGCAGTGCAGTACATCATAGGACTATTTGAAACTGCTTACTGCACAACTCTTAGCACAGATATATTCTGGGAATCACAGTTAGTTTGACTCCTCAACATCCTTCCATTTTAAACCAAGACTATTGAATAAGTTTGCAGAACACCTCATTAACCAAATCGAAATCATAGCATAAGCATATCTTCTCGCATAAACTTTGTGTACATGACAGGCCCACGTGTTTGCTAGTGTACTGTATGATTCAGGCTTTAATGTTGGCGTCCCGTGGGGGGTACTGCATCAAAATGGAGACTAGTCACAGCAGGCGAGGCTTTTAGGGAGATTTCATAAACATCCAAGAGAGGCAGCCATTATGCTGTGTTTTTCATGGGATTTCACCTCACACACCAATAGGGTTAAGTGGATTATGAAGACCAATGATTATCCTATCAGCTGTGACTGAATACCCTTAAGAGGATTGTATGACGCTGCTCGATAATTCAAAAAGTAATTCAACAAAATGATGATTTTATTTTTTTTGCCAATTTTGATGACAAAAGCAAGGTCTTTAGAGAATGGTTCTACTCATAGTTAGTTACCAGACATCATTGTCCAGACATTTCCATTTTTCTGACATAATGAAAGACTGGAGTGGTTTAAGTCCGTGCCCTCCAGATGCCTTGTCCTGAAATGAATAGTTTGCAATTGACAGCATTTGTAGCATCTTATGTAATTGTGTGATTTCGCAAGCGATTATGCCGTGATTATGGTTTTTATGTAAGAAGATAAGAGAATTGAAATAGCACACTTGGAATGAGTGTGTGGTAGTTACAAGGTGACAGATACTCTAAAACACTTCAGCAAAGTTGACCATGGTGAACCTCATACATGTTTTCTCTCTATCTTTTCTGTCTGTCTTCTCTCTCTCTTGCTCACATGTCTTTGATAGTATCAACAGCTAGCCCAACAGTCATTTGTTAGATGTACAATCACATCCGGTGAGTCACTGCCATCAGATCACAGTTAGAGCATAGTACTTGAATGATTGTCCTAAATTATTGGTTAGAATGACGTGATATCTAGCACTTTGGTTTGATTTTATTTCCCTCTTCTTTTTTTAGGCAAGCCATTTTTGGGTGGGATTAGAGGGTTCCATCAGGACTAGGGAAGAGTGGGAGGGAGGGGGGTTTCCTTATATGGTCATCATCCGGAACTCAGATTATCGCTAATCTAAGGTTCTTTCATTTAACCTCGGTCTCGGGTTAAATCTGTGCTCTCCAACATGTGCACACTGAGACAAAATAACAAGTGTTGTCTGGCCCTAGAGAAGGGTTACGATTGGACAAATCTGGTGATCAGCCATTGGATGAGGAGAATGACTGTAAAATGGGATTTCTTTTTTTGTTTCTTTTTTGTGACATTTGGCTTCCCTCTGCCTAAGAATGATTAAGCCACATACACGTATATGTAAGTGTTTTGTCAAACTGGATTTGGAATTCCCCTGATCATTTTTTTCCTGTCTGTTTTTTTTTTTTTTGTTCGTTGTTGTTTACTTTGCAGAGTGGTGTTCTGCTGCTCTCCACAACGCTTGATTTGAACGGTTTCGGGAGGAGTGTGACAATTGCAGACAGATCATAGCTGAGAGAGAACAAAAGCTGAAAACAGCCCCGGATCAAAGAGAGGAAATCTGTAGAATACATTTTGCCTCAGCCCTCCTTACCCATGAGCCTTACTAATGGATTGACTAGTGTTAGAAGCCATGAGTACTTCAACACTGACATCAGACAACACAACCTTCTCTGGCTGGATTGGTTGGGTGTGTTCTGGAGAGAAAATAGATCTTTTCCTCCGTTGCTTGAAGCCATGTAAACGTCCCCTTGGGCGATGAAAGCAACGATTGAGAAATCTAGCTAACCAGGCCGAATTGATTTTGCAGATTTAACCTCTGAGAAAGATCCTATCCACTGATCACTGAAGAATTTCTGTGGTTCAGTGGCCTTGCTTCTAAATTACACCAGTGAACTTATGGATTTGACCACCGACTAAATATGATTATGTAAAACCTACGAAACCATTGTTAAGAGTGAGATAACAAAATACCACAAGACATCTCCTGACGACGTGCATTGCTGAATTTCAGAACAAGAAGAGTACAACAGACGCCTCCGGAACCTTAGTTTAAATGAAGTCTGGGACGCGTCTCAAAAGCAACCGTCACCACAGTGCATCAAAAATCAAGAGATTTACTCGTGTACTAAAAATGTCTCTTCCTCCTCCTCTTCTCCTCTCCCCCCCCCCCCCCCACCCACCCTCCATCACTCCGGCTCTGCGCTCCTCAGATGTGTGGTGTTTGTGTTGCCATATCCCAGCATCCTCCAGTGCCTTTTGTGCAGCTCAGCCTGGGAAGGCCCCCGCGGCTCTCTAATTGATGGTTATTGTGAAGCACGCACACCCACCACTCCGGGGGAAGGCCGTCCATGAATAGGGTTGTCCATGTTTACACCTCACGTTGTTCCGACCGCAGATAGGAACGTAAAGGACTGGGTGAGGGTACGCCGTTGGGGATGAGGAAGAACGAGACGGATGGAGTAATCAGAATCAGTCACTTACGGCATCGTCTAAGGCGAGGCATTCATTTCACCCTCCCCGCTGCCAGGCAAAGCAGCATGGACGCTGCCTAATTAAAGCCTCTCCACCTACAAAACTCTCGTCAGAGGTATTCTCGTTTGGTCAAGGGCAGCCTCTGAGGGACAAATCAAACATGTGCTGATCAAAATGTACCGGTTTCCCACCATTGGGTTCATTGCAGTTCAACATTTGGATTTATTATTTATTTATTTTTGTCGTTGTTTTAAGAGCAGCTTTATGATGCATGAAAATGATACTCTACCTTATGAGTGATCATTGTACATTTAGAACCCCTAGCACAGTAGCTAATGATAACAGCTTACTTATTTGCACATTTTTCTCTGAGACATAAGGGAATCGAAAAAAAAAAAAAAATACAATCTATTTCCAGAGGGCTGAGCGGGTCAGTGATTTAAGGGTCAGTTGCTCCATGTTTGTAGGATATAAAGGGAGTGTGCTCAGTCTATCATCAAAAAACACATTAGGCTGCTGGGGACTGGATTTCCAGATATCCATGATTGGGGTTGATCGCCTGGGACATGGTGTGAGGTTTGCTACTGGAAGGAGGGAGATTCTCTCAGAACACACTGGCAACGCATCGAGGCTTTGTCTGGCCAAGGTTCAGACGGCAGGGAGCACAGCGGCAACGTAGCGAAATAAGGTTGCATAAGGAGAACCCGCCTTGCGGATCACGTGGTCAAAACAACTGCATGAAACAGTCGGAAACCGACGCAGAATAATGAGGTCACGACACCTGCTCTCTGCTCTGCCCAGCTTAGCTCTCAGGAAAACGTGCACTGCTTGGCAGAGATGTACCGTGCCCTGTAGCTATAAATGGGCATTTCCTCTTGTATTTATAGATTGAGATCAAGGCTAAACTCCATTCGCAGGGAGGTGCAAAGATCTTCCTGGAAGACGGAGAGCTCAGGAGTCATGTAGTTCGGTCTGTTCTGCACTTTGATCAAGAGAAGGATGGAAGCATTCGCTTTTATGCTATACAACAATCAGTGAAGGTTTTCTGAGAGAGTGTTGGGCGTCACAAAGACGTGTCACTCAGGCACTTGTCTGAGGGCTTGACACTCCGTTATCTCCAGTTCTCTCAATGTTTGTAAGTGTTCAATGAGATGAATACAGCCACAGCCACATTTAGCAATAGCAATAGGAACATTTGTGAAGTTCACAAAGTGAAAGGCAGCAACCAAACAGGGTGTCAAAAATGTTGCACTAAATTGCATGATCAAGCAATTTAGAGTGAATTGTATGACAGGGATATAAATGGATAAAGTGTAGATCACAGTAAAGCTCTCTCCGAGAGTTGACGTGAGATATAAGTCGGAAATGTATTCCAGCCATTTCTTTTCACATCCTCTACACTACTTCCTGAAGGACAGCTTGCTTTTTCTAAATTTAGTTTGAAGATAGAGCTGCCTAATTTCTGATAATAAAAAAAAACCTCACACACAAGTTCATGTCCGGTGGGTTCGCTGACCATATCTGGATGTTTACTTAACTGTTAAATTAAGTTTGCCTTGTAGCATTTTGCACCCTGCAAGATTGGACTTTTGAGTGGTCATGTACAGTTTATTCTTATAATTGAATACATCCCTTTTTAAGCTTGACTAAACATGCTACTTTTCCTCGCATAGTCAGCCATAACTGTGCACAGTTGGATAGAGTTACTAGTGTCCAAGTCACAGTGGCGCTGTGCAGTACAGATAACCTTCAGTAAGTGGGTGCATAATAGCATAGACAAATGCTTTCCTCACAAAGAAGTACAGAACAACATACAAACAAACAGAGGGAGTGAGAGAGAGAGTGAGAGAGAGAGAGAGAGAGAGAGAGAGAGTGCTAGTTGGACTTGAGCAAAGTAGACAAAGTGATGCAGATCCTTATGTGGATGGAATATAGTGGTGCATTGTATAGGATGTGAGCCAATAATATAGTTATGTAAACGTCTAGAAGAAAAGAAGCATTTACGTCTGAAATGAACGATGGAACAATGATACCATAGTTTGATGTGAATAAAAAAAACGAAACAGAAGCTTTGTCTAATATGTAGGGATCGAGTTCCTGTACAGGACTGAAACAAAGACTTACTTAGAAATCAGGGGGGACAAGAAAATGATTGCAGTAATTTTTAGAGCTTTGAGATTGTCTTAATTATGGCTACTTTGAAGCCATTGAAGTGCAATTACACTTTTCCAGCCATCCATTGTAATTTGCCAAATTGCTTATTGGCAATGCTCAAGATAATAGCAGGCGAAGTTTTTGCATTTCTAATCGTTGACTGACATGGATTTTCTAAATTCCTGTGTGGGACAGGCGATGAAAGGGGAGATAAGCGAAACACTTTTTCATTTGATTCCTTTCCTGTTTGACAAGTGACACATTTGACCTCATTTCTAGCATTTCTCTTGATCGAGTGGGACTAGCAAATAGCATTGCACTTGCATAGCAGAAATTCCCTGTTCCCCTGTCGTACCCCACTAGTGTCATCGCACGTTAGTACCCTCACTAGTCTCTTGGAGCTGCAGACTGAGCTTATGCCTGAGCCATCAGATGCACTGAGCACCCCCACCATTCTTTCTGAGCCTCAGACTGAGCTTATGGCAGTTCTAGCCATCAGATGCACTCAGTAGCCCACCCCCCCCTCCCTATCCACCCCAATCATCCAAAAAAAGACTTTAAGACATTGGGAACTAAACAGTCTCTGACAGGGAATGTCTTGGTTTTAGAGATTTGCATGAGTAAGCTAGGATCCGGTGCCTGATCTGATTGCAGTGTGATGCAAATGAGATTGAAAAGCCTCTTCTGCTCAGCATATATGCCGCCCCGCTGTTTGCGCCCTGGTCCCTGTCAATCACCGTGTTCCTTTTGTACAGTACGCTGGTTGAAATCTCAGCTGTTATTTTTTTTAAGGGGCGGCCTGATTAAAAAATCGGCTCCCTTCAAAGCCATCCATCAGTATTAGCCTCTTTTGAGAGATTTTTGAATTACTGCTGATGCAACGGCAAAACAGTGGAAAATGAGGCGTCATGAATGGATCTGTCTATTGCTTTTTTTTTCAATTGACAGGATCATTTTGAGGTCCTGTCGCAAGGGTATCAGGCGTAACGGGTAGGGGGAAGCATGACCCAAGCAATTGGTGTTCAAGCTGAGCAAGATTAAATCAGATCAATCAAAATAAAAATGTAAGTCATATTCTGAGATAAAGTGCTCAAGTTAAGCTTGGCAAAGAATTGACCTCAGCTTTGATTTGCTAAATGGATTCTGAGGGATATTAGTCTGTGGGTGGATTACAAACAGGAAGAAAACACCACGGCAGAAAACTAAATAAGGCAGACACACACAACCACACACAGCACGTACACACACACTAATACAAATCCGCCACAAACACACACAGACAGACACACACACACACACACACACACACACACACAGAACATACACAACACATAGGCCACACTCTCACGCACACACACACTCTCTCACACACACACACAGACACATGCACACACACGGATGCAGATAGCTGTTTATCTATGCACATACTGTAGTTCTACAGGCACTTAGCCTCTTGCTGCCATGGATAACGCAGCACTGGCTTGATGCAGAGGAATCCTTTTGTGATGAATTGTTTTTGTTCTGAAACAATTACATTAATTTTCTTAATTATGTACTGTCTAATGAGGCCAGGCTCTCTCCTCCATTTGCCACAGCTGCAAGCATTAGCACAGCCCAACTCCAGAGCCATAACAGCCAGCCCGGGTGCAAAACATGACTTCACACCATACGGTAGCAGCAGACTGGCACACCTTTGCAAGTGCACCAACCCACCCACGCAAGCAAGCACATTCACGCCAACAGGGACCGTCAGATGGTTCTAAGTGCACTCCTCTTCATCTCTGCAAAAAGTGTTTTTGATTATATTTATGGTGTTATTATTTATTTTATGCTTATTTATTTATTAATTTGTTTGTTTGTTTGTTTGTTAAAAACCCTAAGCTATGGGTGGCGTATTGGGAGAAGTGCAGCGCGGTTTTGTCTGTGTGACCCAGTGCTGCTGCAGTGGCTGCCACTGAGGACGGTGACCTACATGTCGACCATATTGAATTGGGTTGCCCGGTAATCAGGATCCGCACCCCCTGGAGCATTGTTTATGTGCTGCTGCTGGTCTCTGTCTGTGTTTGTGTGTGAGTGGGTGGGTGCTGTGTATGTGTGTGCATGTGTGTGTGTGTGTGTGTGTGTGTGTGTGTGAGTCTGTGTCTTTGTGGGCATGTTTATGTGTGTGTGTGGTTATCTGTCCATATGCATAAATATCTGTTTTTTTTTTGTGTGTGTGTGTGTGTGTGTGTGTGCGCACATGTGTGTGTTTTCACCCGTCTCACCACGGAATCCACTGTGCCCGTACTGTCTCTCTCTCTGTGTGTGTGTGTGTCTGTGTGTTTGTGTGTGTGTACGTGTGTGCGTGCGCGTGTGCGTTTTCTCTTTGAGCCCCATTCAGAGGTTGTGCAAGTTCGTGCAGGCACTTATCTCACAGCATATGGTGGGTGCCACCGTTTTTTCCGCAGCCTGCGTCGGCTATATGCACTGGAGCATTACTGAAGTGGCATCACAGGAATTGCATCCTGCGCACCACTTGGAGACGAGGCGTGTTGGGGCTTCAATTTTTACGGCAGGTCTGTGCATCTGGGTGATTGCCAGGCCATAATCCATAGGGTGTTCACATAAATCTGGGCTACAAAGGACCCTGGTCTGCTCCAGGCACCGATGGCGATGTGGAAATAGATCACAGTGAAGTCAGCAGGGCTACCGTGGATGAAAAAAAAGAGAGGAGAAACTACTCATTAGGACTGGCCTAGATTCGCAGCCTTAACACCCAGTTTCCCAATCAGGCGGCGTACAGCTCTGCATCCCTTTTCCTCCACCGCTCCTTCTCACCTCTCACGAAGCTGCGGCTACCGCTAAAGAGAGCAGACCGGACAGCCAGATGCAGAGGGGACACACCGAGTTAGGGATAGAGAGAGAGAGAGAGAGAGAGAGAGAGAGAGAGAGAGAGAGAGAGAGAGAGTGTGAACAGAGAGAGAGAGAGAGAGAGCAGAGAGAGAACGGGGAGAGAGATAGATAGAGTGTGAACAGAGAGAGAGAGCAAGAGAAAACAGAGGGAGAGATAGACAGTGTGAACAGAAAGAGAGAGTGAAGATAGAGAACAGAGAGAGAGATAGAGTGTGAACAGAGAGAGAGTGGAGAGAAAGAACAAAGAGAGAAAAAGAGTGTGAACAGATAGAGAGAGAGAGTGATTGACAAAAGCAGGACAGACTGCCGGGTGGTGATGAGTGGTTTTAAACAAGGCGTGTGTGTGTGTAAACGTGAGTGTGAATGAGATGGTTAGCGGAGGGAACATAATAGGTAGAACAAACAGGCGCGTGTGTGTGTGTGTAAACGTGAGTGTGAATGAGATGGTTAGTGGAGGGAAAATAATGGTTAGAACAAACAGAGAGTGGAGCTAATGCTTCAGAATCCAAAACCAGTGCAAGAAAGATTTTACAATTCACAATTCTCAAGCTGCTACAGTAACCGTTTCTCCCACCTCTGCATCAAAATATTGATGTGTAGATCAGCAAACACACACACACACACACACACACACACACACACACACACACACACACACACACAGCCCATATACAACATCCTGTACATGCACACAGCTATACCACAGATACACAATAACATGCATGCATAATGTACACATACATAATGCACACACACACACACACACAGGCAGTGTTGAGGGTAGGGTGCGGTGATGGGAGAGGGCAGGAGTGCTGCAGTGGGCCCCTATTACTGTGGGCCGAGGCCGGTGTGAGCGGCCGGGTATCCGGCAGGCAGCGAGGATGATGAGGAGAGGGAGGCGAGGCTGTGTCAGCTGATGATGGGAGCAGAGGAGTGGAAGCTGGCATCCTGTCAAACCTCCGCCAGTGCTCGCCGGATGAAAAGAAGGCACCCACACTGTCTCCAGGGTAGCTTTCTCTCTCTCTCTCTTTCTCTCCCTCTCTCTCTCTCTCTCTCTTTCTCTCTCTGTCTCTTCCTGTCTCTTTCTTTCACTGTTTCTCTATCTTCTTTTTTCTACAGCTTCCTCCCTCATTCTCTCTCTCTCTCTCTCTCTCTATCTGTCTGTCTGTCTGTCTCACTCTCTTCTTCTCCAAAACACACTGATTGTTGGTGCAGCTCACATCTTGGCCTTGCCCAAAAGCAACAGTCTCCCCATTTACATCCAGACTCCGCTAGAACGTAGCTGATCAGTAGGTTTTGTATCGCTGGAATGAAGGTGATAAGTCACAGCGTGAGAATTACCAACACTACCTCATCATTCTGTTTCAATCCTCCCACAAAGAAAATAGCGAGACCACATCAAAATAACTTTAGTATCATTGCTGTTGCAGGGAATGAGAATTAAGCAGCTTGTAAATCCATCTCACCTGTTTAAACTTAATATCGGTGCTGGGGCGTAATTGCAGTGCAAGCTA
Source organism: Sardina pilchardus (assembly GCF_963854185.1). Lineage (NCBI taxonomy): Eukaryota > Metazoa > Chordata > Actinopteri > Clupeiformes > Clupeidae > Sardina > Sardina pilchardus. The sequence continues at coordinate 20,139,307 of NC_085006.1, forward strand.
AGGTCGCATCAGGCTTAATGTGTTAGGTCTGGGCCATTTTCAGAGAGGTAATTTCGCCGCTGTCTGTTCATCTATTTCCGTGACCAGCCAATCAGTGCTCACCGAAGTGGTGCATGGATTATATACATTATACGACTTATGTACATATGCTGAGCCAACATAACTTGGAGTGAAAACGAATGACGCTAATGTGAGCAGTGGTGGCGATGTTCTTGGCATGGCAATGAAGACGGGCAGAGCAATCTGCGGTCTGGGGGTTTGTCATGGGGAAAGTGCAGCGACGGCACATTGACCACCTCCAGGTCTGTGGGCGTGACAGGAGCTTCGTTGTGGCGGATTAGTGACCGTTGTTCATTTATTTATCTACCCCTCATTTACTCCGCTATCTTGCAAAGCCGCCGCCGCCGAAAGGTTCCCTTTAATCAGGTCATGTTTATTTAATAGACAACTTTTCCTCTCTTCGTTCTTTTGTGTACTGCATTGTGCGTGATAGCCGAGATGCGAGCGCACTTCAAAGCCGGATTTTGTTGTTTGGTTCAAAAAGAAAAAATCTTGATGACTCCGCACTTGCGCGTGCAACTTGTCCCCTGATGGTTTTTCTGGCTGTGGCTTCGCCATAGAAGTGGCCCGGGTCTGATAGGATGTGATGATTTTCAGTACGCTCAGCAATTACCATCAATTGCCTCGTCAGACCTGCCATTGTTTCATTGTTAGCCAACTGAAAGGGGGGCGAAAATAGCAGCATTGGCGCTATGCAGGAGCGACACCGTTCCATCACGCGGCTAATTAACAGGCCACAATTAAAGCCCTCTCGTTTGGCGCGTGGCCAATGGCCTGAATGCTCTGCTGACTGTAAATCACTGTGTCACTGAGGGAGAGAAAGAAAATAAAAAAAGCGAGACATGCCCCCACCCGTCACCCACCACCTACCCACCTCGGTCTGAACCATCGACGGGTCACACGTGCCGATACGGGCCAGGCCATGACACCGCTTGGTTTGCTGAGATGGTATCGGGCCCACGCTGCATCTGTTTCATGTCTAATTGGTTATTGAACGCCCATGTGTCCTGCCACATTGTTGCTAAATTGACCTTATCTCTGTGATTATATATTGACCACAACAGCCCACCGTGGTGTCAGTGTCAGCACTGTGGCCTGACCTCAAACTCCACCATGTCTCGAAAACCCGTCTCCATCACGCCCATGACCTGATAAGTCTTTGAATAAGACGAAGGCAGAGTCAGTCGCTAAAGTCGCAATTTTCGCCCGCTAATAGACTTTGAATAAGACCAAGTTCTGCTCGGAAAAAGACCACCAGTAATGTGCTCGAGTCAATGCGGCAGTGCACTGATTTTACAATTCGATTTACTTCTTATGCTTGCCTGGAAACGGGAGAGAGGAGTTGGGGGGGGGGGGGTAGGGGGGGGGTTGAGTTAGTTAGTTGGGTAGTTGAAGGGCGTTGGCCTTCAGGGTCGGCACTCCAGTGACTCATCATATCACTGACTTATCAAGATAATTGTCATGCAAGACGACTGGCATCATGCTGTTGCACTGGCTCTGTTTTCAAGAGGATGAGGAGAGGAGAAAACCTCATCGAGCTAAAACCCTATGATTAAGCTGATTACCACCATTGACTGTTGACTGTGAAGCGCGAGCAAGGCTGAGCATCTTTGTGTTTGTTTGCTCGCAAGGCGCTTAAATGTAAAGTGACTTTCGGTTCAGGGACTGTGTCCTTATTATCGCTCTGTAAACTTCTTAAGCATTGAGCTCATGACCTGTCCTCTCCGTGGCAGATGAAGCACTGCAACGCAAACACAGAGATGGTGATAGAGAGAGAGAGAGAGAGGGGAGTGAAGAGAAGAGAAGGGAAGGGAGGAGGAGGTGGAGAGAGAGAGAGACTACAAGTGGCAGAGCTTTGCACAGGTGACAAGTCGCTGTTGACGCCGTGTGTCTTGTTTGTTGTCCCCTGATAGACACGTCGGCTGTCTGTGTAATCAGCTTGACTCGGCGGCGTCTCAGGGGTCACGGTGGGGGGTGGGGGGGTCACGGTGGGAGGGGTATCCGCCGCGCGGGGCGCACATTCCGCTTGTCAGTGCACGTTCTGCTACGGCCCTGTCACCTACTGTGCCCTTAAATGGCCCCTTTATCTTCGCATTACCGATTTTTTAGGGTGAGATATTCCGGGGCTTACACAATGCACTACAGAACAAATCCAAATCAGAACATTTTAAAGCACTGTAGACCTCATTCGTTTTAAATCCGGGATCTATTATAGACCCATAATGATAAACCTGGAGGAGACGAATGAAAATTATTGAAAAAAAAAAAGAATACAATCTGCCCGAGCATATAGCAGAAATCTCTTTTTTTGTTCTGTGATCCGTACAAAAGAGCCTTTTTTGCCGTGCCTTTTTTTCCAAGTGTCAACTGCCGAGTTTTCAGCCTAATTAGCATTTCTAGCAGAACGCCTTTTAGCGGCGTCACTGTTTTGCATGTTTCTCCCTTTGACTGGGCTGCGATTGCAACCGCGTTGGGCTCTTTTGTAAAGCGCGAAACACAATGGATGCGGTGGGGGCGGCATCGGCGGCAAAGGAGGGCTTTGAATGCGCGGCTTCCTGAAACAGCATCCCGACTCCGAGCGCTCCCCCCGTGGATGCGTGCGAGGGGAGGCGGGGTCTTTGTCTTCCTCCCCGAGGCTTGGTGCGGCTGTACCCCGCTCGGAGTGAAAGAAAGAGCAGGATCCGCAGCCCTGGATCATGTTGGCGGAGTCGCACTGGAAATTATTCACCCATTTGCTTACAAATCAGAGAAAAAAGCGAAAATTTAGAATTTAGCTCTCAGGGATGACTTGATTTCCAGTCACCACCACACACCACAGTCCTAGTTGTGTGGCTGGCAACTTGCATCTTACTCTACCCTCCACGTGTGGTTGAAGTGTTAGTTGTTAGCCTTAGCCACTGTTGGAAGGCCAGCATTTTGATTGGATGCCAATTCCTTCATTGTGTTTGGTCCAAGTTGTCGAGTTGTCAACGGAGTTGGTGGAAAGTCACCATTGCTTACAGACCACAATAGTGTCATATTTGCAAATAGTGTCTTTATTTCACTCACATCATCTGTGTTCTCTATAGCCACTGGAACGTAGCAGACAGTTTAACCAAGCCATAAGGTAATCTACTACTTTTATTAAAAAAAAAATGTGTATAACTAAGTCAAAGATACCTCATTCAGTAAAGTAGTGATTCAGTAAAGTATCTACACACACCATGTGTGGTCTGTGTGTGTGTGTGTGTGTGTGTGTGTGTGTGTGTGTGTGTTTGTGTGTACCTGTGTGTCCACGCATGCTTGGCCACATCTATGAGTTGGTTAGTGAGAGGGAGGAAGGAAGTGTTAGTGAGAGGTAGCAACCGAGTGTCAGTAAAAGGTAGCGACTCAGAGGCAGGTGTGTTATTTATGTTTGTTTGTTTCTTTGTTTGTTTAGTCAGCACTTGATGGTGACTCGGCCAGCATCCATCAAGAAGACGCGTACCTGTTATGAGAAGAGTGATATGATCATTTCTAACAAAGCCTGTTCTGTTTGTGTGCGCGTCGTCTTCCACAGAGCCTCTCATTTCATTTAGGGGGATATAGACACATTCATCATTTCACAGCCGTAGCGTGGCTACGGGTGCTGCGTCTAAAACAGGGAGCACGCCATTAGCATAAAGAATCAGTTCCAAGCCCCAATGCAAATTCATACAAAACTGTTTACCACACACTTCAGAGAACACTGCATAAATCCAACTTCATGCATTACTTTGTGGCTCTCAGAAATATACCAGTCTCTTGTAAGCAATTTAGTTTGTTATGTATTCACTCTGAAGGTTTGCTATGCTTTCACACTAAGGACAGTAAGAAACATGTCAGCGGCAGGCTATGCTTCAGTGAGATCACATCAGAGGGAGTGTAGTTGCAGTGAATATTAGCACAGTGGGGATTCGGTGATAGGGACACTGCCATGGCAAATGGGTCGACTGATAAAAGCAACATCCTCTTAACCACAATGTATTAATGATTATTTGCATTATAGTTTAAAATGTCGGGTTCAAACAATGCTAAATAGAGTTCATGTCACTCCCTGAACAGAGCCGTAGTGGTTAAATAAATCAGAAGTTAGTTTTTTTTTTTTAATGAAGGACAGCACTTTAGATACTTCTTAATAAGCAGATTAGAAAAGGCATCTCATTTGCCAGTGTGGTTTAGGATGAAACATACAGTCTGTGTTCTGACATGACTATTATTACTGTGTCACATCACAGGAGCAAGCCTTTAGCTTTTTACACTTTAGTGACAATCTTTATTTAATAGCCCTAGGCTCCCTGAAGGATGGAGGCTTTATTTTCCATGGCGTAATTGCTGCTGGATGAGCCAGCCTCTGCATAGAGTATGAAAAGGTTCTGTATTATTTTTCTCTTGTCTTTCGAAGAGAAGATTACACACCGGCGTCCATTTTAGCATTCCTTCTCTCGTGTATAATGGGTGACTTGTCTTTTTACCTTAATGCTCGGGGGGCAGTTGTACCACCATGCTGCTATTATTGGTTTTATATGGGATTATAACAACCTAGGATAATATTTGTGTGTCTGTGTGTGTCTCTCTGTGTGTGTCTCTCTGTGTGTGTGTGTGTGTGTGTGTGTGTGTGTGTGTGTGCCCTTATATTTTTTTCAATGTGGCTGTCATAACTTAATCCAGTGCCTAGGTGAAGCTGCGTGGGCCCATAAAGCCCACAGACCTGGCCTGATAATGGGATATATTCTCAAGTCCTCGCAGCTCAGTGGTCTGGCTGATAAAAAGGCGATAAATCAATAGAGAAACAGCCTTCCTCGTTATTGGGCCCTCCTCCTTAATTAAATACCCCATACATTCAGCAGTTTAAAATAAAATAATGAATGAACTAATCTCTCCTGCCAAGTTGCGAGCATCTGCCGCAGAAGACGCAGAGTCAATTTTCATAAAACCTCTACACTGTGCAGAGAGAGAGAGAGAGAGAGAGAGAGAGAGAGTTCGGCAATGGAGCGTGCAGGCTATGGAGGTAAACAAGGTTAATCTATCTATCTGCCCGGGCCGTTCTGACCTCCCTGCCCTTTTCCTCTCGGCATTAGAGATTCCTGGAACAGGATGCAGCTCTGCTATGGCGCTACCCATTTATCTACCTGGCCGCACCTTTTGTTTTGTCAAAGCAGAAACACTTTGCCTTTATGAATGCCATTACAGAGTGCATTACTGAACGTGAACAAAAACAACAAAACATTAGATTTATGGTTTGGCAATCACAGATCACTTTAAGTGCACAGGAACAATTAAATCCACCCTATGGAAGTTTCAGTGGTCTTTTTGATGGGAAAAATAGTTCGTAATAGAGAGAATTGCGCATTTTTCCCAGTCGTATCCCATCCGCCTAATATGGAGATCCAGCCTTGCGACGCCGCTCTTCCCTGACCCGGAGAATCACAAATTACTTCATGGCAACAGTGCAGTAGCATACTCTATGTGTGGAATCCTGTAATATTATCTTGTCAGTCGGCGTGGCTCTTCGGAGATTATCTTTGCCGATTTGTAAACAAATCCACAAGGGGGGATGGGTGCAAGCCACGAGTGGTATTTACTGCAGTTGTGTAAGATATAAATACTCTGCAGTAACTGTAAGGGTCGCCCAGCCGCAACAGAAACCCTGCAACTGCAATGGATCAGCGATGAGAGGGAAAGACAAACCCAAAAACTTGCTGTGATAAAGCGAAGCAGCAACACCTGCAAACATCAAACACACAGTTGGAAAAATGCAGAAATGTATTTACGGCAAAGTTATAGACCCACATTTTTCCTGACTGTTGATTGCTGTTTATTGTCAGTTTGTAAAGTTTAGACAAAGTACTAGGAAGTAACGTTAGGAATCTCTGATGAATGTGATTGGTTAGGATGGTCCAGTGATTTCGAAGTTAGTGCCTGTCGTGATAGTGTTGGAAACAAATCCCGATCATGAGTCGGAGTTGGATTTTTCCAGACTACCAAATTGATGCTAAAATTATTCTTAACACATGACAGTACTTGCTTCTTTAAATACTGAAGTACTGTAGGTCCCAGAAATGCAATTTTGCTAGACCTCAGGGGGTCTGGGGTCAGCTTATGGTCACAACACAAGTATTCTAGTGTGCCATAGTTCAGTCACTCACACACACACACACACACACACACACACACACACACACACACACACACACACACCCTCTATGTGCCTCTCTTTAATGTTCCACCACATCTTTCAAGGCTGAATATACACATATAATCCTAGTGAGATTTGTGGATCTGTGTCTATAAAGCCTACTACTCTCACATGAATGGTTTTGTGTTGAATCTTCGCAGTGCTTACAACGAAAGCTTGAGGGTTACTGTGTTGACTTTTGTTTTTCTTTTTGCTGTAGCCTACTGTGGAAGACTATTTTCAAATAAACATGGACAAATCTTGGTACTTGCAACTTTTCATCCTTTAGTCCCATTGTTTTGAGAAAGTAGGCATGAAAATATGGTATCGATTTGTGAATCAAATTTTGTTATTGGTGTTTCTGGTATTGGTATTGACTACTACCTTTCTGGTACTGTGACATCCCTACATGATTCTTATGTTATCTCTGGCCTGCAGTTAAGTGAGGGTGACCTTAGTGTGAGATTCCCACCATTAGTGCTGTGCACAGGTGTCTGGAAAAGACAAGCTCCCGTGTGATTTCGTTCGAATTTTACACTTGGTGCCCTGCCCATTTGCTTTGAAGGTCTTCGGGGTGTTTACCGTTCTGCGTTTTGCACATTCACACACGTTGGCACGGCTTTTGCAAGTGACCGCCGCTAGACTGAAAAGACTTCCAAGGAGAGCCTGTGGCAGAGGACAGATAAAACGAGGCTCTTGCATACTTCTTTTTCTCTTCTTCCGCCACCTCTCCTCCGCCTCTCTCTCTCTCCGAGGGCATCAGCCGTAGCGGTTTATCCACTCTTTCACTCCAACCCCCCCCCCCCCCCCTCTCCTCCCTTTCTCGCTGTCTCTGGGTACCCACGAGAGTGTGTGACTGGCTGGGGCTGGGGCTGGGGGCTAAGGCTGGCAAGGACCTGGGGGCTGTGGCTGCGGTGCCGCGCAGGCCCGGCGCGGAGGAGTTGGCCAACGCCGCTGTCAAATCCCATTAGACCTTAGCCGCTTTCCGCAGCTCAGAGCGGCTGATTAGCCGCCGCTCCTCAGGTGTGTGGGCGCCTGGCGCCGCCACCGATCCGACCCCGTCTCGGGCATAGCGTAGCGCGCGCCGGGCTAAATACGGGGGGGCCATATGGGTGCCACGATGTTTTATCAACTCGCCATTAACATTGGAGGCTTTCGGGGCTCCATTGTGCCCGCCGTGCCAAGCTCCTACCCAGACAGCTTTAACATGCACATGGCCATTGATTAGGAGGGGGGTTACAATTATAGGGAGCGCCTTCAGCAGCGCGAGGGGGAAGCTTGGCGCTCGCGCAACCTACAGTAGTCTTGTCTCTTGTGCAGCATCTCTGTTGGGATGAGAGGAGAGGAGAGGCAACATCTTTTTGCAGATAAATGTATTCAAATCAAATCATCTAAATTGCAACATGGCCTACAAATTGAAGTGTTATTTTAAGCGCAGTGCTTCGCTCCCCCAGGATGGTAGCTTTGCCATTTTCTTCTCCCTCGTCATCTTCTACTCCCCCCCCCCCCCCCCACCCCCCCAAAAAATAAAAAAAACAGACTTTTCTGCTTTGATCCCTGAAGCCTGCAAGTCTAAGTACTTCCTGGATGAGGACAGACACAGCAGAAACAGAGAATCTATATTTGTTTTAGCATTCGACGATAATAAACCTGCTAGTAATAAGGAACACCACCACAGCATTAAACCCAAATTCATTTCCATTTTTAATGTTCGCAAAAAAATGGCTCTGATATGTAGTGAGAACACAACCCATGTGCTCCTCCAAGCCTATCAGATGAGACACACACGCTCCTTTTCTATTTGCAGTGTTTGCCGTTGAATTTCCCGCTGTATGCAGGGTAACCCTCTTTTGTTTCACTTCCTGCAACGAGAGCCCTGCACTGCATTCTCAGAGATCAATCTTAACCTTCCTGTTTAATTTGCCACGGTCAGTGGGCCCATCCGGGCTGCCCTTGTCGCTTGGCTGCTTCACCCAATTACTAACATAGCTATATCAGGTTATTACACAGCAGACTGTGTGGTATTGACAGACTGTTGATTTGGTGGAACTCCTACCGGAGGCACTATTAATTAGAGTTCTGGCCTTGTTAGATTTTATGACTGGTGAATGAGCATACCTGCTGCTTAATATTTTTGAAAGATTATGGCTCGTATTTTTGTTTCCCCTCATGTGTAGGACGGATTCTCAGGGGGGAAAAGAAACACATTTGAGTGGAGGAGGAGAGTGTTCAATCAATCAGGTTTCCCATGAGGATGTGTTTTTTTGTCTCTGATTCATGTCACGGTTGTTCGGCAGGTTGTGCTAAACAATCAGGTTTTGCAGGGGTTTTTTTGTTTTTTTTTCCTTGGAATTTTCTGTTGTTTGTGTTTTGGGTCA
>NC_085006.1:20150419-20232919 GCF_963854185.1 Sardina pilchardus
TATATTTAATTAAGCAGCCTCTTTCTATTCTGTTGATGTCTATTATTGGGGACCTCTGAAATTCATTGACAATGAAATATTGTTATGAAACTCATCAGGTATTGTATTTGGAAGAAATTGATCGACATCCAGCCATCCACCCACCTGGTTTCCCATAGCCCAACAAACCCCACCAAAACAGAATAAAATCCAGTCGTGATGGGTGCACCCATGTTAGAGCTCTGTCTTACTGCGCTTCAGCGTCATTGTGTGAAGTTCTGTCACCAGCCTTGAGTCAGAGTCCATGGGAATGTGGTCGGCCATGTTTCCCAGGGTAGATTAGGTGGCTGATTCACCCACTCCCCGGGTGCACCGCCGCCTTTTGGTGACAGGTCCTCTCGACGGGGTGCTCGCACGACTGCAGGTGGTGTCGGGTCGAGTGGAGAGGAGAGTATTGGAGTCGAGGGCAGAGGAGTGGTGGAGGACTGTGACTGGCGTTCGCACTCCAAATGTTGGGCTTGACATCTGAGGCTTAGAGACGCGCGTCGTTCTCTCTCTCTTGTCACCTCGCTCGAGTTCATGAATTACACAGAGAGCGGCGGTGGCGGCGGCAGCGGCAGTAAGCCCATGCATTTTTCACACTGCTGGAATTAGCTCCCACCAACTGTGCGGCGTGAGGCTGTCATGACTTTTGTTGTGTGCGTTTGTGTGCAGCGACGGTGTGCAGGTCGTGTGTGCTATGTGGGCAGAGATGAGCACCACATGAAATAGCTCCACGGTTTGCACAGGGCCTATGGAGTGTGGTGTAGTGTGTCTATAGTGTCAGGTGTAGGTTTCAAAAATCCATATTTTGATGATGGCTCTCAGGAAGTTCAATAGCACTACATAAATAAAGAGAATATGAAGACAAGGAATATGAGAGGAGTCTATTTACATAGTGGTGTTGTATATGAATGCTCATGCTCTCTGTTTTGTATATTTACTGTAACACAGTTGTTTCTTTATGAAATAATTAAATTTCACGTGGATTTCAAGCATTTCTACTCTGCATTTCCTGTTGAAACGGTCCCATTTTTTACCGTCACGACGTATCCACTGAAAGGATGAAGTAATCTCAGTTGAATAAGTACTGATTGCAAGATAGGATTCCACAGCACACAGCATGTGCCTTTTTTTGCCTGCAGATCGATGCTCCACGTGCTCTTTCCTGGGGAATAGCATTGGCCCATGATAGCCATCATCAACCCCACTGACTCAAACTGACACTAACACCACTTCTCACTTTTACATCCGCGCACTCTCGAGCACGGACTCTGGTGGACATTATCTGGGTCACAGGCACCAGCGTTGCAGCCCAGAGTGGGAGAGCTTGACACACACATGCACACACACACACACACACACACACACACGCGCGCGCACACACACACTTTGCCTTCCTTACCAGCGGCACGATCCCCCATCACACTCTCATTAACCATGATAATGCACGGTCCCCTGTGCTCGGCATGCACAAGTTGACTGGGATCAGAGTTTGGTGTTGGTAGCACGTTTGCGCATGATACATTTATCCAGTGCAAATTCATTTTAAACTCTCCCAAGAGCAATAGATAACAGTATCGGGCCTAACTTGAGAAATTTGTTTGAAATTACTTGTTTTCTGTAGCCACGCCTTTGCCATTCTCTGAGGCACACGCACAGAAGAATGAAGACATCAATTTGACACCAAAAACTCAGCCATTCTTGGAGAGAAGTATTTAAAACATTATTTTCCTCAGTAGCACCGTCTCATATTTTGAAAGACAATAACTAGGTAATTAGTCAACCCTAAAAAGCGTTGTTCACTCATCACTCCAAGTAAAAGTGCTCTCTGGAAATATAGTTTTTATAGCTACTAAAAGATGGAGCTTCAACTTGTAACCTTCATTTCTTAACATGATGCACCTCCTCATCTTTGAGCGTAGTTGTCTCTAGAGCTGTTTCACAGAGGTCATATCTCCCTGTAAGGAGATATCTGACTTAGTTGCTACCCAGCAATCATGCAAGCTATTCCCCCACCAGCAGATATTTAGATTAGATTGAATTAGATTCAACGTTATTGTCATTGTGCAGAGTACAAGTACACAGACAATGAAATGCAGTTTGCATCTAACAAGAAGTGCAAAAAAGCTGAAAAGTACAATGTGATATACAGTGTCTAGGCAGGTGGTGCATAAAGGTGGTTTAAAGCAATATAAATGAAATATAAATGTGTGCAGTGCATTAGCAGTAACCTTTTAAGAGCAGACATAGATATTATGAGATATGGATGCAACTACTCTCTGACTGTCTGCTATTTGTACTATTTGCTGTAAGTCTTTGAAATGTACCTAGATCTAGATTTTAAATACTGGTGAAAAACACTTCCAGAGAAACATTTACTAAATAATAGAGAACAGCATAGTAGAAGATAGTTCCGTCTCTGTGGTTTGGTTTCCACATAACACATTCACACATTCAGCCAAAGGAGATGTGAATCATAGTGTGCTTGCATCCCCTGTGTTATACAAACTTAAAATGGACGCCATCCAAACCAAACAAGCTGTGAACAGGTCATTAGGGCAAGTCTTAACTTAATCTAATGAAAACTCAATATATTTAGCCCGTTTTCCATCCTCACCCCCCTCTATCAACTAGATAGATGAGATTAAATTAATTTAATTTAATGTGAATGTAAAGCATTTTCAACTTTGTTGATTTTCTGTTGAAATGGTCAAAAATGTTTGGATGGATACCCAGCTGTTCTGTGTATATTCTATGAGAATCATTCACAACAGCAGGAGCATAATTAAAATGTTCTTGTGTCTTTTTGCCACTGAGCCAGGAGCTTGGTCTATGCAAATTTGAGCTGGATTTCATGTACTGCATAGTCTTGTGGGCAGTTCATAATTTGACAAAGCAAGCATCCTGAGAGCATTCACCCTTGGGCGTGACTTAGCCTGCTTACAGTCTGTGTAAGTGTCTCAGGGTTGCTGTTCATTAAAAAGAGAAATGACTGCTGGTGTTGACAGTTTGTGAGGAAAAATATATAGACTCAACTTTTAAGTTAAAGAGCGACGAGGGTCGCTGCTCGCTGCTCGCACAAGTCAGTTAACTTTTGTTCGTACAGCAGTTTTATTCAAAGAATACAAAATGGTCCAGGCTGTCTGAGAAATTTTTAATGTGCCCTAGAGCTAGCCGAACATTTCTTTGCTTGTGCGGGTATTTTAATCCTGTGGATATAAAATTAGATTTAGCTGACACTAACCATAATGCATCACACAACATATAGTGAGCAATGCAATTTTGTAGCTTCTCACATTATGTCAGGACTGGTAATACTCAATGCATCATCAATCACTTAGTGCTAAACCTGCTAAGATCCTATCCCCTGTGAACAGGTCAGGAAAAAAAGGGTAGAATACATTGCTGAAAAAAAACAGTATTGCCGCAATGAAATTACATGAATTCTTTCCTTTCTGCTGCGGGGCAGCAAGATAAGTGGATTTGTGGTTTATGTGGTCATATTTTGTGAATGAACGCAGCCAAGTGAACCCATATGGCAGAATATATGCAATAACTGATAAATACGATTGCAGAGGAAAATGTGCAGATTTGAGGCAGATTCGCCATCAGTACGGCCAAGTAGAGTGCAGTGTTAGTGAAGACCATCAATTGGTTGTTGGCCCAAAGCTATTTTAGACATTTTTTTTCTTTCTTTCTTTCTTTCTTTCTTTCTCTCTTTCCAAGAAGGACACAGCTGTTCCTGTTTGCAGACCTAGTAGGCTAAGTTGTGAATTTGTTTCCCGATGGTAACATATGTCCACAAGCAACTCTACACAACATCACCAATTCATTTGTCCTTCAAATGACCAAGGCTCGTGAGCTATTGTTTGTGCAGCCGCGAAGATTTATCTGTTCCGCTGTCATACGACGGCCATTTCAGTTTTATTTGCCCGTGTTGACCACAAATGGCTCATCGGCCTTAGCAGGGGCAGCATTACTTCTTATTGCTCCTACATCAATATACCCTAAGGTCCATACAAATCCATATACCATTAAAGAAAACAGTTTAAACAATGGACAGAGTCTCCTGCCACCCTACCATCAGTCTTGCAAAGGGGGCTTTTCAGCTAAATGAAGTGTCAGAAAAACACAGTCCCGGGCTGGTTCTGGAGTTGCAATGAAAATTTCATGGACATGTTTGTTATTTTATAGGCTTCGTTTAATAGTGTTTGGCTCATTTGTTTGTTTTTTGCGTTCCGGTTTCAAAAGACAATACACCATATTGTCTCTGTGTGTGTGTGTGTGTGTGTGTGTGGGCGCCTGGATTTGTATGTGTGTGCACGCTTGTGTGTGAGGTGAATGCTTGAAAGCAGTCCCGTTCCGCAACCTCCTTGACACTGTCAAGACCTGTCGTCCTGAAAAATGAATAAGTATCGCAGCACAACATTCATTTTCCTTTCTTTGTTTTACTCCGTTGAATATCCTTTTGTAGTGTTTTATTTTTTTCCTCTAGTGTTTGGCCCTGGGTATGTCCCTTGTAGCTGCAGAAGAATAAGGAAATGTCAAGGCTTTTCTAGAGCAATTAGGAACCGGTGGAGGCAATACCCAAGCATAGAACACGCTCTTGCGGAAAGTTTAATCCATTTTAAACTGGCTCACCATCACCTTCTACCAAGTTCATTCTAGTTATCTCAATTCACACCACACTGCCGCATCCATTACACCGGAGATGACTTCCACACTTCTGGTTTCATAACAATGACTGCCGAGTGGCTTGCCCTTGTTTACCTTACGTGCAACACAGCATTTGCTCATCATAACGATCCTTTTGAGACTGCCGAAATGGGAGGCTAATGCCTGACACTAATTGTTCTTCTTCAGCTGCCGTAGTTGTGTGCAATCCACTAGGCTGCCTTCTAATGAGTCAGGGGGGCCAAAGATCAGTCTGGGAAATATGGTGGTGCATTGTTTACAAGCCTTGCTTTCTGCTTGGTTAATATTTTGAAAGCTGCGCAGCCTTTTTACCTTGTACATTTAGCTAGAGACCTTTGCTTAGCCTATCAGTACTCTACTGAGAATAAGCAAACATGGGAGCTTCTTGATATCAATGTGTGTATTGATACTTTCAGAGTTTTTGGAAGGTTTTGAAGATTTCCGATAGCTACTGTCATTGTCAGTACATTGTCGTGGAGAGCAATTCATGTCTTTCTTTGACAGTGACAGTGAATTAGCCAAAGTTGGTCTACACAGTAGGCTAACAACAGGGCGGAGTATTGCAGGATCTGCTGTCTGCTGAGAGTGAACACGACCTGAGCAAGAGAATGAACAAGACCTTGTACAGTCTCTGTTCGTTCTCTGATGAGGATGTGTCTGTTTAACTGTAGAAGACAAGCGCAGTGCAGCGGTTCTATTTGCTAGTACCGCTTGCACACAGAAGGCAGAGGACAGGAACTCCTGGTGGCCTCCTGTAATTGTGTCTGCATTCTGTATTTTCGTCTCAGCGTGTTCCTACGATGCCCCCCTAGATACATGATCAGCATCTAACTCCCCCTGGGGTGATGCGAGGAGAAAGCGTATATCACGCAACGGTACCAAGCAAAGAGCAGAGCAATCTTTCAGCCTCTTGGCTAAATTCAAACGCAATCATTGACAGAGTGCCCCCACTGCCCCATATTTGATCACTGTCAAAAAAAAGCCGGACACATTTTTTTTTTTTTTTTTTTTTTTTTCGCCTGAGAGCAATCCGCCCCAGTCACAGAAATGCAAACTTTTTTCGGGGAAATATGAGCGTATTTATGTAGTCTGGGCACTTTGATCTTCCCCTGTGGCAGTGCCGAGTTACGCCATCGAAACAAATCAAATCTACGTGTTACTTAAGGCTTTGGTGCTAGGCAGGGATGGAGGGGTTAGTGAGCTGAAAGGAGTGAGTAGGAGAGAGAGAGAGAGAGAGAGAGAGGGAGGGATGTAGGGGTGGGTGGGCTAGAAAGAGAGAAATGGGGATGTAGGGAAGGATGGAAGGATGGGTGGGCTGACGTGTGAGAGAGAGAGAAAGAGAGAGAGATGTAGAGGAGGGTGGGATAGAGAGAGCAAGTGAGAGAGAGAGAGAGGGATGTAGGGGTGGGTGGGCTAGAAAGAGAGAGATAGGGGACTTAGGGATGGAAGGATGGGTGGGCTAGAGAGAGCAAGTGAGAGAGAGAGAGATGTAGGGGGTGGGATAGAGAGAGCAAGAGAGAGAGAGAGATAGTGATGTAGGGGTGGGTGGGCTAGAGAGAGAGGGTGTGTGTGTGTGTGTGTGTGGGGTGGGGGGGTGCTGTAGAGATAGCTAGAGAGAGGGCGGGCGGGAGGAAGCATTTGATCTCCTGAGGAGGGCTCAGCTCTTCCTCTGTCTCACTAATGACCATGGAGGGGGCTCTCACAGAGGGATTAAAGAGTTTAGCTCGGTCAAGCCTGGCAAACAAGCCCACTAGTATTAGTATGCACAGGATCATACAGACACAGAGAGAGAGCAACGGAGGGAGAGTGAGGGAATGATGGAGGAAGACACGGCGGTATGGAAATAGGAAGAGAGTGGTGAAAGGAATGGAGGGAGGTAGAGAGAGACGGAGAGAATAAAAGAGAAAAGATGGAAGAAGTGAAAGAGAGAGCAAGGGAAGGATAAAGGAGGAGAGGATGGAGAGAGGGAGACATGATGTGGAGAGACAGAAGAAGAGACTGAGAGAGAGAGAGAGAAATAGAGGGAGAAGGCAGAGAAATAGAGGGAGAGAGGTGAGCATGTTAAGATGAGGAGAGGATAGAGAATGGGGGTGGGAGTTGACGAGAGAAAGATAGGGAGGGAGAGGGAGCTTTTTCCCTCCGAGATTTCACGAAAACACACGCACACAAACATATTCACAGATGCTCACACATATACACACACACACATACACACATACATGCACATGTGAACACACCACGCACTCTCTCTCTCTCTCTCTCTCTCTCTCTCTCTCTCTCTCTCTCTCTCTCTCTCTCTCTCTCTCTCTCTCTCTTCTCTTTCCCTGTCCCTTCCTCTCTCACACAAGCACACACACACAAATGTGTGCGCCTGTGCATGCGATATGATTCCGAAGATGCATCGATCGAGCCTCAGGAGTCCTTCCCCCGTGAGGAGACCTGGGGAGATGGAGATGTGGGTGGTGTGGGGTAGGTGTGGGCGGTGTGGGGTAGGTGTGGGTGGTGTGGGGGCCCCCGCTGGGGGTTTAGTGTTCCTCTTTGAAATTTCAATTAGAAATAACTTTATTGCTCATCGCTCCCTTGAGAGGGCAATCCATCTTTTCTGTCAATAAAAGGCCGCCTGGCCCGTCAAAAAGGCTCGAGAGCCTACCGTGGCATTTCTGGCCAATCCAATCGCACGCGGTGTGAAATGAGACTCGCCGCTTCTTCTAGCACAGATGTAAGGGCAGTCGCAAACTTGGTGGACAGGCAATTAGGGTGAGAGTTTCAGGAAACATCTGAGACATAGATTCAATCTGATCTGATCTATAGCGCTGATGGATTGGTGTCCAGGCAGCATCTCTGTTCTAGTTGTGCAATAGGAACGGTACAGCTCAGGTAAACACTGAGGCAGTATCTCTTTAGTATCTTTAATGTAGTTTTCACAGGGGGGTTAGCAGCGTGCCTCCCATGGCGCAAAATGAATATCATCTAATGAACACAGCCTTGAACAACAGCACGTATCACTATTGTATGTAACTCATGGGTTGATCGTAGATGCAAGCTCCTTGCCTTTTAGGTGAAACTCGCCATTGTGATGTCGGAATAGGTCACTGAGTAGCTTTGTACCAATACGTCTGCGCCCTCGCAGTTCACTTTGGATTTTCGAGTGTCATTTCCACTGTTGATAGTAAACTAGTTACTGAATCCTTTCGGAAGAAAAGCAAACACATTGTTCTTATAAACAAACGTTTTACATTCAATTGTTTACTCAATTTTTTAAGGAAATACACGTCCAGTTTGAGTAACACTAACTCTATCAGGGCAGTCATTGGCTGTGCACACAAGAGCCTTTACCTGTTTGCATTCATGCTGATGGTTACTTCAAAAGCAACCATCTGTACTCTACATGGTGCGGTTTGACCTTTCAATGTTACATGATATATTACATCCGCCTCAACAAATGTGAGTTTGTACCCTAGATGTTATTTTTTTCTAGGTATTTTTTGGTCTCAATGTCATTGCAGTGTCCTCTCTTTCTCTTCCCTGTCTATATGATGTTTTGGTCCCCCTGTTTTGTTCGTCTTATGTAGTCAGCCTAAAAATAAACAAGATCCAAGTGAATTTTTGAGAAAGTTATTTTCATAAGTTATATTTCTAGAATTCTAGTCATCTTTCTAGTCATCTCATATACATGTATACTGTATAGGCCTTGCTTATACAGTAGCTTAGTTGACTGAAGATATTTGCTCTCTGCAGTGCCAAGCCTCATCTGTTCCTCGCCAGCTCTCGAGGCCAAGCCCACCTGTCCTCTGTCCATTTGTTTGTTTGTGATTGATTGATTGATTGATTGATTATACTTGAACGTCATCCCCTATCAATTTTCCTCCCTCGTCTCGTCTTGTCTCTCTCCATGAGCTCCTGGCGGTTATTTCCTGATGGCCGAGCTCTGTCCCTATTTTTTCCGCCCACACTGTTTCCTCTTAGCTGCCCTTCATACTGCACCCTGCGCCCCCCCACCACACCACCCCACCCCCCACCTCCCCAACCCCCCTCCAGGCACTTTCATGGCGCTCTGCATCCAAGGCCCCTGGAACTCACTGCCATCAATCGATCCTTATTGACAGCTCCACATCAGCCGGTGGCTGGTTGCGGAGAGACCGAGAGCCAGGCAGGCCTCAGTGGCGACTAGACACTGAGAGAAGTGTTTTTGTCCTTCCACGGAGAGAAAGGGAAAAAAAAAATCTTCTTGACTAAGGGAGAGATAAACTATTGTGAGGAGGGAATTTCTCTTGTCGAGAAAAAAACAAGTCGACTCAAAGGGTTAGCTGGGGCTGCGCTCGGTGTGGTTAAGTATAGAGGGATCCCACGCTGAGTGAGCGATAGCAATTCCCGCAGTTCAACACCGTAACCTTGCGAAAAACGAAGGGGGAAAAAAAGGTGTCGACGAGAGGAGAGAAATCGAGAACAGGTGCAGGGGATAATTAGAAGACCCAGACTGAGCATCAGAGACTCAGCATATTATCATGCATTAGTCGAGATTTCTTCCCCGCTTTTTCGTTCATTCTCTCTCGCACTCGTTTTCATTCACTCTTGGAGAAAATGTAAAACAGTCCACCTATGCTGTGTATGTGTGTTGGGACTGCAGAGCAAGCATTGGGCCCCCACTATTGATTGCTGGAGGCTTATGTTTTATTGAGCAGAGGGTGAAGCCGGGCTTATGGTCTGACGGATGGGTTATGTGCTTGTGCTGTCAAGGTAGCTCTTCTCCTCCACCTCTTTGAACATCTTCCCCACCTTTCCCCCTTGTCTGCCTCCTCGTTTCTTTATCCTTCCTTCCTTCCTGCTCACGCACCCCAACCCCACCCCACCTCCTTTCTAACCCCCACCTCCCATATCCCATATCCCTCTTTGTTGGCCCACTTCACAGTTTTCTCTTGTGCTTTGACGTTTCTTCTCTCTCTCTCTTTCTCTTTCTATGGCTCATTGTCCCTTCACCTCACTCTGTCTTTTCTCTCACCCACTTCCTCTTTCTCTGTCTTTCTCTCGCTCTATGATGTCTGTCAGTCTACCCTTGTCACTCTTGTCTCTTGTCTCTCTCTCTCTCTTTCTCTCTCTCTCTCTCTCTTTCTCTCTCTCCCAGTCTCTCTCTCTCCCTCCCTCTGACTCTCTCTTTCTCCATCTCCAAGTTTTTCTTGTTTTTTTCCCTTTGTTTTCTTTGTTTTTTCTTTGTTTTCCCAGCATTGTTTCTTATTCCCTGCTTCCATCCTTGGGCACTCTCCTCTCTCATTCATACACTCTCTCCCTCCACCCCTCCCTCTCACCCAAACCTCCCTCCCTCTGTGGAAGGGCCGTAAGATAAGTGCAGCACTTTTGATACGAGTGTATGTGTATGTGTGTACGTGTGTGTGTGTGTGTGTGTGTGTGTGTGTGTGTGGGGAGCATATGTGTGTGAGGCCTCTGATTACAGTCGCCCACGGAGGTGGCTGTGTGTGTCTCAGTGTGTCGGATGTGTTTTTTCCCTCTCCGCCGCGTGTAAGCAGATCGGCTCACGCAGGGCCCCGGCAAATCCTCGCTGATTAACATTGGGTGGATGATTAGAATCCTAAGACCCCCACCGCCACTGTCCTCACCCTGCTTCACCCTCCGCCACCAGCACCACCACCACCAGCACCACCACCACCACCCTCAGGCTCTCTGTGAGGGCAGAGGAGTAATGAGAGGGATAGCAGACGTTGGGAGAGAAATTGAGAGAGAGAGAGAGAGAGAAAAAGAGAACGAGAGACAGACAGAGAAAGACAGAGAGTGAGAAGAGATGCAGAGATCTCTTCGTTGTCATATTCCCGAAGGTCCATGCACCTGCTGAGCTTCTAATTTGGGTTTGAGGAGGGAAGCGATGTTTTACAGGGCGGCCATTGTTAAGGCATGCTGTTTTCTGATTAGGATTGATACACTAATCTCTTTTCTTGTTTCTTGCTCTAATCACCATCATATGTGTGTGTGTGTGTGTGTGTGTGTATGTGTGTGTGTGGGGCCACAGCTTTAGATTGACATAGCGGCCAAGCATCTACAGTTTGAGAGCAGGGGCTAAATTGCATTTTTCAGCCCCTAAGTGAGAAATCCGCTCTCAGGCTGGCCTGCCATCTCTAATGACACGAGGAATGAAAACAAGTAAATGATCAACTGAACGCATAAATTAAGGTTGACAAATGCACAGATGCCTCTGAGCTCTTATCTGAGGCTACCATCGCAGATGCAAAAACAAATTACTGGAGGGAAAATGCAACTGTCTGTCAACACAGGCCTTCTTCTCAGCCTGAAAGTAGTAGCGTGAACATTTTGTAATGCAATTATGAACAGGAGACAAAAAATAGATAGAACATTAGTTTAAAGTGAATAAATGCTTTTTGCAACTTGCAAGCAGCAACATTACAGAAATCATACAAGCACAAACATGGATCTACAGTATATACGCTTTAATTCAGATGATTTAATATACACCACAGTGCTTTTATCTAAAAATGTTTTATCTATTTCTGTACAACTGTTCCCAGGGGCAAATTGATTCAGTTACCTTGGTGTTGCTTATAAATTGTTCTCTAGCATCTTGAGTTGCAGAACAACATTGTAGGAGTACAGCGGTCTACCTCCCTTGTCTCTGTGTAGCGTTGGGGAAAGCCAGAAGGAAAGGGAAGGATCCAGCACTGCTTATCATTTGTTTCGGACCTCATACATGTAGAAGGGTCTTCCCTGCGGAGCCAATTTATAAAGCCTCATGCCTTTGTCGTCCTGGAGGGCAGTGCCATACTACTGGGAGTGCAGTTAGACTGAACATCAGCACAGAGGCTTTATGAGCCAGCACTGTGTTTCTCAATATACAGTATAAAAACAAAGTGGTAAAACATCCAAGAAAAAAGTTTGGGATTGGAAAGAACTACTCCCTGTTACCACACCAAGCCATAAATACTGTAAGCCACAACAAGCCATAGGGTTCAGTGACATGAGCAGGAAGACTATAATTATAATTGTCAGTGATCACGGTGTGTCTCTTGTCCGATGATATCCCTCTAGTGGAATCGGCTACTGTATAATACACTAGGGTTTGTTTGCTGTACAAAGCACGCCCACCATTTTGAACGTCACATTGACTTTTAAATAATGTTTGAAACCTTTTGTGTTCTTCCCTGTAGACGTATATGACAAAAAAGACAGATGCGATAACAATGTTTGCATGGTCTGCATTCTTGTGTGGGTAAAATCAGGAGCAACAAAAGAATGAGCATCTTACAGTAAGCAAACCGAAGGGTCAATGAGTGTCAGTAATGGAATATAAACATGGATTGATTAAGGAAGGGATAAGGCATTGTCTGGCGGTCGTTTGGAAAATAAATCCTGACAGGACTGACAGGACCTTGATGCGCGGTATGCTTTATTGTTTTGGGAAGTAACTGTTGCCGTATATTAAGTGTGATAATAATTTGGCGGAAATACTTAACCTTCGTTCAATACGGTCGGGAGAGATCCATTTTATTCAGTGGAACGTTTTGCAGCATTTATGAAGAGTCATATATCAAATAAATAATTTTAAAAAAGGCTTTTCAGGTGTTTCAGTAGCCCAGCGTTTACGCATAAACAATTTGTTCGGTCAAGGACTTGTGCACTGCAGATGATGAAAGGCTCGGGGAGAAACCCTGCAGGAACTTTACCTGCAACCTTTCCGATGTGCCAGCCGTTTAATTAAATGTCAGACGCACTTATGAATTTCCATGTACTTCTCATTTACTTAAGCAATCAATATGCCATCCAAAAATGACCTTTTCTCCCATCCGTCTTTTGGAATTGTTTACCTCTGGCCTTTGTGTGACATGTACTGTAATAGTACACACACACACACACACACACACACACACACACACACACACACACACGCACACGCACACATGCAATCCCCTGCCCATTTACATCATGTGTTTGCATGTGGTACTGGAGTTGTATCTTGCTTCAAACAATTATGTAATGTAACGGATAAGAAACTTTAAATAGATTAAATACTCAGTGTTCCTAGCCAATATTAAAATCAACCTATAAAAAAGGTTCAAATATTAGCTTATTTACTCAAATTACTCATTTTGTTCTTCTAAACAAACAATGGTACACTTGCACATGTTACATTTTTATACATTCTCCAGCAGTTCTACTTTAACAAAACACATCATTATGCACATCATAGTAGTGTTATCACATGCCGACTGCAATACTCTTACCATAATACTTTGCTAAAGTGTGCTTTATTATTGCTAAATGAGTTCAAAGCAGATCTTGTGCTTATTGTTTAGCAGATGAAGTCAGCAATCTGCAGTACATGAGTTATTCATTTAGATGATTATACCAACTCAACCTATCTTTAAAAAACACTAGTACTGTTACTGTATATGAAATATGCAATGGATGGGGCTAATGTTGTCTTTGCTGTGAGCACAATCTTCCTGTGAAAGCAGAAGTAAACATTTTTCACTCAGCTAATCCTATAGTCCGCTCTGTATTGGAAAACTGAAATATACCGCAGGGTATTTTTAGCTCAGATGTGCATTTTCTCAGTGCAAGACATTTGTTAGAGTGTGACAGGTTGCACTTTCAATAAAAAATCGAAACCACCTACAGTTATTGATTGGACCAGAGTAAAGGTGATCGGCAGCCAGACAGTCTATGGCCTCTGGTGTGTAGACGTATACCCACTTTGTCAACTTGCCAAAGGCTTCCTCTGCAGGAACATCTGTAGGACCAAATTACCAGAGAGAGAAATGAGTGGTTGCTTAGATAATGAATGAATTGCAATACTGGATCACTTGGGAAGACATTGTGTGGCGAAAGATCATCAGTCGTCTGTCTCTGTGTGCAGTGATTGCATACAGATACTGCAATCTTTCGTTGGACTGAATATAGTACTCTGTGTGTGTGTGTGTGTGTGTGTGTGTGTGTGTGTGTGTGTGTGTGTGTGTGTGTGTGTGTGTGTGTGTGTGTGTGTGTGTGTGTGTGCGTGTGTGTTTGTGTGTAGTGTAATGTAGTGTGCATTAACACAGATTTATTATGACTCTCCATCCATTAATATATTAGCCAGGTAGACTTACAAAGTGCAAAATGATAGCCACCTGTGTGGTGTTAGTTGGCACGGCATATTCAAAGGTGAGACGTTTAGAGATTTAAATCCCCTAATGCACCCTCTTCCCCCGTAATTTCCAAATCTATGAGTCATCACAGGGCTCTCTGGTCCAGTGAGCATAAGAGGAAGCCTCTGGCTCGCGTAGCTTCTTTGCAAATACCCCCAGTCAGCGTTTAGCCGCGCACGAAGGCCAACAATAATGTCATAACCGACAAATAATGACAAATGGCTCTCCAGGCCGGCTACACTTTTGGCTGTCTCGCGTTGGACTTTGACCTTGCCCAAGGAGGCGCTCCTTGAAGGCTTTTAGTCGGGAGAATCGATAGCCAGCTGGGCCTCACCGTGGAGTCTGTGAGCGCGACAAGCTCTAAGTTGCGCCCCTGCGATATCGCCGAGAGCCCCCGAAAGATTTCACCTCAGACGGTGCAGGGGGAAATCAGCTGCTCACACTCGCGGCCATTAATTATAAAGGGGAGCGCAGGAGAGGAGATGATACCGGCGGAAGGGAAAGGTTAATACTAGAAGCACACACACACAAGTACACACAGAGAGGAGGGGAGGGGCGGGGGGGGGGGGGGGGGGGCATCTGGGAACGGCAGGCTAGCGGAGAGACAGGAGAGTTGGGTGATTTATCATACGCTGTGGCTGCTTAGGCCCCCAGGAACAGTTTGTCTTATCACTTTAGTGTTCTGTTTTTTTATTTATTTTTTATTTGTGGGAGTTTTTTTTTTTTTTTTTTTTTTTTCTGTCGCTTGGGTGTACACAACTTCATCCACCAGGGTCTCATGTTGGCTAATATTGCAGCAGGGGTAACTGCTTCCATCGCACACATGAGCCTCAAGCAAATGACCCATAACATCTGGGGGGAAAATGTTTTTTTTTCCTCCAATGAGGCAATGAGCCACCCCGGTAGCCATGTCAATACGTCCGAATCAATATTGATTTAGTTCCAGCATTATGCCCTTAAGACTACATTATCATGGTGTCACATTTGAGAGGATACTGGAAATAACGTGCCATTTTTCTCTCTCTCTCCCTCCCTCCCTCCCTCCCTCGCTTCCTCCCCCCCCCCCCCCCCCCCCCCCCTCTCTCCACCTCTGCCTCTCTGATGGACCTGTGGGATGCCATCATCTCAGGTAAGGGCGATGTTTTTCTTTTTCTAGTCATGATAAATATATGAAGTACATGTATACTGTACGAGGATAGCATCACTGAACTGACTTGGTGATGATGAAATCAGAGCTTGGATCTTACCGGGGGGCGCCCCTTCAGAGTTTGTTAGCGTGTTTGTGGATAGAAAGCCCTGAGGCGACTGCGGAATTTTGGGAATCGTTATATGACATCCCCCAACAGTATCCCAGCATGACAGCCAAGAGTTGCTGCATTTTTATGCATAATTTTATAGTTAGCTCTTATTACGGTCAAAACAACATCATAAAAATCATATCAAGTTCTCAAGTTTCCTGGATCTGGATCTCATGTGTGTAATCAAGTTCGATCTGAAGGGGGAGAAAATGTTTGTGGTGCACTCAAGTGGTTGTGCATGCTTTTGTTGAGTGTGACATGGCTGGCTGCATGCACAGACTCAGACCCTAGTCTTGTCCATGGCAAGGGCCCTTCATTTGTATTCCGGAGCTCTCGTCTCAGGCTTTGAAATATTTGCTGATATTATTAATACGTACCAAAATAGTATATTTACAATGCATTTAATGTCAGGCTTTTCCGCTGTTGAGCAGGCTTGCGTCTGTGTATGTGTGTGTGTGTGTGTGTATCTACGTGTGTGTGTGTTTGCACCAGTGTTGAAAAATGGAAATAGTCTGTTGAACGAGGACCTGCTCATTTAGATAAGGCACAGCTTAAGCAGGACACGGAAAAAAGGTTCTAGTGGTGCCGGTGTATCAAACCCCACGCCTCCCCGAGGACTATCAGCTGCTGTTATTTTTTCCCTCGCTCTCGCGCTCTCTCTCTCTCTCTCTCTCTCTCTCTCTCACAGCTTTCTTCAGGCAGTCAGTCAAACTTTAAGTAATCCTATTTGTCAACATCACAGGTGCTCTCTCTCTCTCTCGAATCTCTGCCGGTCAGCGCTAGTAGGCCCTCAGGCCGCGGCGCCCATTTCAAGTGCTTTTGATCCAGCCGCACCTGGCAGCAGGTGTATTCAGGTGTCTCTAAACCCTCTCACCCGACCCCCGCCGCCCCCCCCCCCCCCCCCCCCCCCCTCCTCTCATGAAAACCAGACGTCTTCGCGGCAGATTAAAGGGAAATCTACATGCCGAACATATTTGCGGGACGTGATTTGTTGTGAAATTTTTGCCGAAACGCGGGCATCACGGCGAGTGCACGTGCGCAGGCGGCAAAGTCATTTCACGGCCCGCAACGGTGCAGATTTGATTCAGATCTGCATGTATTACGACTTTCCATCGGTTGCTCTCAGCTGCTCTGCATGGAAATTGCCCTATTCTCCCCGCCATTAGGCGCTGTTGTCGGGCAGTTTTAGCTGTCGGCGCGTTTCCCGCCGTGGTCACCCCGAGTTTGGTGTTGATTTATTACCTGGCCCAAAGAGACCTGACAGGGGATGCTCGATGGCCGACGCATAACAAATGGGATTAGTGTCAGGGTGTAATGCACTTACAAGGTATCAAGTCACCTGTATTCTACCGGCTAAATGAAATAAGATAGCATCAAACGACAGCAGAAGTTCACCTTGACGCAAGGTTGCCCCCGCTAAGTAGATCTTTATTTGTGTGTCATGTGCAGGGTGTTGGCATGTGAGCTTTGTGGATTTCACACGCGGCATTGAAGCCCTGCTTGTCGTACCTCAGACTAAAAAGCCGGCGAAGACCTTAAAATTTCATGTTGCCATTTCAAATCGATGTAGCGCAATTAACTTTCGGAGCATCCGAACGAGAAGGCCCCTCACAATAGTGTGCACCTGGTGCAGGGCCCCGTGATGAGCACTTTGTGCCTGTGAACATCCTTTGTGCCCTCTGATTACGGGCGCTACAGAGCTGCTTTGTGTCGAGGCAGAGACAGTGGCGCTGCCCGCCGTGGGACTCTCTCTCTCTCTCTCTCTCTCTCTCTCTCACTCTCTCTCTCTCTCTCTCTCTCTCTCTCTCTCTCTCACTCTCTCTCACACTCTCTCTCTCTCTCTCTCACTCTCTCTCTCTCTCTATCTCTTCACTTTTGCCCACGAGCGCTCGCGCGCAGGGGGGGAAAAACAGCGAGGGGGATTTTCTGCTGATTCGCTTCAGCTGAATGCAGCTTTGTGTCAAAACGCGCCTGCCAGCGTCTGCCCGCTCTGCCCGCCGCTCGCTCGCCGCCCGCTCGCCACTCCCCACCCCGGCCGCAGCGGCAGCCTCTCCCCGAAGGGATCAGGTGTCCGATTTGCCGTCAACCCTTTTAGCGCTGCCCGTCTTGCTCTCCCCTCCAGACCTCCCCTGACATATTTCTTGTCGAGTCAAAATAAGAAAGCACAACTCTTGCTGCTTGAGGTCGCTCCCCAAACACCTCGGCCTTGGCCGAGCAAGTGCCGGATGTTGTATCGCCCTGGACGCCGTCCAGAAACACCATCACTTACTGTCTCCCGTGATGCTGCTGACTGGAACTGATGCATTCTCATTTCATAAGGTCGGCGGATATCCACCCCCCCCCCCCCCCCCCGTCCTCCCCCACCCCCGCCACAAGCACGGCAAGAAAAACAAGGCACGTGGCTCAAGTTTGTCATTCTCATCAGACGCCACCCGCCTTTGAGGGCCAAATCGGGGATTATTGTGCCAAAGCCACAGATTACGAGTGGGAGGTCGTTCTCCATCGCCACTCTTGCCGCTTGAGCCTCTCCAGAGGCGGGACGATAATTAAGAAAAGTGCCAGGCACCCACTGTCCGGCTAAAGACGCCTGGTAGCTAAGCAGCTCTATCTGAACTTATTAATTTGACTCTATAAGTGATACCATATTGTGGAGGGAAAGTGACGCGGAGATTAGGGCTGATTAAAGAGGGAAATCAGTTAACATAAGCCCCATCCAGTTCAACATTCCTCCTAATTAAAATCAGTCATCTGGAGCAGGCTCATTTTTCCCTCGCTGCTCTCAAGGGTGTTGGCGCTCCAGTGTTTGGTAAAACTTGCATATCAAATATGATATGTAAACTATTTTAGATGGAGGACAGATGGAATTAATTAAAATGAATTTCGCAGTGAAGCTACATAAAAGTCCCACCAGAGACTTTTTAATGGCCCCTTTTTTTGTTTGAAGAGATACTGTCTTTTTTATATTTGATTTGAATCTGCAGGTCTAAAGAGCACACGACACAGAACCATGCATCCATGTTCATCACTGAGTCTGACAAAACCAAACATAAAATGGAAAATGTCTCATTACGCACACAGATCATTATTTTTGTACTACAGTACGTACACGGTAATGTAACGATCAAGGATGACACGTGAATTCAGACTTCACCAGGAACTATTAACACTGCAGTACCTGTCATATTAATCAAACTGTCATTTTAAATAATTATGACTGTAATAGTAAGGTTCTATACAGTGCTGCTCAGCATACATACCTATAAGTGCAAAAAAAGACAAATGAGTTAGCAAGTGAAGACAGCATATAGTGTCATAGGTTCCCATGGCGCTTAATTGATACCTATATCACTGACAGAGCTCATGTTTAATGGCAATGGAAGCTAAATTGCATACCACTTATGCTGCTATGACTTCTTGAAATGGCTAATGGTAACATTTCAATGCTATGTAATTAGTATTACAGTAATTGTCTGTGTTAAACAGATTTGTGAAAAACAAACAAAAACATTGACATGCTGATATGAGTTCTGAAGTGATCTGATTTTATGTAAGTTTTATCTTGCACAATATTGTCTTTCCTCGCAGGAGGAAATGTCAGTGTTGTTTTGTAAGCTATTTTTTTCTCAGAAAATTACAGTATTGCTCCGTAAACAACAGCCTCTGCATTGCATTCCTCTGTACGTGCATAAATATATACAAACATCATCCTGACATGGGAGTGTAACACGCATTACTGATCGCAAACTCCTCTGGAAACAGGAGGGGAAATCATTATTTAGTCTATAAAAGACCATTTACAAAAACATTCTGGTCATAGGAATTAGAGTCAGTGGTAGGTGTATAAGACGAGTCTGGCAAAATGTGACTGTGTAGTACATTGAAATACATGCTTATGAGAATGTGAATTTAGACATTACTGGAAAATCCTGCAATTTTGTGGGTCCTTGTTTGAAGGTCAAAGGTTTGAAAGTTTCCCTGTGGGTGATTTCTTCAGGTTAAGTATAACGTTAATGTGTAAAATATATTTTTTAGAGTACAGGATCACACCATTTTGTTATAGTGAGGAGGAAAATATGTTATTTTTTTTCTCTACCTCATCAGAGATCGGAATTTAGAGCCTCAGTTTATATTTTAAACTGAAATAACAAGGGCATGTTGTAATTAACCTATACTCCAACAAAGCGACTGTTGGAGTAAGATTTAAGATTAGAGTAGGATTGAGTGCAGAGAAGAGTGGCAAAGTTCTGTCACAAATACTTGTGTGGATGTAGGAGCTGTGTTAAAGTCACCACCTTCAGTCGGTTAGCTCATATTCCATTGCCAAACTCGCCATTGTGCTTTGGATAAGTATGTCTGCTAAATACAAGTCAAATAGACATTTACTGTAGAGTGTTATGCTCTAACATGATGGTATAGTGCAAGGATATGTAACACGCTGTTCTCCATCTTCACTGCTATAATATTCAATGGTGCGCATTAAATATGAAGGACGGCTCCTGTATAACAAGGACTGCCAGTCTGAGTTCTCTGATCAATCTGGTCTGGCTGTTATTTTCATGAAGAGAGTGGGAAAGTGTCTAAATAAAAAAAATCTGTGCAGACCCAGTCAATAAAGAAACGATAAAGGTTTGCACACTGATAGAAGCTCCCAAACGTAACACCCAATAACCAGGTGCTGGTTGGTAGCAAGAACGTACGAACGAAAGACAAAACTACAGTGCCCTACATAAACTGACGGTTATTGAGAGTGAACGATGCGGCTTGTATGTGTGTGTTACTTCAGGTGTGCCCCACGAGGGGGAGAGTGCGTTGGTGTGTGTGGTTGGAGATACAGACATCAGCGGGTCCTGTCCTGATGAGTCTGTTGTGGCGATGAGGCACTGCACAACATGGAGTCCCAAGGGGCGGCCAGCACTGACATGATGAATTAAACATCAGGAGGGTGGACGGAAGGTCGTCGCCAGACATCTACGTACGTGGACTCTGAGACGGAGCTTTCTGGAACTGAGCCATCATACTATCGTCGTCGTCACATCTCTGCAGACAAATTAATGTTGTCCCGAGCGATTTGTGAAGATGTGGGTTTATCTATTTATTCTTTATTTTTTGACATAGCTACAGTGTGTCCCTCCTGGGCATTGAGAAACGTGAAAGGTAGAAAATGGAAATTAGGTGAAATTGTATCCTCAGTAAACAAACACTCAGCGCGTTGTGTCATTTTCTTGATGTTATCACTGAGTCGTGAGGGGCGGAAAAAAAAACAAATGTCAGGCCTTATCTCAGCAACGTGTAATCTCCCCCCCCCCCCATTTGCACTTTAAATGCACTCCTCACAAGTGGAGTGTGCAACCTAAAGCCGTCAAGCCAGAAATCTACAACCTCTGGCATGGCACAGTTGAGTGATAGCGATCGTCAGAATATGTTCACTGTCGCAGTTTGAATGGACGGTTGGAACACAGATTGAGAAGCACATGCATCAAATATTTAACGTTTGTGTCGAGCTCTCGGCTGCGGGAGGAGGAAAAGCCAGAGGAGTATGTTGTTAGTGGGCATGATGCCTACCAGAGTTCAGACAGGCGCTGCAAGTCCTCCATCAGAAGACCATAACATTTTGCAGCATTCACCCGCCACCAGAAGAGCTCCGAATTTTAATCACTGCAAATGTATCCCGGTTTTCCCCCAAATTAAGCTGTAGTCTCCTGTAGTCCCGCGCTGCATGGAAATGATTAACTTTCTTCCAGGGCTGCTGTCTTTGTTGTTTCTGCTCCAGAGAGAATGTCAGTCAAAGAAACGGGCGACATTTTGAAGTGCTTAATTGAGAGTGAGAAAACAGCTAAGCTTACCATTAGCCCCTGCTGTAGCCAGCGGCCTGTGAAATGGACCACATTTCACGGCATTTCCTCCAGCAGACGTGAAGCAAATACAGTGGACTTCTAAGGGAGTTGCGGCGACAGAAATTCTCTTTGCTATTTTTCCCTGCTACTCGAAATCCCTGCATGGCCCAGTAGGTCTGATAGTGTGTGTGTGTGTGTGTGGGGGGGGGGGTGTAGAGAGAGAGCCCAGGTGCTTGGAGCAAAACAGGAGACAGCAGGTATTTTTATTATTTCTTTTTTTACATTTTTTTATTTGGAACTGGACCGATGTGCTAGGCTCCACCGTGACGGGACGCAAACGCAGCCGAAATCAGCCTCGTGGGGACGGGCCTCTCCAATGAAACGCTCGGCGGTGTGCATAACTAAGAGCTCATTAGCAACTGCACCCTGCACAGATGGACTTCCAGTTGCATGCCTTGGCTCGCGACGGGTTTTGGTCCTGGAGGCTTAGCTGCGGAATATTCCAGAAACTCCAGCTGGACAGCAGGATATAACTTCATGCTTCTGTTTATCTGCAGAGGGTTTTTTTTTTTTTTTTATCTTAAATGTTTTTTTGGGGGTATATTTTGTTGGTTGGGAGGAAAAAGACCCAGAGCCCCGGTACCGTAGCGGATGCTGATAGAATACAGTTTTTGTCGCACTGAATACAGACCTTTTACCAAGCAGCATAAACTGGCACAGTCATTGTTCAGGAGCAAAATAGCTCTTTGTCAGGAAGCAGTATATGACGCTATGTTTCCATAGTAACAAACCAATTCACTGTCCTTTGTGGAATAATCCCCAGAACTGGGCGCCAATGCCGGTAGTTTATTATATCCTTAATGGTAAATGCTTTTGATGAGGACGGTGTGATTTATTGTGTGGTGAAATTGCAATTAGTTGTTTTGGAAGGATTTTTCCCTTTATGCCTCTAGTATGTGATTGAAGTCCTTTATTTAGCTCTTTTATTGAAAGGGATTTCTTTGAGTAATTATTTGAAAGAGTTTGGTCCTATCCATCATCCGCATTAGTAGTTGGGCCCCATATAGCACTAACTTTCCTCACAACAAAACGCAAGTATTTCACAAGTATTTCACTTCCAAAACACCATCTCAATGCACATTTCTCAAACCTTTTCTACTGCTGAATATGGATGGAACATCCCAGAATGTGCTGTACAAAATATCCATTGTACGGATATGATGACCTTGGGAGGGTTTAAGTGGATTTCTTTCATCCAGTTTTCTTAGAAGTTTATCAGCGTTCGGGGCACTTTTAAAAGCAGGAGTACCGGTCTACTGTGTTGCTGGGTTGAGTGCGTGTACTCCCTGGAGAGATAGCTTTGTACCTCCAATCACTGACAGACACTCACTGACAGACACTCTTTGTCAGGGCCACAGCTTCCCTTATATCAACTCCATGCATCTGGATGCTTTGCAGTCGTTCAGCGAAGTAGCAACTCCACCCTGGGTGTGTTTTGTCTGCCCCCCCCCCCCCCCCCAACACACACACACACACAAGCACACAGACACACGCACACACACACACACAGACGCACACATCCCTGTAAGGCAGACAGGATCACAGTGAGTTACCCATCAGGCAATGCTGCACTCTCCCAACTGCTCGAGTGTTCAGTGCCCAGTGGCATCGTACACCCTCCAATCACACACACACACACACACACACACACACACACACACACACACACACTACGCAGCTGTCCGTCACAGTGCCAGCTGACAGCCGGGGGTAATTATCCGCTGTCGCTGGGCCCAGGGAGGCGTGGGCTCGCTCCAGGAGTTCGGGTCGGCGTGCTGCTGCTTCGTCGCGCGACTCACCGCGCCCCCCTGCAGAGGGCTGTGGCAGGCCGTGTCGGCCGCAGCGGCTGGATGGGTGCCCGCCGACCCGTGGATGGCAGGCAGTGGCCATGTGTGTGTGTGTGTGTGTGTCTGAGGGCGTGTGTGTGTGTGTGTCGACGTGCCTGACGACACCCTCTGTCCTGCTATGAAATTTGGCTGAAGCAAAAAAATGGACCTCCTGGGTGCCAATTTGCACTGTGATTACAATTAGACGAGAGTTAGTTTCACCACAAGTGTGGTGTGTTAACCTCTTTTTGTTTATTTTCGTGATTATCTTTTTGTTCGGTTTATTTTTTTTTGTTTTCATCTAAGCTAAAATACATTTATAAAATTGGGCGTTTTAAAGTAAAAGCCCTCTATACCTGATATTCCCTAGATAGTAAGTACAAGTGTGGGGATGTCATGTGGCCTTATTGCTTTTCTGGGCTCCTGTAAGGGTATAAACAACCATTTTTTAAGGCTTCCTGTGTGCCAGGCTCTCTGACATTGATTAAGTGCACTTGTTCAAATGGGCGTGTTTCAGCACAACCTTACATTCATTCTTACATACATTCGTTCTTCAGAAGCCAACACCAATACCCATGCATCGCCCCCCCCCCCCCCCCCCCACACACACACACACACACACACACAAGCACACACATACACACACACACACACACACACACTAAAAAGAGAGTTGGCAAAATATTCATCACCTTTGTGTTCTAGTTTAGCTAGCAGCCTCTCTATCCGTTCCTGTGATATGGCGGGAGATAGTAATTAGATATTCAAGCTAGTTTATCATTCTTACTGTGCTCTCGACTCCCTTAGAGGTGCATTGAGTTAGAATAGGCAATTTTACACTCTAATGCACCAGTATTTACAGCGATTAAATCGGGGGGCCCCCGCCAGCTCTTCCCCGCTGCTTTTTGTAAGTAAAGTCAAGGAGAGTGTTGTTATGAGGGGTACGCCGAGTCGATTTGCTCGCACAATGCAAGAGACGACCGGCGCTTGAGTGATACACGTTGAAAAAGGCAGCGTGTGGTTTCGTATGTGGGAGGAGATTGGCGTCGTGGATGAAGTGTTCAATTACCTCGTAATTACCCCGCGCGCGTTGGATCCGAGAGGGGCCGGCAGCGGCTCCACAGGTGCCGCCTTGACGAGCTTGGCGAGCTCGAGCGGTCGATCGATGGAGACGAGGCGCGCCGTTTGCGTTAGCGGCTCACAGTTCATGAAGGCTCTCCCAGCCAGAAACACAAACCTGGACTTCCTTGCTGTTTTTTTTTTGTGTGTGTACTCCAGTAACCCATCTCCACCCCCTCACTACCCACCCACCCGCCCGCCCGCCCCGATAGAATCCTAAAACGCTGCCAACTTTCTACTTGGCTCGGCACCTTCATTGAGAGGCGAATCGATAAGTGCAACCTAATCAACAAATGTCACTTAGGAAATGCTAATGTCTGAGGCTGACGGTCTCAAACAGACCACTGGGCCGCTGAGGAAGCACCTCAAGTGGGCAATATTAACTGGGCGCATCTACAGAGCCTCCAGCCCCAGCACCACCAGTCAGACAGACTGTGTCTGGGTCTGCATCAGACAAATCTGAGATGCACATATGGAACTGGCTGACCATCATCATAGTAATGCCCGCCAGATAGAAGCCAGCTTAGGGGGATTAACCCAGCAGACGTACTGTATGCCCCGTGTTGTATACCTTTGTGTGTGTGTGTGTGTGTGTGTTTGCCATATGCAGCCCTGGTTTAATCGCGTAATTGCGGTGTGTCAATGTGTCGCCTGGGAGCCCCACCCCGCCCTCCAAGCAGCTGTGCCCCCGCAGAAATCAATTTTCCAGCCATTAGCCCCTGAGTCATCTGATTTGGTACCTGATGCAGCCCAAATTAATTAAGCACGGCCCCATGCAGGGAGAGTGTGTTGTTGGGTCTCCCGTTCCGTGTGCCTCCTAATGACCAGCAGGTTTTTTTGGGGGGAATAGTCTTACGCATGTATTTAGCTTTGCGTTTTGTGTTGGATAATGGTGTGCTCTACTAGTCATCAGTCAGATAATGATGATGATGATAATAATAATCTTTGTGGCCATCTTCATCATCATCGACGTCGTCTTTAACTTGTTCTATATCATTTGTCATTAAAAATAATAGGTCGGTTGATTTACACTAGTGGGCTACATTTTTTTATTTTTTTTTCTGTTGAAACTAGCCTAATGGTGTGAAGTGAGCATAAATATGTGAGAAATACGACCTTGGCTGTTTTAGTCCAAAGATGCAGATGAAATAGTAATAGGGGATTTAAAACCCCAAGCAAATCACTGAATTACTCATGAAACTTGGGTTTTTACTGGTAAATCATTAAAACTCCAATCAAAGTGGGAAGAAGTCAAAGGGAATGTGCGAAAAGCCTTCAGACCCTTGAGTCCAGACATGCACTATGTGCTGCATGTGTCCGCTTTGCTCAGGCTCATCATCACAAGGGTTTTTTTTTTCTGTGTGTCGTTTGGTTTTGTTTGTGTGTGTTGGACATATGTTTTCCGGAAAATCTTTTGTACACATGCTAACAATCTCATTAGATTTGTTATCCATTAACCTTTATGCCACAGCACTCACATACAGTTTGTTTTTTCCTGTTTTTGTTGTTTGTTGTTTGGTTTGGTTTGTGTGCGTTGGACATATATGCAAATATGTACTGTATACGTACATTCCGGAAAATCTTTGTACACATCCTAACAATCTCATTAGATTTGTAATTCACTAACCTTCATGCCACAGCACTCTTCGTCTCTCTCTCTCTCTCTCTCTCTCTCTCTCTCTCTCTCTCTCTCTCTCTCTCTCTCTCTCTCTCTCTCACTCTTTCTTTTACACACAGACACACACAGTGTAATTCTCTACATGTCTGAATTGATGCACTGCATCTGATATCATCATTTTCTGTCATTATATACCTTACTCACACTTAGGCTATACAGTCTCAACACGGTTGGCATTGAAAGTATCACTAATATTATCTGGAACAGGCTCTGCATGAAAATGACTCACTTCTTTTGATTAAATGTGGTTGTTATTCATCTCAAGTGAAAAAATAAGAACTGGCAGTAATTTGGAAGACTGACTCACAGATTAGCTTTCCTAATTGTTCTTAATGTCACCTAATTCTCTCACCTTACATAGCTCTGAATCGAGTTAATGAGTCCCAGTGAATTTAAAAGGATCGAGGAAATGAGATGTATTGTGGGACTCAACAGGTTTTATTTGGCATTTGCTCAAAACCAGATTGGCAGCTGAATTGCCTCTTTGAAGCTATAATTCCACAATCCTCTCAATGTTTCCATTCAGTTCAGTTGCGTCCAGTTATCTCTATTGGTGTATCCCCCTGTCCATGTATTTCTTTCATGGAGAGTTTCTGTGTTGAAAAAAATTTACAGAAATAAAAACTTTATGCGGCATTTACAGTGCGTCGTTGCTTAACACACCATTTACCATATGTCAGTGTGTAACCCTGCATTTTCAGGACGTTGGTGTTTAACACTGCATTTTTCTCGTTTTGGATATTTTCCACTCACACCTTTGTGTCTCTTTGACTCTCTAAGAGTCCACTTATTCAGACATATACCTTTTTGTGGGAAAAACACATGTTTGTGGTCTGTGTGTATGTGTTATGGCTTTACGCCAATGTAATTGTGATGGTCACTTGACATTTGTGTCAACCATGCGACTGGAAGCTCCAATATCCTCTCGAGATCACCCACTGAAGTCCAGAACTATTACTTCATTGTGAAACAATGGTGCTTAAGTGTTTGGCCTTCACTGAAAAGAAAAACAAAAAGGCTTCTTTTGTCCACCCCATTGTGTGGATATGTCTGTGTGTTGCTCAGTGTGTGTCTGTGTGTGTGTGTGTGTCTGTGTGCGTTTGTGTGTGTGTGTGTGTGTGTGTGTGTGTGTGTGTGTGTATGTGTGTGTGCGCTTGTGCGTGAGTGTGTGTGTGTGTATGTGTGAAGGAGGCTGCATTTCCCTGACAAAGTCTGGGCTAGCAGAAGGCAGGCATAATTGAAACACTTGTCTGTTTTGGAGGGGAGGCGTGGACCCATCCAGGTTCGTCAGCATGGCATATGTTTATGCGTTTTTGATGCAGATTTCTCTGATCTTTGCCGATGTGCCTGGAATGCAGGGCTTCAGTAATGAATGCCATGGAACAATGCTGTGTTTCACGTCCGGAGCCACACAGGGCCTCTTTCTCCATCTCTCTCTCTTTCTCCCTCTATCCCTCTCTCTCCATATCTCTTGCTCTCTCTCGCTCTCTCTTTTTCTCTCATTTGTTTCTCTCTCTCTCCCTCTCTATCTCCATCTTTCTCTCCATCTCTCTTTCTATCTCTTTCTCTCTCTCTCTCTCTCTCTCTCTCTCTCTCTCTCTTTTGTTTCTCTCTCTCCCTCTCTATCTCCATCTTTCTCTCTCCATCTCTCTTTTTATCTCTTTCTCTTTCTCTCTCTCTCTCTTTTGTTTCTCTCTCTCCCTCTCCCCACACACACACACACACGTGACAGGAGCGCGTGGGAGGTGACTACAAAGTGCATGCAGCATCTGGCTGCTGTGTTTCTGAGGCGACGTGCCAGCATGCATGCAGGATCCTCAGGAGCGAGAACGCACGCACAACACCGGGCACACACACACACACACACACACACACACACACACACACACACACACACACACACACACACACACACACACAAACACACACACACTAGGGAACTTCTATATTTAAAACACCACGAAGGCCCTTTTAGGAGGCATATGGTGGATGCTTGAGTCGTGAATATAGATGGGTGACTTCACCCATGGGTGCCTCACTGATGTATCCTGACACCATCCGTGGATGATGTGATACGACTGGAGTAGTTCTATAAAGTCAGTTTAGTCTCCTGTAAGACTCATCTCATGGTTTTATTTATGGGATTCATAGGCCTTGAGGCTAAAAGAAGTGATTATGAATGTTGAAGAGGACAAATAAATTAAAGTGGTTTGTGTAAGAGAATATTCTTTTCATTGTTCAATAAATGTTAAGGAAAAAGTAAAAAAAAAAAAGAATGAACTGCATAATTCATGGAGGGTTGTTCTGCTGGTCACATTAAATGGCTGCAGTGTAAATTCAATTAGATCGGAGTTGAAGGTAATGTTCTTGCACAGGAATGATAAATGTATGCTAAATTCACACGGCGCAGTGTGGAAATGAACATGAGTCATCCTGAGGTGACATCTCGCTTCTGCATCCTGTCTGAGATCTGTCAGCATCACAGTGGGAAATAAAAGGCATCGGCGACTCTCTCGTTTCCACATTAAGACATCCTCGTAAACCTGAAACGTGTTCCGTGACCCCTCCCGGTGGATCGGTTCACCTCAAATCAAGAAATTACCTGCAGGCTAGGTCTAGCTGTCTCCATAATCAAATGCAGAACTTCACAGCGTATGTCAGTGGACTCGTAAGAGTCGGCATATGACCAAAGTTCAGGCCTATTGGCTCTGGGCCCCAGGCAGGGAAAACAGTGTATATTATTATGACAGCCAGTGTAACAGAGGAACTAGGAAGAGTGTGTTCTCTCCTGCTCTCCTCTTTGCTTCTCACTGTGAGGCTGATGGGATAAGTAATGACTGCAAGATACTGCTGGGAAAGTTTCAG
Source organism: Sardina pilchardus (assembly GCF_963854185.1). Taxonomy (NCBI): domain Eukaryota; kingdom Metazoa; phylum Chordata; class Actinopteri; order Clupeiformes; family Clupeidae; genus Sardina; species Sardina pilchardus. Next base: position 20,178,962 of record NC_085006.1, read on the forward strand.
TCGTCTCCCCTGAGATCTTGAAAACTAATAACCCAGTGGCATACCTTTCTTACCCTTCACTGTTCTTTCTTTTGTTTCCTTCTTTTTGTTCTTTCTTTCTACTGTATATATCCCTCTGCCTATTCTCTTCCCCTTCTCTCTCTCTCTCTCTCTCTCTCTCTCTGTCTGTCTCTCCTCTCATAATCATAGGCTAGCTGAATTGTAAATGTACAGTAATGATGGCTGCAGTGCACAGCCTCATCTCGTAGACGCCTGCATCCACAGTCTGTTGGCGAGGGATTAGCAGCTCCAACAGATGAAAAGACGTCTAAATGTCACCTCATCCCTCCTGTTCACCTCCCTCTTCCCTCTTCCCTTTCTCTCTCTCTCCTTCCTGCCCTAAACCCACCCCGCCCCCCCTCGCTCTTCTCGTCATCTCACCCCTCATCATCCCATCACTCCACCCCTCTGAAATCCACTTGATCTTTGTGTTTGGCTGCACGGCGGCTCAGAGAACGAACGAGCGAGCGAGCGAGGGAACGCGTGGCGGCATCGCTCACTAATCTTCCGTAGTGGCCCTGCCTGCTGCTGCTGCTGCTGCTGCTGCGGATCGCAGATGCCACTGTCAGTGACATTTCCCCCCCTCGAGGTTGCTCCCGGGAGCGGGCGCTGCTGGAGGTGGAAGGGTGGAGGTGGTGGTGGAATGCCCGCGTGGCGGTGGTGCAGTGTGGTGCCCACGGTGGCGCGAGGTGAATGCCCGGTCTGTTCTGGTCGAGCTGCACGGCTCAATGCAGGGCTTGTGCTGAGGCTGCCCTTCAGTGCAGGACACGGCTGTGCCAGCCGAGGGTTATATACACCATTATTCATTAGTCTCTCTGTGTGTGTGTGTGTGTGTGTGTGCCTGTGTGTGTGCTTGTGTGTGTGCCTGTGTGCGAATGTGTATGTGTGAGAGATGGTGTCTGTGTGATTGTGTTATGGTGTGTGTGTGTGTGTGTGTGTCAGATGGTGTCTGTGTGATTGCGTTACGGTGTGTGTGTGTGTGCCTCTGTGTGTATGTGTGTGTGTCTGAGAGGGTGTCATTATAGTGCACTTGTGTGATTGTGTATGTGCTCCCTGCAAAAAATCTATTATTTGTTTGTGCCCAGCTCATGTGGATTTCATGGCGTATTTGATCTGATGTGATTATGTCTGGAGCTGAAGGAAAGGTGTGTTTGTACAATTGAAGATGGAGCCTAAGTGCTCTCTCTCTCTCTCTCTCTCACTCACTCACTTTGTCTGTCACTCTCTCTCTCTCTCTCTCTCAATGCCCCCCCCCACACCCACACCTTCTCTCTCCCCTTCTTTCTCTCTCTCTCTCCCTCTCTCTCTCTCTCTCTCTCTCTCTCTCTCTCTCTCTCTCTCTCTCTCTCTCTCTCTCTCTCTCTCTCTCTCTCTCTCTCTCTCTCTTTCTCTCTCTCTCCCTCCCCCTGTTCTCTCTTTTTCTACTGAACACATGGCTGAATGAAATAAAGCGCGCGTGGTTGTGCCTGCCCGACCCGACTCCTGTCTCCACTGCCAGGCCTGGTTATGAGAGGTTGTTATCTGCGCCGTGCCGCTGCATGTGCAGTGAGGCGGGGCAACGGTGGTGGGGGGGTTTGGGGGGGGGGGCGGACGGAAAAGCGGCGGAGCTCGGCGTTAAGACCGAAGACGGGAAAAGGTGTGAAATTGAACAGATGTTCGTGTCTTTCCAGATGCCAGCACCTCCCCGGCAAATAATAATGTTTCAGTGGCGGGCGGATTTCATGGGCGAGCGGCGCCGTCGGAGAGAGAGGGGAGCGGAGAGGGGGGAGAGCGAGGGAGGTCCAGGGCACTGGAGCCGGTACTCCAGTCTCACCGTTAATCGGGCCGGGCGAGAGACCGTGCAGCTGGGTTACACACACAATCAGCCTCTCGCTCCCTCTCTGTCAGTCACACACACACACACACACACACACACACACACACACACACACACACTCCCATACAGGGGGATTACACCCTTCCACATCCATAAGACAATCGCTTCCACATTCAGTCCCATGTCTGTTCAAGCACCCCTGCACACACACACACACACACACACACACACTCACACACGCTTCCATTTACGCGCAGTCATGCACACAGAGACACATTCCCACGTGCGTTGCTCACTCTCGTCTGCTCATACACACCTGCCAACCCCTGGCCTGCAGTCACATACTCTACAGTATATGCTCACTGGCACATGTGTAAACACTTACGTACAGTATGTATCATTCCCACATCGAAAATGCACTTGCGTCTGCACACCCATACGGTATAAGGCCTATAGCAAGCATTCACGGCTAATTCAGTTTGATTACATTGTTTCCAAGTGAAATGACGTAACTGGGCGCAACATGACACAGCGAGACGTTTCGAGCGCAACTTTTGTCCGTTTTATTTCTGCTGCTCGCGTTGTTCCGCCCTGTTTGAATGAGACAGTATGACGCAACAACGATGTTTAATGGATGCAGAACGGACGAAGACCGCTCGATGCCACGCCACAGTTGGACGCTCGCGTGCATTTAGGATAAGCTGTAATCGAGCAGCTACTCAGCATACATATGCACGCCGCCACAGTTGCACAAACGCACACATTCTCCTATTTCTCACATTCACCGACACTGTGAACACAGGGCTGCCAAGTCTCACACTTTGAGCGTTAGGCGGGGATCACACTAGCCAGCGGCAAGCGGCAGGTTTCCTATTGTTCTCTATGGTTCGGCTAGCGTTGAGCAAACTGTGAGTTGAACTTGGTTCAACTTTGAAGCGCAACGCTCGGCTCGTCACAATCAGTTTTGGAATGTTTAGGTATTTTAACGAATCAGATTCGTCTAAGGACGTAGCAACAAAGATTGGACTTAGGAACGAGATATAATGTTTAGATTTATTATTATGGTCTGAGTGTTGCGTTACGCTTGCCGCTGCCACTTGCCGCTGGCTAATGTGATCCCCGCCTTACAGTCACGCAATTTGACCCAACACGCCATACTTGACATTTCTCACGCTTATTTTCCCTTTTCAGTATATATTATTATTTTCAGGATAATAAACTTTGGTCCTTGTCTTGTCTTGCCGTAGTTCGAGCAACTCTGATTGACTGACCGCAATAACCAATCCATCAGTCCTTTGTGCCTAAATCTAACCAACCACGGAAGGCAAAACGCAATATAAACCAATCAAAAGCAACGTAAGGCGGGTCTTGGCCTTGAGCGCTGAGTCCCACATTTAAAACGTTCTCCTACTTTTGTTCACTGTTGATTCGCTGTTTCTCCTTGAGTTCCCAAGTTAACATGTAGCCTACTGTTGTAAGGCTGCTACAAATCTATCATTGTCCTATATTTGTTGCAGAGCTGTATAACATTTATTTGCCTCTCCTCTTGGTCAGTTAACACTTGAAAAAGCGACTCTAATCGGAGCTGCCAAGTGTCACGCTTTGAGAGTGACAGTCAAAAATTTGCCGTTTTATGAAACTTGGCAGCCCTGGTGAACAGGAAACCATCTCAGTGCTCAGCCCTAATCGGAGCCCACTGTGCTGTTTTGAGTTTCAGCATGGCCCGCGCACCCTAGGGCATTTCTCACTACTGATCTACCCAGCTCACACTCTACAGCCCTTTTTTATGCCCCGTCTCGTCAGGTGCCCCGTGCAGGGGGTGGCACACGGGGCACCATTAGCGGGTAACAGCGCGCCCCACAGTGCAACACTCTGGGCAGGTGGTGCCACGCCTCGAGGAACCAGGCTGTTCCCAGGCTGACTGTTAAAAATGAGAGGAAAAACATTGTCCTTTCTTTTCTCCTGCACTACCTAAAGGACACTAAAAGGTGCTTCTGTTGGATGCTAATATTTTTCATACACTTTGTGTTGGTACACTGTGTGCTGGCAGTTTTCCCATAAGAATGCCTGAACTTTTTATATGATCTACATAACTCATAAGCAAGCAGGAGTTTGTTCGGCATTTATATACAAGTCGATATTTCTGTCTGGTCACCTTATTACATCTTAATGGCTATGGTGAGGGGATGTATTTAAGAGGCTTAAATGTGATATGGCACTGATGTATTTGTGATGCTTGATGCTTGACACCACATTTTGGTTGTGTGTGTTACAAATGGCATTATTTGTGTGGCAGGCGTGCATGCCCCCCTACATTGTCAGATTTAACCTTTGCTCTAACTGCTCTCAAGCAGGGCTTGGCAACCTTTACTTTCAATAGAGCCATATTTTGACCAGACATACAGTATAAAAAAGATCTGTAGGCCTCAACCTTTTGGTTTGATTCAGCTTATCAACATCACCTAAATCAGGGAGCAAGTAAGTTTGCCCATTTATTTTTCTTAATCAGTAGACCGCAGGCTAGAACGTAATCTAACACGTTGAGCAATGGCCCCAGATGGACACCTTTTGTCTCACCCAAATTGTTCCTCCACATTAAAATAATATCAATCATAATGATAATAGCAATTAAATTATTATAACCAGCCTACCTTGCTGCTGGCTATGTAAGTATGTAATGACCTTGACATTTCTGCTCAGTGCTCAACACAGTGTTACCTCCAAAGTTGATTTCTTTGTTTCTGATTTTGATGTTGAAAGATTTTTTTTTTACTGTAGCTTGTCGACAGTGGCAAATTACAATATTTTGCTGGGTTGTATGACATGAAATTTAACCTGCATGGAGAGGCCCTTTTGGGAATTCTTTTTTTGAAAACCATTCCTAGCTAGGGAAAGCATCACTCAAGCTACTGTGGTAAAAATGTCAAAAGTATAGCCACAAAAGAGCCAAGAAATGTTGCACAGGCAAGCCAACCAGCTAAAGTGTTGTCTATTTGGAAATTTCCCCACACCACCAAAGAGTTTGGTTAAGAGGTGCAAGGCTAGGACATACAGTATGACACATCTGAGCGGTTGTCTGAGTGGTTTTTAGCTGACAAAACATTTTATCCGGCATATACAGTAGGTTACATATTTTCACGAGTTGATAGCAAAAGGATGGCTTAAAGTTAAACAATAATAGTCAATTGTAAAATGTGTTTAATTCATTTCTATTTTCAGACCAAGCTAGGGAGCCACTATGCGGGTATAGCCCACTGCAGCTTCAGAGCTGAGGGCTGCCGACACCTGTTCTAAAGGATAGATATGCCACTAAATACCTCTTGAGCCCATGAACACTGAGCTCTAAACAGTGGATAGAAAAGACTGCCGCTACAGCGTTTTTTACAGGCAATTATATCACCATAAGCAATGCATGGCCCTTAACACTGGCAGGTGTTACTGGTGAAGGCCACACTGGTACGGTCCCCTACACCAGAGACTTGTGCCAGACCTGCTGGTACAGGTATGTGCCAAGGCTTTGTGTCACCATCCACTCTGAGACCAGATATCATAATGACACGGTGTGCCTTTAACATCTCCTTTCGCTGCCAAAAAGCCTGGCAGAGTCGTGCCAGGGTTCCAATTGCAGCTCTTCCTCTTGGCGACAGGTGGGATAGCCTCGGGCACCAGCAGCAAGGGGGAAAGGGGGGGGGAGTTGGCTCACTCACGGTGATGTTTAACCTCCTCCGTTTGGCGGTATGGAGGTGTGAGCGCTAGGGGTGTCAAGTGAGCCTGAACCGCCGCTGTCCCGTTGCTGATCGTTGCGTTTCACTTTCAAATGATCACGCAGCAGATGTTATGCCAGTTCTGACGCTGGATGATACGAGCGCCGCAGTGTTAAAACCAAAAAAAAAAAAAATGGCCTCGACGATTAAAAAGTGCTGGATGAAAGAGCACACACTGGAGGCAGACAGGCACAAAGAGTCACACTGGGCTCCCTCTCCACTTCTCCTTCAGCTCCTCCATGGAGAGGTAGAGAGAGAGAGAGAGAGAAAGAGAGAGAGAGCGAGAGAGAGAGAGAGAGAGAGAGAGAGAGGGGGGGGGGGGAAAGAGAGAGAGAGAGAGAGAGAATCCTCTGTGTTATTAATGCCAGGAGCAGAAATCACGCACGGGGGAGGGGGTGGGGGCATCATCACCTGGTCATGTATTTTTCTTCTCTTGATGTGGGATTAAAAGCAGTGGAGGGATGGCGTGGCACGGGGGATGTGATTGTGTGTGTGTGTGTGGGAGGGAGTATGTCTGTGTGTGCGTGTGTGTGTGTGTGTGTGTGTGCGTGTGTGTGAGTGTGGGTTTGTATGTGTACGTGACTGTCCGTGTGTGGTGAGGTAGTGTACTGATAAAGGCACCTTAATCTTAGAGAACATGATGCTGAGCTTCAAAGGCAGAGGAAAGCCCAGTGCAGAAGCACAAGAAAGCGGAGTGGAGCCCTCTCGTATTTGATTATCACAGGACATGTAGCCCAGCAAATTGCTATGCTAATTCCTCGAGTCATCCCGCGCCCTCCCCTCCACCTCACTCTGGCCCCTGAGGGACATAAAGGATATTGGATATGAAACTGTGTCCCCTCCTCCCCTCACTGTCATCCCAGTGTGGACTGATAACACATCACAGCCATCAGTCATTTACCACCACCACCACCTCTCTCTCTCTCTCTCTCTCTCTCTCCCTCTCTCTCTTACTTTCTCTCTCTCTCTCTTTTCTCTCCCTCACTCTCTCGCTTTCTCGCTGTCTCCCTCTGAGGCACTAAAGTGTGTGCCACACATTAAGTTGTTTTTATTTATTTATTTTGTACCTCTCAGAGTCACTTCACTGGCAGCCCCGAAGAGAAATGATACACTGAGGGTGTGACAAAATGAGAGGCATCTCTCAACCCCCCCTCTGTGAACCACAACCCCCGTGCCACACGCAAGGCGCACACACACACACACACACACACACACACATCGTCTTGTCCTCTCCTTCTTCTCTCTCAAGCCCACAACCGACAGCAAGGAACCCATTTAAATGCATTAAGAATATGCAGGGTGGATTGTTGATGACATCGATTCGACTCCATGCCGGAGCACATTCTTGTCAAAAAAACACCCTATGCATGTGCAGGCGCACACAGTCAGTCTCACACACACACACACACACACAAATAGTCACAGTTACAGGGTGGAGCAAAAAAAAAAAAGAAATGTGTCTCGAACAAACAGGATTTAGCACGTTTAGTGAGATAGTCCTCCCCTCCGCTAATGCGTTTAATCATTGGCTGAGAAGGGGGGGGGGGGGGGGAATGGGGGAACGCCGCGCTCATCCACACAGAAAACCTGGGCTTTGCGAGACAACGATGACGGCACGCTCAGAAATAGAGTCTGGCCCTGGAGGAGTGCATTTTCCAAAAAGAGCTCATGGGTTATTCATACTGTCGTCTGAGTAGGAGGAAACCCTCCCGCCTTAATGTTGACTTCCCCTTAAGTACGATCTAATGGCAGGCAGGATTGGTGGAGGTGGGGGGGGGGGTGGTTATGTAGGAATGAGGTTGGGGTAGTTGGAGTTGAGGATTTGGAGAGGGCTTGTGGAGGGGTGGGATAGCCTCTGCAGTAGTTCTGGAGTATGCCCATAAGGCACATTAACACGAACTCGTGACCATGCCGAGAACTCATCTGAGGAAGAGGAGACGAGGAGGAAATGTCAGCATGCAAAACATACTGCATTAAGTGCATGTGAGTGTGTGTGACAGTGTGTATGTGTAAGAGAGAGTGTGTGCGTGTGTGTGTGTGTGTGAGGGAAAAAAAATATTTTCCCCCTGTTGACGTGCTCTGACTTAAGTTTGTCAAGTAAATTATCCACAAATTATCCATGTACAGGCTTCCTCGGGATAAGATTACATTTGGCGCGGTGTGAGGATTGTGTAAATTCTGCCCGAGTGTTGTATGCTTTATTTACACCTTCCACTGCCAAAGAAGAAGAAGAAGAAGAAGAAGAAGAAAAAATAGAAAAACGATCAGCCGCTGAGGGCCATCAATCTATTCTGAACTGCCCATTTATCACCAAAAGAAATTCTTCACTCGTCATCCTACTATCAAACCTCAAGCCTGTGATGCATCATATTATTAGTCTCAACGCATCTCTGCTGGCAGGATAAGATCTCTCTCGGTGGAGAAGGGAGTATTCATGAGGCAGTCCACACTGTACAAGTGAAGCTGGCCAGGGCGGTTTCTCACATAATCATATCATATATTGTTTCTGTAGCTACAGCGGGTCCGCAACTGAAGCGTTTTGCTTGTCTAGCGCAAAAATAGTTTCAGAAGACTGGTCTGAATTTTTTAAACGTTTGTGCCGCTATCACTTCTGGTTGTAGCCAGTTCCTTTGATTATAGTGGAAGTTAATTCTTACAGCAGACAACTATGCGTGCGGAGCACTTTAGTTACGCGCCCAGGGTACTGTAGCATCCCCGTAAGACCCACTCTACAGCCCTTTTTTTCTGACAGTTTCAGCATCATAATTCACACATGGCAGTTTGCCCATAGCTGCATGCTGGTGAATCCAGCTGTGCCGTTGACCTCAAGTTCCCTGTTGCGTTCTAACTAAAAGGATGCACCCTTCTTTGTGACTTTCCACTGCACCCTCCAACTCGAAGCGAAAGGGCTATGAATGCCATTTGTCACTCTTACATTATACCCCCCCCCCCCCCCACCCCAAGGTTGTTGTTTATTTTTTATCCCCTGCCAGTGCTACTGTGAGTGACCCTTCCATTCGTCTGCCCTGTGATTGACTCTGGATTGATGGCTGAATGTCCGATCCATAAATGTCAGCCAATAGCTGGGTGGGAATGTATGCCAAAAGCTCACCTCTAGGCAGTAAAGCAGGCAGTGCAGCGCGAAGGCAATGTGACAACACTTTGTCCAATAGCGACTGACCCATGAGGCAGAAGACTCTGCTGACCCCCTCTGGAAGAGTATTTTGGGATAGATCCGGCAGACTTAACATTTCAGTGGATTAAGATTGAGGGGAACTGAAATTTGCCTAACTGGGTCTTGGGTGTTTTATATAATGCCTGCATATGTCAAGTGAACTCTCCGGAATGATACAAAAGGGAAATGAAGATACCAGCTATTCACAAGGGGAATTTTGGACTTATAAAAATCAACCCTTCAGCATCTGCCCAAACTACTCTCATAACTGTGATATTATATAATAGTCAGGAGAAATATTTTTTGTTTGTTTGTTTTGTTTTGCTGGAGAACACTTCTGAAGTCTAAATCAGTGTCTTCCTCCATGGAAACCAGCAAGCAGTAGGGGGCGACATAATGAAGTAGAGACCAAACAAGGAAACAAACAAACAAGTGAAACGCCTCACAGCGGCGAGCCAAAAGGACCATTTTGTAGCCCACCTCATGCTTGGTTCTTTTATTTCGTGTGGGAGGCCTTTTTCAAAGAATGTAGACTCATTAAACTTATATCAATAAGCAAGCTATTTCCGTTTCATCCTGTGCGACTTTCTACTTTGAATTACAGTTCTACCAGAAAGACTCCAGGAGGCATGATGAAAGTTAACACATGTTTTAATCCATCAAAGGATTTACAAAGGTCCTGGTCACTGAGTGTGCAGACCCTTGCAGATCCTGCCGGAATGACGGTAGGGGGCGGAACCTACTTCCTGGACACTGGACAAGGCCAGACTGCCAGTGGTTAAGGAGGGAGGGTGGCAACGTCGAAAAAAAACGACACCTGAAAGCATCAGGCAGGTGCGAAGACATGTCATTTTAAAGACTGATGCAGACCGGTGATTGATCAAAACAAGTAATGAACGAATTAGTATTGAGTCTTCCTGGGAGAACTTAACGCTTACGCTTCCATATCTATTAGATGGGAGCAGCTCATGTAAACCCACAGTAAACATATGACATTGGTGAAGATCAAACAGATGTGGTCTCAGAAAGTACTGAGACAATATAGAGGTGTTTTGGCTTTAGCATTCATGTTTCTGTTACTATAGTTCTTTTCCAAACTGTGTAGGGTACCTAATGGTGTGTGCAGAGTGTTTTTGTAACAGTGATTTCCTCTGTCAGCCCCATTCATGATTTACCGCGTTGATCTGAAACAGCTTTTTGAATGGGAGCACGTGTATGAATTTTTGATAGCAGCACTGTCTGTGAACCATTGTTCGGTATATTGTCTCACAGTAGCAGCCATAAGAGAAAGTACTTACCCAAAATGAATTATAGATGCTGTACCGAGAAGAATCAGGATGACAATGAAAGCCTAGTACTGAAATGACAAATGACCTTGTGGTTTTGACAGGTGAAATATCACCTACAATATGTCCTTGGTTATCATTGGTTAAAGGTTCAGCTCTGGAAGCTTCTGTGCTTTCCGTTGAGAACAGTTGTAAGGAGGTTGAATGCACACTGCGTAAAAAAATGCAACGGAATAAAGAAGTAACACAAAAATCATTGTGAAGGCACAAGCACAGCGGTCTAATGCTGTTTTCCACCCTTTGCGGACAAAAGACCGAACTGTAGTGCCTATCAAGCTTTTTCACAAACGCTGTTGGACTTCAACAGGGCAGCTGACAGTCTTTCGTTTCTAATGCTATTATATAATATAGACATGTGCAAAATCCCCGGCCCTGCTGGCTTTGTGTATTTTAGGGGGATTTTCATGCTCTTTAGAGCATGACTACAAGCTGCAAGCTTCCCATTCCCATTGCCCTGTCACTTGCTCTTTGCCTTTGAGGTGTCATGACAGCCGAATGACAGAGCTCCATTCTCAAAGCCTGCTGCATCAGTCTATAACTCATTGTAAGTTGGCCTATATTTGTGCAGATAGGTGTATGTTCATAATGTTAAGTGCACACAGGCAAGGTAAATTATGTGTATATAGACTGTACTTAAAAAAAACAAAAACATATTACCATAGAAGGCATATTGTTAAAGAGAAACCATTTGTTTCACTGGAAAATAAGACATTAGATTGCCTTAGACTGGATACTGTATTTTTCAAAGAACACTGATCCATTAAATGAAGTCTGTAGAATAGCACTGCATAAAAACATAAGGTTGCACATCATGCACACTCTAATCACTGTTGCCTGTGTTTTTATATGTGTAACATATAACCTAATCCAAAGAGTCCCTGTTGTGGATATTCACACCTCAGAGCTTACAGTGAAGTATGGACTCCAGACATGCCTAGTTAAATTGGTTCCCTGAGCTTTCCCCCATCTTAATTTTTAATCATTCATTAACACATTCCCACGTCGCAGACACTCAAACACACTACTTCATTAAAACAGGACTCTGCCTACAGTGTATTGCATGAGAGTGTTCCAGCTGCCAGCACTTTAAGACTTTCGCCTACTTGGAAGTATGGCGGAGGCAAGTCAGGGCTCTGCATTGTGTATTCTTGTCCATCCTGTCAAGCTGCAGTGGCAGCAAGTGTCTTCCCTTGTCAATCACTAAAGCAGTAGCAGCATTGGGAAGCAGGCCCTGTCCAACCCATAATAATCAATAAATCTCCTAAAACTTTTAGAGAGTTGTTCTGATGTACTTTTTTTTTGGATGTTGCCATGCAGAGCAGGTTTTCTTTTATTGAAGGCAGGTGGCATCGGGCAGTGAAAATCTCCAACTGGCACGGAATAAAAAATGAACAAAAGAGAATGTGCTTAATTGCAGAGTGGATACATTAGTTATGGTCATTCAGTTACAGCCATTCTCACAGTTTGTTTGGTGTCTATTCAGCATTCCTTATTAGAGCCAATGTGTTAAAAGGAGCTCTGCATACAGTGGGTACGGGTTGAGAATGCACCTTCTCCCGCGGGACTCCCGAAGAGATCCCGCAGGCCGTCAAGCCGATTTTTTTCGAGGCTAAGGCAATGTACCCAAACAACCACCAGGTGGCAGAAAGTTTCATCCCGCATTTCAAAATGATGAAGACCGCATATCCGTCAATAGTCGACTCCTTAATCTCATTTAATCATAACAATGAAGGTGATGACTGGCGAAATTATTCAAACGACGTTTCAATGAACCATTGTTGAAATGAATGAAAATGGTTATAGAAAATCGCCTACAGCCTAACGCCGACACAGCTGATTCTTTGATTGATTCTAAGCTGTTTTGATGTAGGGGATGGGTAAACTGGCGCGCTACAAACATGCTACCAATCAAATGTAATATTAGTAGGACTAGCCTACTTAGACACTTTAGTCATAGGCAACGTTGCCATGTTAATTTGGGCTAGAAGTGCTTGCTTGTGGTGGCGCTCCTGTCCGCTGCTTCTCCCGAATTGTGTGGCAAATTTGTCAGCTATCAGCTTAAATGTCAAATCATATTTATTTCTCTTTGTCGCCATGGTATTGGGGGAAACGCGGAGAAACGAGATGGTCAGTCCTCGTATTTTTTCTTCGCGTTTCGTTGTAAGAAATAGGCTATATAAGTAATGTAATGGTCAATTTGCTGCGCAATTGACCAAGCAACCGCGGACCGACAGAAAAAGAAAGCAAACGTTGCTGCGGAAATGCTTGCTAATTTGATGTGTTTAAACGTAGAGCCATACAATTAGGTGTGTCTGTTATTATGATAATTTTCGAGCATAACTGGTTGTCCATAGCTCAGTGACAGGTGTTAATAGCCTTGCCATAAGCACTGCTGCAGGTGCTTCTTTTATTATGCGGTTAGAGCATAAGCGCTTTACTCATATAGACTATAACTCAGGGACAGGTGCAAAACCACCAACTGGGATGGATCGAAGGGCAAGCAAGCACTGCCACACAACGTGAAGGCCTTTGTGTTGTCAACACTAAGCAGAAAGTGTCCTACGATGGGGAGAAGTGGCCGCAAGGACTGCATCGATAAGATCAACGAATAGCCTACAGTAATGTTTTACAACCCAGCTGGTATCCGCTGTTCATTCCGACATATCCCCACTCGGCGGTAGGCCTAGGCCTATTTAACTTTTTTTTTTTTTTTCAAACAACGTGCCATTCCGACATGAGGTCATTAATAGGCTATTAATGTCATAACTATTAGGCTATCATTAGGCTTACTATGCATGGCTGTAGGCAGCTATATGAGGACACTGAGATCTGGACCTCATCGGTTTTGAGAGCTGGAAATACATGTGTTTGCTAAATATCGGTTGTTGTGCATGTTGCGTTCGCGACTCGGGGAAGTGAAAGCAGTTCTGTAAAGACATTTGCAAGTTTTCATGGCGATCATCTGCGCCGCGCCGCAGCTGTAGCTGATTGTGAAAGCCGATTGGAAATACATAAGTTTAGAGCGAACGTTTCAACTATGTTTGCCATGGTAGACTCTCAAATAAAACAATAGCCTAACAAATAACTGCATGCGTAATGGACACGGCTCTATATCCTAAATAATTTTCGAGGTTCGCCATTTGGTAATATGACCTATCCTTACTGACAATATTTGGATTGGACAATTTAGATTGAGCACAACTAAAGTTGCACGAAGGCAAAATACAGTCCTAAAAGCCTATTCTATATAGCCTGGCCAATATTGTAGATGTGCAAAAGCAGCATTTGCGTGCGTGCTTGCCGGTGAGGTGTAGCCTACAAAAATGAGCATAACATCTGATTATTAAAGTATGGCTATAGGATATAGGCTAGAGAAGAGTTGGTTTAAAATTCAAGTGTAGTAAAAAAGTTTGTGCACATCCCCGGTCAAGGTGCAGAACAAGAGTAGGCTAAATCATAAAAAATGGAAAAAGGTTCGCACACTTGAAATCCTTCTTTTTTGATTTGATTTTATTTTCTTTATCACAAAGGAATGACGTTTCGACCGTGTGGTCTTCTTCAGATTAAAATTCAAGTACGTGCGCTATTTAACCCCTCGAGACCGACTGCAGTCTGCTGACACAGCCAGACGACTCTCCCAACCCATTCATTCGTTTTGGCCGATATAACCCATTCATTCGTTTTGTGCGTATATAGATTCCTGCATGCTGCATTACCGTGACCCTTAGCCTACCTTGTGGATGATTTTTTCTCATTGGAATACAGCAGGACAGAATGCCTTTTATCTAACAAACGCAAAAGCTGAGATTGTTGGAAGGACTAGGCTACTCAACAAACTTGTTTTTCGTTTCTGGGAGATCTCGTTATCGTTTTGGATTGTCGGGTTTTTATACTTATTGTTTGGACTTATGGACAATGAACTTTGAGGGGTGGTTGTTAGTGCTTTACAAAGCTTTGTGTTAATAAGTGTCAGTCCTCCTATTCTTCAGTTCACTGCGCGATGCAGTTGCGCATAGTGGCCAGCCACGAAGTCATTAACTGTTTACGACACAATACATGATATTTGTGTTTTTCGTTTCTTAGATTTAATGCATGTTTGACATGTAAACAGGCCTTCAGTCCGTTAACTTAAGGCCTTCTTTTGCATGGGGTAATAACCTAGGCTATTATGTGCGTAGTGGCTGCATACTCTTGATTATAATAAGAGGCAAATTGTTACAGGACAACTTAAACTGACTTCCCCAATGCTTCCCCGCAGCACATTACATTTTAATATAGGCTAATATAGGATGAACAAAGTCTATGGACTTGCTATATTAAATCCAGTAGCCTAATAATTCTATGTGCCACGTCTTTTCACGATTTCGCAAGTGATGTAGTAGGCTACGTTTAAACATCGACAAACGTCTGTGAGACTACCCATTTCATGAAGAGCAATTGTCTTGTGCGATCAGTCCCCCTCCCCCACACTTGTCTAACCAGTTCACTAGACATTATAGCCTACCTATATGAGGCATTGAGGACGATTGCCTCCCTTCCCCCTCTCTCTCGACAGACACTTCCTGACACAGGGCTCGGGATCAAGACATCAAAACTTCGCGGGCACAGCCACATTGGCAGCTTCACTCCTTAGTTTACTATGGATTACTATGGATTTACTCCCGCCTTTTAGTGTGTTCCTGTTACTTAGTTTTTGCCTTCTTGGTAGTATGTTGCTGTGTAGTGGGGTGTAACAGTGCAACCCACGATCGCAAGAGGAAAAGAATAAATCGCTACTATATTTCTGCTTCTTGTCTTGTGCATCTGAACGAATGGATATTACGTTCAGTGTTATACCAATGGCGGCGATATTCCTAGAATGCAAGGCGTGTGCCCGAGCCCTATTATGTAAATGTAAAAAATGTGTGTGTGTGTGTGTGTGTGTGTGTGTGTGTGCGCGTGTGTGCGCGCTGAACCACGAATTCACATATTAACTTTTCTTTTCAGCAGACATCGCAATCATAAAAAAAATCGCAAAACTTTTTAATAAAATAATGCCTCTTGTCTTAATGGGTTCCGGAGGTTCGTAGAGTAAGTTTTGAACCCCGGTCGCTGACGTATGATTAAGATGCCTCAACTAGTTACGCCACAGTTCGAGTGTCAATCTCTTCGCACTTAGCCAAGAAATATAAAGGATTCAGTCAGTCGAGTTAATTTATTCGCGGCATGCACTTGAAACGCCGATCAAAAGTTCTGACATGTTAAACTGACGTTAGTCATTAATTCACCACATGATAAAATGCTGTTATATTGACGCACAGTAGCCCACGGTAGTCTATGTCTATCTCTGAATCAACATGAACATGCATAACGAGATCCATATATTCTAAGTTGCTAGAAACTTATTTTGCGGAGCTAGGCCTACTAGTCGATGGTTACAATGAATCACCCTCACTGCCCTATCGCATATCTGACCATTCATTGTTACAATGTTACAAAATGTGCGATCTTCTCCATGCATGTAGCCTACGGTTATAAGTAAAGTGACATGATAGGCATGTAGGCCTATTAAAGATATTTCTGTTAAATACATTTTATTTTCAGTTGTCAAAAGTGGTGGGGACAAAATCTGTGATAAAGTGCTGGGTAAGCTACCCAGCGTCGCCGGTTAAAATGAACATGCCTCCGTTTTAAAATAGCCTATAGGCCTACACATTTCTAAGTATTCCTAGCATAAATGTAGCCTTAATGTCCATCTTGTCCATCTCTTTCGTCTTCGCCTTGACAATAATAGCCTATTCACGGAAATGCGGTCTTGTAACCGTAATGAATTAATGAATTAATCTAAGGTTGCCTATCGAGTCTTTCAGGTTGAATTGAAGGCTTCTAAAACCATTTTCATTAATTTCAACAATGGTTTATTGAAACGTCGTTTGATTATAATTTCGCCAGTCATCACCTTCATTTTAATGATTAAATGAGACGGATTAAATGAGACGGATATGCGGAGCATTTCTCTCCCCCTCCATTGACCAAAACGTTGCTCTGGCATCTCTGCTGGACTGACTGAGTTATAGGCTACGTCGAGTGAGAGAGCCAGCTGTGAGGTACGCTGTAAAACATTCGAAAACTCTGAAACTGCAATCTGACATGCCGAGCGTGATGTCTCTTTTCTCTGCTTGTCACCAGCGCGGTGTCTTCGGGTTTTTCCGTGTTTTCCGGTATGAGCCGAACCTTCATTTTATTAGGGCGGTCTTATGTTGCCCCCTTGCGGTTGCACTTTTAATTAAAGTCCCGATGCTTCGGGAGTCCCGATGTGCGGGAAAGAAAGGAGCATTCTCAACCCGTACCATCTGTAGGTGCTTTGCTTGAAAGAAAAGGGTAGATATCAAGGGCTCAGCTCAAAGGACTGAGATAAAAGCAGAGGCTTAGGCAAAAGTTATCATTATGTTCCACAGGAAGAGCTCAAAACTCTGCTCCTGGGTAATTGATGTTTGAGGGGAAAATGGCATTGCTTTATAGTCTATGCAGCTTCCTTTGCTTCTTACGCTCTTTGTTTATCTGTATTTTCCTCTCTCTCTTGCTCTCTCTCTCTCTCTCTCTCGTCTGTCCCACCCTCCGATTATTCTCCCGACCTCTCTGTTTTTTCAATCTAGAAAAATGCCTTCAATGATGGCTCTATCGAAATCTGTGAATCCTCTCTCTTCCTTCCGGAAGGTTCATTAACTGCTATCCTCAATGCTGGAGCGGGCCGGCCAGCTGCCATTGCTGCTGCTGCTGTCGTCGTCGTCGCCGCCGCTGCGGGTGCTGTGGCTGCGAATGCTGCCACCACCGTCCGCGGGTAATCAGCACGCCATGCTCCCTCTGCCTCAGCCTCGCGGCGGCCTACACGACAGTCTCCCCAGATAAATAATGCAGCTCGGGAGCCAGGCTGACAGCAGCTGCCGGAGCTTTTCAAACTGCCTTCAAACAAGCACCGCGGCATAAAGAGCAGCTCCTTCTGCGTCGCTCACCTTTTGGGGGCTCGTCCGGGATAATTGCGCTTACTTCTCGCTTTCTCGTCCTCCCCTCTGAAAAAAAAACAAAAAAAACACACATAGCGCTCTGCAGTGGCTTTCACCAAGTGAAGAAACAGTTGAAAGGAAGAGAGAGTGGAGTTGAGGCACGCCCCATGGGGATTCGCCATCCCATTAGACTCTCCGTTGTGATTCGCTGGCAGTTGTAGAAGCATGTTGTGCTCATCACAGGCATACTGAAACTTGGTCCCCACTTCAAAGGCCTGCCTAGCTGAGGTTTCTATCAGTGGGTGATTTCAAGCGGAGGTGAAAGCCCTCTGGACAATGTCAAATTAAGTCTCTCTTTTTTTAACTCAGATGGTGTTGTACAGTAGCCTGGAAAAAATACAAACTCATTCACGAAGTGAATAGATTCTGTAGACTCGATTGGGAAACATATGCATCTTGCAACTTTGAAATCATTGGTCCACATTGATCAGAGATTGATCCCATTGATCAGAGATTTCTAATGTTCCTTCCTACCTCGCCTAAACTTTACAAACTGACAATAAATAGCATCAACAGCCAGGAAGCAATGTATATGGGTCTACCCATATTTTACAAACTGACAATAAATAGCATCAACAGCCAGGAAGCAATGTATATGGGTCTACCTTTGCTGTAAATACATCTCTGCATTTTTCCAACTGCTTTTTTCCCGTTTGTAGGTGTTGCTTTTTCTCAATTTATCACAATAAGTTTCAGTTTCGTCTTCCCCTTTCATGGCTGATTGGCCTGACATTTTTCTTGTCTGAGGGAAATGGTTATGAACTATGGTGTTCCAGACTAGATCTCCCTGAAAGAAGATCTAGGTGGACAGGGCCAGGCTAGTTGCACAGTGTACAGGTGTCGCTGATGGTGACTTTAGCGTTTGCTGATGTATGAAACTGGCTTGTTAAGAGTGTGCGTTTATTTCACAGAGCACACAATTTTGCATTTGACTATTGATTGAATAATCTAAACAGCCCCTGACAGATTGGGTGAGAACACATCAGCAAAGCCATTTTATTTCAGTCATGGATTGAAGATTCCGTAAATTACTTTAGTGGGGGAATCCAGAATTGAGTTATTGCAAAGCTGTCCATGGCTCTGATAGCAATGCAAATTACAAGCAAAAGCCAAAGATTAGCCTATCATCACAGTTTATTTTTGTAAATACTCTAGATCAATTTGGAGACAGATATCTAGCCTTATATTGCTCTCCATGCTTCTCAGTGATGCACAGCATTTATATATTTTTTTCTATTTAGTTGAAAAGAAAAACATATATTTGTTTGACCGCCTTTCACGGCTGACTCCCTGTCTTGTTGGAGTTTTAACCCAAAACTGTGTGGTCTCACATGTTGACCTTCACGGCTGTGAAACCTTACGTAACAGTCATTCAGGTCTGTCAAGCTGTTGTGCTATTTTCTTCAAATATTACTAGCTGAGTGCGAGAGTGGAAAAAAAAAAAAAAAAAGTTTGAGGTGGATGGCTCCTGGCAGGTTTTAAAATAACAATATTTTACCCTGTGAAGTCCTTGTCCCTCGAACTCCAGTTGCCTCCAGTTGACACATAAAGCATGGAACTGTCACCATGATTAACTGTGTTCTCTGCAATGGGTTACCCTGACAAAGTGCTTTGAAATCGCTCACCCAAAATCCATCATCATGAACCTGCCCGAGAATGCGCTGATCCTCAGCTCACCTTCACAGACGTGTCCATCACACGATGCCCACAAGCACTCTCCACTCATCTTTTTTTCCATCCACTTTTCCTTTAAAATGTATCGCACGTACGGTATCGCATTCCTAATAACTCCTATCCCTGTGAGTCAGGGAATTTTCGTTCTGCTCCTGCTCCAACGTCTTATCATCTTCTGTGTCTTCGGCGCTCCATGCGTGCGTGATTAAAGGTAGTTTAATTAAAATGTCCTTGATTAGTGAAAGAAGGTGCGCTCGACTAATCAACAGTGACATAGATGATTTCAGTCAGCTAGGCAAATAGAAGAGGGGCAGATTGGCGGCGTGCGGTGCAATATGTATGGGGTGGAAGACTGGGATTGCTTTCGAGTTATCATCAACAAATCAAGCCGGAGTCACATGGAATAGCTTTGCCCCTGGTTGCAACACAATGTGGAAATCAGCATTCAGGCGATCATTCAGTCCAAGCTCCCCTCAGTGTCCCAGCTGGTGTGAATGAGAAGCTCTGTGTGCATGTGTTTGTGTGTGTGTGTTTGTTTGTGTGTGTGTGTGTGTGTGTGTGTGTGTGTGTGTGTGTGTGTGTGTGTGTGTGTGTGTGTGTGTGTGTTTGTGTTTGTGTTTGTGTCTATGTGTGTGTGTGTGTGTGTGTGTTTGTGTGTTTGTTTGTGTGTGTGTGTGTTTGTGTGTTTGTTTGTGTGTGTGTGTGTGTGTGTGTGTGTGTGTGTGTGTGTGTGTGTTTGTGTCTACGTATTTGTGTGTGTGTGTGTTTGTGTGTGTGTGTACGTGTGATTCTGTCAGATTTGCTTTGAGGCACATTCATCTCCTTGTTTTGTTCTTTGCCCAGCAGGGCCACCAGAGCGACTTAGTCCACTAAGAGAGTGTAGGAGGTGGGTTTCTCACACAATACAAAACACAAACAATTTCAGACTTGATAATAATGCATTTGTATATCGTAAGGCTTAGCTTATCTAAATACCATACAGCCAGCACAGCTGTCTTTAGACTCTGGTCTATAGAATCAGCAATATTGCAGTCCTGCATACTGATACCTACAACTGAATCCTTCAACTGAATCCTTCATCAACAATATTATCAGAGAAGTTGTTTACATTTTAGTAAACAAAGAACGTATGGTGTGACCCTGGGAGTACTGTAGTAGTTATATTTACAGTATTTTGTGTGTGTGTGTGTGTGTATGTATAGTATACAGTATATATATATACAGTATAGGAATTGTATTATTTCAATAACATAATTTTATGCGGCAATATATTTATCTATCTTTCTATCTAGATAGATAGATAGATAGATAGATATATTATAAAATTATGTTATTGTAATTAGACAATTCCTTTGTTTTCTATACACTGTGGGTGGAGCATTTTGCCTGGTTGATTCACATGATGAAAGTGTGTGTTCACAGTGTGATTATGGTCACCAGCCTACCCACAATGAGAGCTTTATCACTTCCTGTTTCATCCACATGAACAAATAGGCACTTCATGGTCGTGCACCCAGTAGAAAACAGACATTATCTCCGTGCCCTCTAATATTGTTTTGAGAAGCTCCTCCTCTCAGTGAAAAGAGTCATTGTTTTTCCCTCTCAATCCTGTGCCTGATGCTGTTAGATGGATTATGTCTGTGATGTTTGGCCCCATGTTGTGCTCGGCGGCTGGGAAACCGGAGGAGAAGAAGAAGAAAAAAGACAGACAAGAAAACCAGAGAGCATCCTGGTGTGTCGTCACCTTACAAGTGCGTTTAGGCCTAAGTAGTTATAGTTTGTGGATGAGGTTCTTATGAAAGACGACAGCAGCATGCGGCCAGTGGAAAAGCGATTACGCGTTTGGCTGTCACTTAAAAGTGATAGGCCGCATGTTCCACAGTCAATTGGGAGCTACCCCTGCGACAAGTGAGGAAATTGGCCAAGCTGGGGCCTGCTGATTTTTCTCCCTTTTTTCCCACCCTTGTTGCTTGAAGATAAGCCAACACCGTGAGGCAACCTCAAGCCAAGCTTAACGCTGAAATAAAGGCATTTCTTTGCTAGTGTGCATCCATGCAAGGACTCAGAATGTGGATGGAAACGGTGGCAAGAGCGCGTTGAATTCTGCTCCGACACGACACCTGCTGTGGCCCATTGTGTTCAGACCCACACTGCACTGCATTTAAATGACCAAAACACACTAAACGCCAACAGGGCTGTTGCGCTGTCTCTGTGTTTCTTTATTGTTTTGTTGTTGTTTTTTTATCCTGGTCATGGCCTTGGAAAACAATCATTCTACACACATCACGCTGTCCTGTTTTTACACTGACTAATGGCATGCTATAGCCCTACAGATGTAATCTTGATAGTCTTCACGCTATCCAGCATTGCCAGTGAGATGTCATATTTAAGACCAGAGGAACTGGCACACAAACTAAAGTCCTTGCCTCTCACAGTTGTGTTTGGCAACACAACATTTTGAGGACATTTTATTTGTTTTTTTCCCCCACTTTGCAAAGGACTTTGATGTTTATTTGTGTTGTCTACTGCTACTACAACAACTTAACCAGTTTGCAGTTGATATGCATGCAGAATCAGAAGTGGAGAGAAGGACTTTGTGTTGTGCCTCTATTGCATTTAAAACACTCCAAAACATTAGTAAAACATCAGGGGGGGTAAAAACACTAAAGTGTGAGATATAATTCAGAGAGTGAGAAATAATGCATAATTAATGGTCAGGTGAAGAATTCATGTAAACCCCAGCATAGTTGATGCAGTGATTTCACTCAGTAAAAATCTTGAAAAAGACACCTGAACGGGAAAGCAGAAAGCCCTTAAGTGCAACTCGGTTTTTAGAGCCGTGGCGTGGCGTTGTAAGAGCACTCCCTGCTGGGATGCGATAATGGAGGAAGGCATTGTCATGGTCCTTAGAGCAGGCAGCAGGGGCTTTTTTACTTAAAAACTTGACTTTTGTATTGACATAGAGGACACATGCAGCCAAATGTTCCACAAGACTTTGACTTTGTTGCTGTGGTGACTTTTCATGTAGTGAAAAAAATAACTTTTTTTTTACTCCTACTGAAGTTCTTTAAAACAACAAAAAAATCACTCATACTCCCTCTCCATCTGGTATTGACAAAGGTTTACAAAAATAATGAAAGTGAATGAGAAACATTAAATGGAGTGGAAGGACAGAAGCCTGTTCTTTTTTACCTCAGACACAGAACGATGCAGAGCTTTCCGGCAGATGCTGTTTTATCTTATGGACCAGTTGGTTTGATGGTGGAGGCAGCCCCATTACCTCCCAAACCCATTCTCTCACACACACACACACACACACACGCACACAAACACACACATCGGTACACACACACACACACACACACACACACACGCACGCACACATACATACACACACAAGCACACACACACACACACACACACATGGGTACACACACACACGCACACGCACATATACACACAGAAGCACAAAACACACACACACACACACATTTCTACCAAAAAAGAAGCCAATTAATAGCACAGTCCACGGATTTACCTTGTGATATCTCAGCAGCCTCTTTGCATTACTGGATCATTATCGGGCACCTTCATTATACATTGTTAGTGTCAGATATGTAGATACGCCGCGCAAGAGTGCCAGAAACTCTTTTAAATTGCTGATCATGACAGGCAAGGATAACGATTCATTTGTTTTGCCTCAGCAATCTATCGTTCCCTCTCTCCTCAGTCACACTCTCTAACTCCCCTGATATTCTTGACTATTTTAATGACACTGGAGAGAAAGTTGAAAAATGTATGAATATATATGATATTATTTTTTCTTTAGTATTTGTTGGGACTGACAAGTATTTGCCTCTCGGCTGCTCTACTTCTGCTTTAGCGACTTAATGAGCAGACTGCAATTAAAACGATGACTCCAATTAATGGCGGTTTTAAAACTAATGGCCTAGCTAATGATCAGAATTATCTTGCAGTCTTGTAGTTGAAGACAAATGATGCAACAGAGAATCCATATCTGAAATATATGGATTGGCATTTCAAATTTGACTTTGAGATCTTCTGCATTGCCAACACTTATATTTATTCAATGAGTCTGTGAATGAGAACCAATTTCACTGATGTCCATCTTGGAAACTGGCATTCTCTGTAAATGAAACAAAGTCTGAGTTGTTTCAGAGCTAATATATTCCCCTGAAACGTCGCAGAAAAATCTTGCCAGTATCATTCAAGGTTCGTCTCTTGCATCATCATATTGTGCTTTACTGAACCGTGTGGTCCATGGAAGGGATTGCATCATTATTAGGCTATACATAGATATACTGTATATATATATGAGACTTAAGACCTATGAAACTACAAATTTGACTTCCTTCAATGTACCAATACATCATACTTTCATAAAATCATGCAACATACTCTACCTACCTTGTCTGTGGACAACGTTATTTGCTGGATAAACAAATAGCGTTCATGCGACAGAGTGCTTTAGTGTTACCACAAAGCTGAATTGTAGGCTTTCCTGTTCTCTCTTATCTCTTGAATGCCCTTGTATTCAAAGGTGCAGTATTGGCATGACTGTTTGGTACAGTGTTGCCAGAGCTAGTCTTCAAATAACACAGTATGGTCATTTAATTCTTCCTAGGAGTCCCTATTTAAAAGTCCTACTTTCCTAATACTGCAGAAACGTTATGCAAGACGAAAATCCAAATGTCCTTAATTACCTGCTCACCCCTCACTGTCACAACCTCATTTTCTCTATTTTTAAGCTGGTGTAGTTTTTTTGTTGTTGCTGCTGTTGTTTGTTTCACTTGACATGACTTGCCAGTATGCTAGCTATCAAAAAGTATGATTTCAGCAGTGGGTGTTGTCAGTGAATGTGTTGCCGTGGTGATCGTTGGTTGTTGTTGCTCTTATCAACTATAGAGATGTTGCCATTCAAACTTCTTCTGCAGAAGGCTACTCACTGCCATGTTTTTATTCAGTTGAGAATAACAGAACAGAAGAATTCACTTTTGTTATGACATAAGTCATTATCCTTGACAGATGGACAAGAATTACTGTTTAACTTGTTGAGTCTTAATGGGTGAGAAAACTGATAAGTGGGTAGTGAAGTGTGAAGGATCTGCAGATCAGCATATTATGTCCCAAGGAGGAGGTGACAGCTAAATGATCCCCTCATAAACATTCATTAAGCTAGATCCTGTCAGAGATATGAGCGGAGGGTGCTTGCTGATGAGGTTTGAGAAGTGTATCTTTCTGAGCACATTTCAGAAGAGCTGTCACAGTCACATCTCTCTCTCGCACTCTGCCTGTCTATCTGTCTGTCTGTCTGTGTGTCTCACAAGCAGGCAGACAGACAGACAGACAGACATGTCTCATGGGAAAAAAAGAAACACTTTGCACAATCAAATTTGTAACAGTCTGTCGCCCATGCTGTCCTGTTCTGCTGTCATCTCTGGCCAAGAGAAGTCAGCAAACACTCAAGTCCCACAGCAACGATAAACAACATGGTCACAAAAAAACATGGCTCAAAGTGGACATGTCTCTACCCAAACCTCATCCAGCTACCACTTTTTTGTCCACTCGGTCAGCCCGTGTGTCGTGTCTCAATTCAGGGTCTTGCGATGAAAATGTAAATATACACAATTCACTTAACTTGACTTCTAAAAGCCATTAGAGGAGAACGATGGGAGAGGCTTTAGTACAAGTGATGCCACTTTGCCATCTTGCCCGAGACTGAGGGGTACTGGAGAGAAGTGCAGGGGAAGCTTTTAAATGCCCGCTTCTCAGCTGCACTTTCGGAGGTGCCGAAGTTATTGCAAGGTCACTGAAGTGTGTCCACACAAAAGCAGAGGGACGTCTGAGTAGCCAGAGAGAAAAGGGTGTGTGTGGGGCAGATGTGGTCCTGCCCTGTGGTCCTGCTGGGAAGAAGATTAGCACATTTCGACAAGATAGCAACAGTTTGAGACAGAACATAATTGTGCTTGCTCTCTCATTTCCACCTTCGCCCAAACCATGCATAACCACAGAGGTTTTGTAATTGCCGTTACACATCCACTGTTCGTTGCATTATGAACCCGTTAAAACCGGAATGGATTATTATTTTCTTTTCTTTGCTCGCCGCGTTTCATCATTCAGATCAAACACAAGAACAACTAAAGGAGGTTTTAGACGGGAATAAAAGGCAGTGGGGGATTGTGTTGTTTCTCGTTCCTAAGTGCTTCTCCCTTCAGCTCAGCTCAGGATTTCTGCCCCCTGAAAACAGACGGATTTAGCACCGAGTGACTCACTCGACTGTTTGTTCTGTTTTACCTCTGAAGACGCCTGTGACACTGAGGGCAATTTAGATAATGAGTAGAGGCTTACAGACAACAGCCAGCGTGATACCGGGATACCGCCTAAACAATAACAGTGCCATTATTATCCTATAGTGGTGTGTCACATTGTTGAGACTGACCCCCCCCCAACAATGAGGTTCATGAGCATTTAAACTTTTAAGTACCTTGTGAGGAACATGAATGTGTTAATATGCATATATGGATTGTGCCTATGTGTGAATGGCCCGCTTGTCAAGCAATGGAAATTGCTAAGCTGCGGTGTTGAAAGCGATCATGCATATGTTAATACGTATATGTATTGTGTATGTGTGTGAATGGCTGCTTGTCAGCTAAAGGAAATTGCAAGGCTGCTGTGTGGGAAATGATAATCAGCTGTGCAATGGCTGAGCCGGTGCATCACTTGAGGTGACTGCAGGGACTTGACACATGATGTCAAGTCAAGCATCCTGCACAGCTCATATAGTCTGCAGAGGGGTTTGGAGTGTGATGGAAAAGGGATTGTGGAAATGGGTTTTTGAAGTGAGCCAGAGACATGATGGTGGGAGGGAGCAGTTTTTTTTTCCAACAGGAGCTTATTTCTGATGTCCATTTAGAGTTCATTATTCATTTGGAATTAAAAGATGCTGGACATTCACCGGTCCACACAGGTGAAGAAGAAGAGGATGCTTGGCTTTTATTGTGGTCGTAGAGTATTGCTGAATCTAATCCCGCACATTGTTTCCCAGTGATGTATTCCTGGCTTTGGTATAGTTCTCATTTACATTTACATGTCAGAAGTGTTGACTGTCATCTTAAAATACTCCTGTTACGGCATCGCTATGACAGTCATATGAAAGCCTCGCTTGATCGCCTTAGATTTTACTGGCAAATTGCTGCAACATTAATTAGACAGGTGGATAGTAGCTGTTTTCTTGAACTCCATTAATTCAAAGAAATCAAAACGTTGCAGCTTGTTCTTCCATACAAGCCTCATTTGGCAGTTGAAACCACTTTGCATATGTTGTCCTTCATAGTATCTGAATATTCATTTGCTCCAAAATGCAGTATCACCTCCAGCATTTATCAGTAGTCAGGAGTTTAATTAGCTTTAGCCCAGGCTAGCCCTTTTAATGAACAGGATGTCTTCAGTTCCGGTTTTCAGCAAGTCCTTACATTTAATCACATTCTAGTTTTACCTGATATGGAAGTGAACAAACTTCTCTTACCAAGCGTCTTCTCTTTTTTAAAACTGGGAATTCAGGGCCTTACCTGAAATAATCTGAGTCTTCAAAAGAGAATGAAGGAAAAAATAGATCTGGGGCATGTAGACACCAAAAGAGGAAAGTTGCCATTCTGTCTTTGAATTAGGCTTGGCGCTCAGGGTGAACTTTAATTTCCGAGTCTGTTTTGTCAGACAGAGAGAGAGAGAGAGAGAGAGAGAGAGGAGGGGGGGAGTCGCTGCCTGCAGCAGGGATTGACTGGTGTGTAGGGCATAGGCCGCTGTGTAAGCGTAGCGCCAGATATCTCTTCCTAACACTTATTGGGTTCCTCTCTGGCTGCTGTACAGCTGGTGCCTGCGACCCCCATACACACACTCCCAGCCCCCCTTTCCCTCGCGCTGGAGGCTGTCATGTCCGCCGTCTGGCAGACTAGCATGTCCGTCTCATTAGTGCTTCACACCAACGTGTCTTACTCCTGCAAAACACTGCTCTCCCCTCCACCCCTCCTCGCCTCCACCCCTCTACGCCACTACCCCTCCACCCCTCTACCCCCCCACCCCTCTACCCCCTCTACCCCTCTACCCCCTCTGTTCCGTGCACAAGCCCTCCAGCCTTCGTCCAGCAAACGGGTCCATCCAACCTCATTCCCATCTTGCCTCCGCAGAGAGAGAGAGACTGCGAGGCGCAAAATGACTGTGCTGTGGTGGCCCATGGTGTGTGGATGCGTGTCAGGTCGTCGATAGGCTAAGGACGCTTTTGGGGCATTTTTGACAATTCAGACAATTCGTTTGACAATTTATTTTGCGATGTTTGGGTTGTTTATGTTACCCTGGATGCCAGACCGAAGTTTAGCCCCGCCTACATCCTTTTTCTGCAGGGAACTTCATATTCTGACAAGAATTGAGTATGACGTCGTCAGGCTATGTTTATGTGCCCACCCAAGGGAAAACTACCTCTAACTGAGATTTGAATCTTCTTAAGAGGCAGTGTTTACTTACAGTGCTCAGGAATGATTACCGCTGGACAATCTTTTTTTCCCTTTGTGTTTCTCAACACACCAACAGGATCCCTGGGAAGTACTGTGACTCCTGCCATTGTATGCACTGCATGTACGTACAGTACGCAGACTGACATGAAAAGCGTGCACCACTGTAACCCGTAACCCTTTCCTCTCTGTCTCTACAGGTGTTACGTGGATGACAAAGTGTCCAAAGTGGCCTGGCTCAACCGCTCCAACATCATCTTCGCGGGCCAGGACAAGTGGTCCCTGGACCCGCGCGTGGAGCTGGTGACCAAGGGACAGCTGGAGTACAGCCTGCGCATCCAGAAGGTGGACGTGTACGACGAGGGCCAGTACACATGCTCCATCCAGACCAAGGCGCGCGCCCGCACCTCTCAGGTGTTCCTCATCGTGCAAGGTCAGAGGTCACAGAGGCTGGAGGGCTCTTAGAGAAGCTTGAGGCCTCATTGCTAGTCATTGAAATTTGCTCTGCGTGTGTGTGTGCGTGTGCGGTGCGTGTGTGTGTGTGTGTGTTTGGGTGGGTGGGTGTGTGTGTGTGTGTGTGTGTGTGTGTCTGTGTGTGTTGTGTGTGTGTGTGTGTGTGTGTGTGTGTGTGTGTGTGTGTGTGTGTGTGTGTGTGTGTGTGTGTGTGTGTGTGTGTACGTGTGTGTGTGTGAGCGTGCGTGTGTGTGTGTGTTTGTGTGTGTGTGTGTGTGTGTGTGTGTGTGTGTGTGTGTGTGTGTGTGTGTGTGTGTGTGTTTGGGTGTGTTTGGGATTCTACATTGATGCAGGGAAATTGAGTAATCTATTTTTTCAACAGTGTAATGAAATATTATGCAGCCAGCATAATGGGTATAAGCCTAATTTAAATCCATGTCTCTGTGATATACAATGGTAATGATGAATGAAAAAAAGCCTCTTTACAGATAATGCTGAAATAACACTAGTAGCATTACTCATTCTACTGGGGTCTTTCAGTTGGCCCAAGCTAGGTAAGGGCATTTTACCACAACTGAAAACTTTAAAGGTGTACTATGTTTCAGGTATTTTTGGAGACTATAGAGCTCCCCCTAGACATAGCTGTCAACATTGAGCACTGGAAATAAGGGAGATTTCCCAGGTTTCTCACCCAAAATGCGGGAACATTTCAACATGTCTTTCTGTCGCTATCCCTCTGCCGACAGCAAGATTTGCTTACGCTTTTAAAACAGACATACCATAGAAAACCATTACGTAATAGGCTACTTTGTGGAAGTTTGGTGCGTGGGCACAAAGTTCAAAACAGTGGTTCCTCCATCATATGCAGATCTCCAACTTAGAAATCACCACTAAAAACAGGCCAATCAGGGGTGTGTTTCCCAAAACCATAGTTGCTAAACTGTTCGGAACTTATTTGGTTGGCAATGGGAAATTGCATTGCAACCAACAAAGTTGCTAATGGTTTTGGGAAAACATAGCTAACTTAGTTAGCAACTGGTTTTGGGAAAACTTAGCTAACTTAGTTAGCAACTATGGTTTTGGGAAAACTTTGCTAACTTAGTTAGCAACTATGTTTTTTTGGGAAACGTGCACTAGAGTGTGACGCTAAACACAGACTGTGATGCTAAACCATCGCCCTGATCTCTGTCCTCCTGCTCATGTTACATTGCCACTTTGCGTTAGAGATCCAGGTAGAAGTTTCTGGAGCCTGCTGTGAGCTGTCTTTGACTGCAAGGCAGCCAGTCAGCGTAAGGCTTACTTAATTATTCATGTGGGTACCAAATAAACATGAGGTGGTACTAAATATCTGCTAAAATGGGCCATTTTATTCCCCAGCCTAATTATAGTTGTACATGGACGTGTAAAATAGTGTCAGAGCATGTTTTTTTGACAGACGTTAGTTAGCATCAGAGAACAAGGTAAAATACTCCATTCACATACAAATTCGATGTCATTTTTAATACTTATTTAATGCTAATAGGCATTTTTGTGTTTATGGGACAGTCACTGAATTGTCCTGTGGGCCTCATAGAAGAGCATAATACAGGAGAAGTTGTAGGCTATTTACAGCGCAGTGAGTTAATGATATATTAAGGATTCACAGATACTGCTTTGTGATCAACTTTGAAAATGAAGACAGCTTTTTATTTATGTGAGTCATTATTTTTGTTTTTAAAAAAGCTGTTTAATTAAAACTTTTAATGGGAAAAAAGAATTTAATTCTAAGTGCTTGTGTCTATGGATAAAAACAAGGACAAGAGCGATCTTGATACATTGAAAATCATCTCATAATTGAGAGAGAGAGAGAGAGAGAGAGAGAGAGAGACTCAGACAATCCTAAAGCCCAGTTGTGGTGATACCTGTGTGTGTGTGTGTGTGTGTGTGTGTGTGTGTGTGTGTGTGTGTGTGTGTGTGTGTGTGTGTGTGTGTGTGTGTGTGTGTGTGTGTGTGTGTGTGTGTGTGTGTGACAGCCACTCAGAGAAGCTTAAGACCACACCGTACAATGTCAAAATCTGTGTCTGCCTCCCAGGAAATCTTAAGGCATCATCGCCCCATTGTGTGTCTGTATATTTGTCGGTGAGTGTGAGATTGTCTGTGTGTGTGTGTGTGTGTGTGTGTGTGTGTGTGTGTGTGTGTGTGTGTTGTTATGTCCTTGCCTCACTTTTTTTTTTACTTCTGACTGTGACATGTCAAAAGGATTAAGTGTGTAGAAGTGACTACAAGACAAGCATTTTAGTCCTTGTTCAGGCTCCCCATTGACACTGTTCCCTCTCACTTCCAGAAAGAGCCTTACAGTATATGTCGTATTCAAGTTGATAGTGTCACACTGCTACTGTCCCTGCTATTTTGTTGGGTGCTCTTTTATCCTAAGCTGTGCCATGATGAGTGGGAATATAGAATATGTGATCCAGTATTTGTCAACATTAAAAGCTTTGATCACCGCGAGTCTGGTTTCGGGAGTATGACAGATCAATACTAGATCATACCAGATTGAAGCTCTCGCCTTGCAGCCTCTGGCGTGACGCAAACCCCCAGCTCCGCAAATGAAAGGGAACAAGTGCACCGCGGTCTATTCAATGAGGTGACAGATGACAAATGGCTAGATAAATCTTGTCTCCAGAGCCTGGCAGTTGTAAACACCAGAGGGTGATTTTCATTTCTGAAATGACTTCTGAGCAAACTGTCGTAAGATGGGAACAATCTGCTGTGAGTGTAGTTGCAGGGTGTGTGTGTGTGTGTGTGTGTGTGTGTGTGTGTGTGTGTGTGTGTGTGTGTATGTGAGTGAGAGAGAGAGGAGTGTGTGTGTGTGTGTATGTGTGTGTGTGTGTGTGTGTGTGTGTGTGTGTAGCAGGGTGAGACTGTTTGTGTGTGTCTGTGTGTGCGCGCGTGTGTGTGTCTGTGTGTGTGCACGTGCATGCGTGTGTGTGTGTGTGTGTGTGTGTGTTGGGCTGAGGTGCTCTTTCGGTCTCATCTGTCTCTATTCTGAAGTCCTCCCAGTTTGGCGATGCAAACGATTAGTGTAGATGAGGTCTGAGGCTGTGGTTATCAGCTCAGCCAATGATCTTTTAATTGCCCAGAGGTCACATCTTGAATCAATAGCCGTGTGGTACAGAGTAGATCCATATTAGCAATTTGTGCTGCGTGACCAAAATCTATAGAGGCTTGTTAAAAAGAATTTGTTCATTTAAATCACCCACGTAGATACTGTGCTCACTATGTCTGTCTGCATTACAGACTAATGTGACTTTGATTGCTCAACATTAATTCAGCAGTAGATTTTCTTCCGGTTTTCAGACTGAAAAAGCCAAAAGAGGCAAAAAAATCCTGAACTTTTTTAAGCACTGTCAGAAAGATGATGGAGTATATCTATATTTTATGAAGGTTATAATGCCTGTAAAGAGGGTAATCTCATCGCTTTGGGAAAGAATTCCTCATCTGCTGTTGAATGTGAATGGAAGCAAGATAGACAGGTGTTGTTTGTGCGAGTACAGGCCCATATGATTACATGATGTAATGGATTTCACTTAATAGGACTAGTACTGAGCAGAGTGTATTTTGCTAAGCTAAATTTAGTTGTTTTCAAACTGCAGTGTGGGTGTGAAAAGAACATGAAAAATTGAGTTAATAGTTAATGAAATTTCAGAATATGCTTAAGTGAATTGATCAATGCTGTTATAAAAAGCAATGCACAGTAAGACATGCATTAACAGTATACATGAACAGTTTATCTGTTAAATTTGCATTTTAAATTGTACAAAAAGGATATTGGATTAGATGTACTCATCTATGTGTCTGTCAGACGTGTTCCTATATCTTAGAGGCCCTTGTTTTAAACAATCGTTTTAGATGACAGACAAAATATTAACTGAAACTTACATTAGGCTTCATTGTTATTGATTTCCACTGTATCGGTCAACCATGAAACATTGGGTTAATATAGCCAGAAGTCCGCCTCCAGTAGAATCATGGACGGAAGGACACAAGGGTGGTCTTTAAAAGCCACTTTTGAACCTTTTTGCATATTTTTTTACTGCTTGTTATTGCACACAATCAGAAGCAGAATTTTTATTTAAAGAAATCTTTGCATATCACACATCATGCATTATTCATAGGCATTAAGAACATATTTGGATCTATAGGCAGTTGCAATTGGTGATATCACTGTCATGTTAAGAATACGCTTCCTCAAGGGTAATTGATTGCTATTCGTCTGCGCTTCCACGTTAGAAGTATATTTACATTCAAAATACATCTTCACAACAAAGCTTTGTTTTGTTATTTTCTTCTTGAGCAGTTGGGCGCTACAAAGACTTGAAATGCAAATGCCAGGAGTACCTATAATAATGCGTCTTTCACATTTTACATTTGCCAGCGGAAGTGATCTTTGTGATGTCAGTTTGAGAGACAGTAAGAAGCTTTCCTTGAAGTAGCAGGTAGCTTGCTGAGCCATTTGAGACCGCTTTTTTTTGTTGTTTTGTTTTGTTCTTTTGCGTGCAATTTTTCCTTCCCTTCCCGATGATCAAAAAAGATAAGAGGCTTTATATTGTGGCCTACACAATGCGCCATTAAGTATTTATGCTGCTAGTATTTATGCCTGGAGCACAGCTGTGTGGTATTTAAGGGGAGATCGAGAGGCCTGCCATGGGAACGTCTGACGAATCCCTGTCAGATTAAAGATCATCGGCGTGGGAGGTGTGTGTATGTGGGAATGTGTGTATGTGTGCATGTGTGTGTGTGTGTGTGCATGTGCGCCAGTGTGTATGTGTGAGGTCAGGGAAGTGGCGTACAGCACTCTAAAATCCGTGCGAGACGAAGTGGTGACCTTTTCCAATTATCCAGGGACACTCGGAACCTTTCTGAGATTCTTTGGTAGCCTTTCGCTCAGCTTCTCTCCTTCTCCCCCTCTCACTTCTCCCTCTCTCTCTCTCTTTTCTCTTTTCTCTTCTCTTTTCTTCACGCTCCTCTCAAAGAAAGCCCTGGCTCTTTCTTTAAATCGATAGCCCCTACAGTCAGGCGCTCTGGACTGTACGTGTGTGGTTGCTGGGGGGAAATCTCCAGGGGCGTTGAGAACCGGCATCGCTCATCGCTGAACCTCATCACCTGTGAGGGAATTGCCCGTGGAGGTTTTTGGTGGGTGGCGTCAGCAGGCTCGTGCTCTGCCCGTTTATTACCGACAGAGGAGTGAGCAGGCGGGGGATAGAAAGCATCACAGAGGAGCAATATTGTCTATTTCCTTTGAACATCATAATGAAACGGAATCCTTGATTTTTTAATGATAGAAACAATTTAATATTCCGTTTTTTCTCCTTTCCGTGCGTGGAGGGTGTGTGTGTGTGGGGGGGGGGGGCGGGGGGAGAAAGGGCTCCTGGTATACACAAGAAAAAGGAAGGGGAGAAAAAAAACTAGAAAGGGAACAAAATCATTCCCTTTAATCTTTTTTATGAGCGTGCAAATGGCACCTCATGCATTTAAATGGGAGCATCCGCCTGACACATGCGACTCCAGAGGCGTCACAGAGACATCAGGTGAGGGGCCTATACCTCTGAGGCTTGAGTGTGTTTGTGTGAGTGTCTGTGTGTGTGTGTCTGTGTCTGTGTGTGAGAGAGAGTGAGTGTATGGGTATGGTGAGCTCATCACTCCCAAACAATGGCTGCCAAACACACAGCTCCACTCCAGCACAATACGGATGGGGAAGTGATGGCCAGCCAGGAGCCTGTGACCAGTTTATTTACCGCTTGGCACTCACGCGTTAGAGCCAAATGAGACTGAGCTGTTTAGCAACCATATGAAAAATAGAGAAAGTAAGTTATTTTGAAGATTCTGTTTGATCTGAAAGCAATATAGTTGGCGTTTACAACGTTCTTCTTAATGAGAGGCCTGGTGTTATCGTCTTAAATGTTCAATAGACATTAGTGAGTGAAGTTTTTTAACTTAACTTGAAAAACAGCTACAAGCAGTGTGTTTGAAGAAGTGTCCATTGATTTCATAAATTAAATCATTTTATTGAAAATTCCATGGGTAATTACTGTATGTAAATGGATGAAGACGAAAGTTTTGGTGAGCGTCTTTCTCAAGGGGAAAAGTTTGTTGGCTGGCCTCCCATCCTGGGTCAGGGTTTGATTTATCTACAGTACCAGTCATCGTCTCTTAAGCTCTGTTTTTTATATACCAGGAGTTATAATGCTACAAGCCCATTCAATCGATATCAATTTTGGTTTACACCTTTTAACAGTGCTTCTGCCTCAAATGAATGTCTGTTGAAGACTACAATGGTGGATGCAGTCCAGTATCTTAGCGGGACACTTTCCCCAAAGTTTAGAGGTGATGAACTATGCAGTATTATTCCTCAGAGTCACATATCAAGCTAATTGATAATATAGTCATAACGGGTTCTTAATGGAGGTCCACGCTGCAGTGTAGCAACTACCGACAAGCTCACCGTACGTGAATCCCTGTGGGGGTATCTGAGATCTGTCATATAGTGGCGGAGCCACGTAATGGTGTCACTTGTAGTGATTTTTTCTTGTAAAGGTTTTGAGTTACTCTGGTAGAAAGACAGAGTAGAACAGCTAGAGTGTGGCAATCTGCCAGTAGCCACCGCCTCGATATGAATGCAAATAGCGCAGCCTCTCTGATGACAGAAATTCTGTTTGAGCATTACGAGCACTATGTTCTCTGGTCGTTATCGGCCCATTTCGGAACCTGCTGGAAAGTGCGGATATTGCCACTGTAGAGATTCATTTGCATAATATTTTGTTCATCTTTGAAATTGAACCTTGTAGCGTTCATCGATTTGCTGATAATGATGTGTTTGGCAATTCTCACACAAAGCGGAAAATGTCAATATATACAATAAATACATGGTGTTTGTTAGTGAAATTATATGAAATTATCGCATCGGTTTCATTTGTGGCTGTCTGCATGATATGCGAATGCATTCCACTCATATCAGTCTACCATGAAAGCTTGCTTTCGTACAATCGTTGAGTTGAAGACAGGTGTTGGAAGAATGTATTGGATGAGGGTTTTAAAAGGGTTCGCTGCAGAGTGCATAATAGCCTGCGCTTTTTTTTTCTTTCGAATGTACGCTTGTTTTATGATATCTAAATTGCCAACCTCGTAGGGCAATTTCATGTGTAAATTGCTGCCACCAGAGTAATGAAGCTCTGTCCCTGACAGTCTCACAAACTATGGATGCTGTGCCAAACAACTTGGATGCATTTTCCTCTCCGGGGGTAACAAAGTAATTCTCCTGTGCTGTATCTATTTTGTGTATTGTCGTCTTGATAATTGCATCGCCGTTTACACTCGATTGTTGACATGTTTATCTCAATAAACTGAGGCCTGGTTGGCGTTCACTATATTTCACTATATGAATACAGAAGACAACCTTGTGTTGTGTGTAAAGGCAAGTGGAGTCGATAATACTATAGCTCTATAATATATCTGTCATTACTGTATTGTTAACTATAAATTAATTCAGTCCATAGGAGTCGATAATCGCATAAAACCTGTATTCTGATTACTAGACAACAGGCATTGAATTACCTTATAAGGACTGATATTGAATTTCCCCTTGGGGATCAATAAAGTATCTATCTATCTTTCTATCTTTCTATCTATCTATCTATCTATCTATCTATCTATCTGATATGATCAGTTATGAATCAGAGCCTTGGTCAGAGGCAAAGCTGAACATGCCTATGATCACTCACACACTAGTTAGGAAATCTTTGATTGAAAGAATACTACTGTATCTGCACCAGTGATTTTCGATTGCTGTAACTGCATGACTTAGAAAATGATCGTTGAGTAATAGAACTTTCTCAGTGTTACACTTGTGGGCTGGGTCTGTTTGACAGAATTCATCACATCTTCAAATGGGGAAGAGTTACTAGAGCAATTGAAAAATCTGATCACAATTACTTCACAAAGATGGGAAAGGAAATACAGTAGACAGATCAATAATCAACATCAGTGGAAACACAGATGCAGAAGTAATTGTTTTTGTGTGGCATACAACACACCTTAGCATCACAGACCAGAGGAGAGTATCTCCAAAAACAACAATCCCCGTAGAACATCCTCCCTGTGAGGCACGTTTCGACTTTGGCTTAAAACTGCACTAGCTAATACATGAAATTATGAGTTTTTGTGTGTTCAGGTAGATTGGACAATGGTTTATCTTTTCAAACTGTCACAATAAAAACACTGACAGCAACAAATATCCAGGAGTGATGCTTCTAAGAAGCAGTGATTCCAACTACCCAGCTTTGCAACTATGGTTTTGATTGATTGTTTTTTTATTGATCGCACTGCTTTTGAGAAAGACCGAATCATTAAACAATGGTTGTAGCTACCAAGATTGTGACAGTGATTAGGCCATGACTCAAGACACTCACCCCACCCCATAGCCACAGTGGGCTGCTCTCCTAAAATGCCACCGCTTTGAAAAACAGATGGGGTATGTGTTTCAGACTTGGCCCAGGAGTTCAATGGAATGGAAATCAGTTGTCTGAGACGGCTCAGACATTGCGAAGGACATTGCATAACGTCAGCCTCTATGGCTGGCGTCCTAGAGTTAAAAAAAAAAAAAAACCTCCTTGGTTGCTCTAGGGCACAAAACTTCAAGATAAAACTTTGCTAAAGAACATGAAAAGAATCCTGATGAATGTTATGAGCACCTTCTTTGGTCAGATGAGACCAAGATGAATGTATCCGGCTCAGATGGGGTCCTGCATGTTTGGTGTGATCCTGGTAAGAAATACTAACAGTGAATTCGCAATCCTGACAGAGAGGCACAAGGAGGTTTGCGCAAGGGTAAGAGGTGTTGGGGAGATGACATTTGTAGATGGCACCATGAATGCACCATGAATGACTAAAAAACTTGTCAGAAGAGATGAGTCCCTGTCTCCTGAAGTTTGACAGAAGAGGAGTATTCCAGCATGATAATGAGTCAATGCACTCTGACAAAAATCACACAAAGGTTTTGAGGAAGAAAAAAAGTGAAAACTATGACCGTGTCAAATATGTCATCTGGCCTGAATTCAATCCACTTTATTTCTGAAGCCCTACTTCCGCCAGGTCTTCATCTTCAGCCCATTCTGGTTACATAAACTAAAAGATGTTCATCTCAGTAATGAAAGGTGACGTGCTGACTTGAAGCCTTTAGTTCCTATTGTGAGGCCTGTATTTGAATTACAGAAAATCTAGACTGTTAGTTGGTAATTTTCCATAATAACAACTGCCCTATCATTCAACGTAGAGGTAATCGAGCAAGACTGCAAGTCTTGCTGTCACTGTCAAGTGTCAAGTCTTGCTGTCACTGTCAAATGTCAAGTGACTGTCAAGTGATTACAGGCCCTCACCACTGTCACAAAGTTTAGAATTATAGCATCTGCATTCTGAGCCGTATCTGCGGGATCATGATGTAGGACTGAGATATGGTGGAGCTCTGCCTTCTCTAACGCTTTTAAGTGCAATTAAGTGCATTGGCCGATTATTGTGATTTTTATTTTTTTTTTGCCTTTTTATGCCTTTATTGATAGAGACAGTAGATAATGACAGGAGAGCAGGGGTGGGATCCGGAAAGGACCATGGGGCAGATCGAACCCGGGTCGCCGGCGTACGGTGCAGGTGCCCCAGCAAGTTGCGCCACAGCTGGGGCGATTGGCCGATTATTTTTTTATAGTTCCATGTATATAAGTGAAGACAGATATGGATGGCTGGATGAATGGACCGAATATAGTGTCGATGGAGGCGCAGGGCAAGAGTGACAATTGTAAGGTGATACAAATGAATGTACAATGTAATGGGCATGCAAGTGATTTTGCTCAGGGTTGAACCTTCTCTGGTACCAAGCATGCATTTCCGTGCATGCCAGTCATTTTAGTCCTAAACCCTGAATGTATGTTCTAGAATGAATCTGATCTGTGGCACTGAAGTGTGAAATCCTGGATGTTTTAATTCCCTGGAAATATGGACTTGTTTGTTTTCAGTTGGTCTCCAGCCTCATGACCAGGTTGGAACAGTACTTGATCCCACACAGAGCAGTAATTATTCACTTCACGCACATTCCCATGCTTTCCAACTCCGTAATACTCCCTCATGAGTTTTCTGATGTATTAATTAAAGACCATAGCTATTATTAAAGTGATTCATTATTTTACAATCCAGTAATACACATGACCTTAAGGCAAAGTGCTTTTAGCAGAGATTCATCGGGCAGCTCGTGATTCATCGGGCATTACCATGACAAAGAAAGCGTCCAGTATTTGGTAGAGATGGTGGAGGTGGCTGGGTGGCGGTGCGGAACACTGGTAGCGTAGGGGTGTGAATCCGATAAATAGCCAATCCCCTGGCTGGATGTGGTCAGGCACCTGTAATGTGCTTGTTTTTGTGACATGCCAGCAGTAACTGCAGTAGTGGAATTGCAATTATACATGGAGAGAAGAAACCAAAATCGAACACGCAGCCAAAAAGCAGTGTGTGAACAGAAATTGTTGGTGTTTTTTTTTTCACTAAAGGCAGAAGATAACACGAAAGAGAGAGAGAGAGAGAGAGAGAGAGAGAGAGAGAGAGAGAGAGAGAGAGAGAGAGAGAGAGAGAGAGGGAGAGAGAGAGGCTTAGTACCCAGTACAATCTTCATGGTTTTTTTGAAGCCTGTTTACCGCTCTGTTCCCTCATTATCTTATTTTGTGTTATTAGCCACTCCATCATTTAATCTTTTGAATGCAAATTTAATCTCTTTCTTCCTCCGGCTTCTCCCTGGTTTGCTCACTCCAGCTCCATGGCTGCGTTCCAAGTAGAAAGTGAGCAACAACAAAAAAAAAGGCCTAGGATGGTGGAGTGGAGACTCAACAAACTACACATTTATTAAGACTTACTGTAGATAAGAGTTATTGCTTACAGAAATTCCAGAGAGCCCCATTTTTCAGTTAGTGGAAGTGGAGGCATTCTGCTCAAATTCAGGCAATCCATTTGCGCACAGACGTGGGTGCTTGTTAGACCGTTTCCGCTCTCCAATTTCATTTCCATTTTTCACAAGCATCGAGTACTTGTTTGTAACTAATTTTATGCCATCTTGGATAAATAACACAGGAAACAGAGACTCACACAAGTCCCTTGTACACCCGCAAGCCCGGAAATCTATAAGACATGTCCTCAGTCAAGGATGCGTCCTTACAAGGACCCCAATCTGTACATATAATGCCAGAGAACCTCCCTACAGACCTCCATTTGCCAACACAACACTGCAAAGGAAGTTTTGTCTTGTTTTTATCACCTTCGTATTCCTTTCCTCAGAAGTCTGTGGCACATTACCGCAGGTTGAGTGACTGACGGCACCAAGGTACCAGGAAGGGCTAACAAGTGAAATCTGAGGCAACCAGCACTCCTCGGCTCTTTGTGTAAGGGCAGCAGGATGTGTCTGCCATGAAGCGCAAGGCTGCATCAGGCTGTGTGCTCCAAACCTGGAGGTCTCTGATTGTAACACTTAACAGGTTCCTTTGTGGCATTGCAACTTTTTTTGTCTTCTTTGGGTTTTTTTTTTTTGTTTTGTCCTCCTGCTACAGATCTAGCAGCCAATTCACATTGGTGAAACTGAGCCTGTGAGTTCAGACCTTTTTTTTTTTTTTTTTTAAGCTGCTGTGATTGCTATTGCCTGCTCATGGGGGCTAATAGTAGATGCACGCATGAAAGTCTTTGTAACCTTAGAAGGTAATAACATGGAGATCAAAGTGTATCAAATACAAGGGGAATTATTGGAAGGTCCTTACATATGTAGTCAATTATGCAGGTATTAGGGAACAGAAAGACATTACTCAGTAATGCCCCTTGATTAGGCTCTGAGAACCTTGAATATATTACATTGCATTGTGAGGCATTCTGCTTGGCAAATTAACAAAGCAGTGTTGTCATTTTATGGAAGGTAACCGATTGTAAATTTAAATGTCAAGGTGCCGTGTATGCATTAGGGTAAAATGAAAACAGTTTATTCAAAAATATTATGGAAATGTGTGTGTAGCTGAGGAGGGAACATTTTTGTTTTCGTTCTATCTCTTTATAGTTGGACTTTTAATGGCATACATGTTCCGGTGGTTGAAGCTACTCACAGAAGGCGTCCTGTAGCCTACAACAACATTATCAGATGTGTTCTGCATTGCATGCTAATTTCCGAAAGATGTTATGTGGCACACAGCCTTGATTAAAGACACAGTTGTTACCCCGACCATCACTGATAATCAACCTCATCAGTTCCCTCAGCATCTTCAGAAAAACACGCTGGCCTAACCTATGGCCTAAAATAACAGCTTAATGAAGTATGTTATACTTCAGACATGGCAACAGAAAAACAAATTGAGAGATGACACTACAACTGAAACGTGTGCTTCGCATCATCTTCAAATTGTGCGTTGGATTTGTACAAGGTTCAAATGTATGCAGCCTATTCTGAGAGACTTTTTTGATATGACAGTGCAGCACTGGCAGCCCTTTAAAAGTGACAAGTAATGCTATTTCACCACCTCACTTCACCTTTAGTGAGCCGTGTGTTCCCCATTGCCCAATTTAATTCCTTCTCCGTTTTCTTTTTTTTTTATCCCATCAAAGTAAGAAATCGGTTTTAGCTGTCTGAAGCCACAGCTGAGGGGGCACATGTGCGCACACATCAAATGACCTCCGCGCCTTTGAGCTCTCTCCTGCCAGCTCCCTGAGTGGACGCTATTCTCCCCCCCCCCCCTTCTTAAAGGCCTTGGAAAGGACTCAACTCCTGGCCGTTCGCCTGGCCACCGCGGTGTCACCGACGGCCTCCCGAGGTCAAGGTGCGTCGAGGTCTCCCTGTTATGTTGTCCGGCAGGAAAGGCTTGTCCGAGGCAATGTTATTCAATTTAGGCAGCTGTCACTGCGAGGCGACACAGAGATTACTTTGGCCTCCTGTTTTTTGAAATTTGGTGGTAATGACCTTCGTTCGTGACATGAGTGCAAATTGACAGCTAGTTTTACGGCTGAGCACTCAAGGCCACAGCGGCTTTCTTCGCGATTACACCATTATTTTCCCACCATTTAGACATCGTTTTCCTTTGGGTAGTGGTCATAACTGTATGGTGGTGGGAGAAGGAAGGGAAATGAGTGTATGTGTGTATGTGTGCATGTATGAGGATGCCTCCAGCTCTTTTCGTCCCCTACTTTTAGTATTAGTTGGAAGGCTCAAAGCTGCACCCCAGGTTAGAGCATGAGTCCTCCAATTATTTTTCTGGGAAACTGCAGTACGGCAGTGATCTTCATTGGAATCTCTCATGCCTGTGCTGACATTTTAAATGGGATGTAGTGAAAGAGAGGGAATGAGCAGGCGCTGGCATCAGTCTGTGAGCTAAGTGCAGAGTACCTGAGGAGAAATGCAATGCAATAGAAGTCTTACTCCCGGGCCTGCGTGTGCAGGTGTGTCGCCCAAATAAATCCTACTGGTCCCTTGCTGAGTCCATGCTCCAGTTGTGTGTGTGTGTGTGTGTGTGTGTGTGTGTGTCTGTGTCTGTGTCTGTGTCTGTGTCTGTGTCTGTGTCTGTGTCTGTGTCTGTGTCTGTGTCTGTGTCTGTGTGTCTGTGTGTCTGTGTGTGTCTGTGTCCGTGTGTGATTA
Organism: Sardina pilchardus; assembly: GCF_963854185.1. NCBI lineage: Eukaryota > Metazoa > Chordata > Actinopteri > Clupeiformes > Clupeidae > Sardina > Sardina pilchardus. Next base: position 20,220,472 of record NC_085006.1, read on the forward strand.
ATTTGTTTGGAAAGTAGTAGTTCAAATACAAGGTATGTTCCGAGACTGTATGTATCAATGTACACATGCCACATATCCCCTTCGCAGGGTCTATGCCTTTATCCTATATGTGCTCTAAATACATGGACAGAGAAGGAGACCACAACACAAGTGTGTGTGTGTGTGTGTGTGTGTCTGTGTCTGTGTCTGTGTCTGTGTCTGTGTCTGTGTCTGTGTCTGTGTGTCTGTGTGTCTGTGTGTGTGTGTGTCTGTGTCTGTGTCCGTGTGTGATTAATTTGTTTGGAAAGTAGTAGTTCAAATACAAGGTATGTTCCGAGACTGTATGTATCAATGTACACATGCCACATATCCCCTTCGCAGGGTCTATGCCTTTATCCTATATGTGCTCTAAATACATGGACAGAGAAGGAGACCACAACACAAGTGTGTGTGTGTGTGTGTGTGTGTCTGTGTCTGTGTCTGTGTCTGTGTCTGTGTCTGTGTCTGTGTCTGTGTGTCTGTGTGTCTGTGTGTGTCTGTGTCTGTGTCCGTGTGTGATTAATTTGTTTGGAAAGTAGTAGTTCAAATACAAGGTATGTTCCGAGACTGTATGTATCAATGTACACATGCCACATATCCCCTTCGCAGGGTCTATGCCTTTATCCTATATGTGCTCTAAATACATGGACAGAGAAGGAGACCACAACACAAGTGTGTGTGTGTGTGTGAGAGAGAGTGAGAGGGAGAGAGAGATAGAGAGAGAGAGCGAGAGAGGGAAAAGTTTAGAGGCTAAGCCCTCAGAGTCGATCAGCCACCAAGTGAATTCTATTTCATCTCCGCCCCCCTTGCCTCCCCTCGGTAGCCATATTCAGGCCAAAGATGAGTCATAGGCAGATAAAAACGCTACGCCGTGACACTAAACACATTTATCAGCACACACACGACACGGGAGGGCCGCGCGCCAGCCTGCTTTACGAGCCACTGAGATGGACTTTGATCATCGGCGCCTCGCAGGCCCTCTCAGCCGCTTGAAGGCCCCGAAGGGTCCGCAGAGAGCGATATTGCCGATTTAAACCCATTTTTTCATGGGCATCGACAACAAGAACCTTTGCCTGAGGAAATCAGAGAGGAAGGAGGATAAAAAAAAAAACACTCATAATTGTAATTGTGGCATATTTGACATAAAAAGGGTGCGTTTCCCCCCCTCAAACCCCCAACAATTTCTCTGTGAAGTGTGCATGGTTGATATGCTTATGCTGTATATGAGCCCGATGCCTTTTCATCTGTTGACCGCTTTTTTCTTTTTTTTTTTTTTTTTGCTGTGCTTTTTTTTTTGGGCTCGAGTGCGGTGGTGTCCGGACAGGATTCATGTCGGCTGCTGCGGATTACTTTCTTTTTAATAAATGATTTAATTTATTTTTAAATGATGTTATGCTTTCCTTAAAAGTTTTTATTTTGTTTTGGAAATTGAAACCTGATGTGTGTGATCCCTCAACATGCCGGAGAATTGCACTCATGGTGAGTAGTACTGGTTTGTTCCTTTTAAGTACTACGTTCTGCCCCTGGTTGGGCAAAGGGAGATTCAGGTGAGTAGGGCCCCCGTTTGGGGATAGTTTTTGTTGGGTGGTAGTCAGCGTCAGGGACGGCTGAGCTATCGGCCCTGGACATTAAGGTCTCCCCAGTAAGAAAGGAAATATTGTGTGCGCACACAGATGGGCCTACGTCAACGAATCTCCAAAGAGTGGCAACAGCTCTGGGTGTTTGAGAAGGATCACTATCACTGGTTTGCTAAATTAGACTCTGGCAAAGTCTATCTGTTAAAAACAGACCTGTCTTCTTGTTATTCCACCTTATGTCTTTTATGTTAATTATTCTTTATTGCTTTCTTTTTATTTTTTTATTTTATCATTATTACTATTATTATTATTATTATTCCTCTTTGCTCATCTATGCTTTTACCTATTACTGTTTGGTTTTTGTTTATGTAAAGCACATTGAATGACCTCTGTGTATGAAATGCGCTATATAAATAAACTTGACTTGACTTGACTTGACTTGACTTTCAAAGAGTTATCATCGAGTGCAGCAACGTAGAATCTCTCCACAGCAGAGCCGGCAGCCTTGCGTTTCATGAGTCACGGCGCAAGGCGCCTGATCAAAACAACGGATGACCTGGAATAGTCCTTGTACCTATTTTTCCCTTCAAAGGCAACAACAGCAGCAAAAAAATAAAAAATGATGAGCACCAAAGAGAAGAGCGTCTTCACCGGCACCTCTTCAAAAACTGCCCTGAAGCCCGGCCCATAAGTTAAATAACAATTCCAGCCTCGGGCGATAGAGACAGAGGCATAATGCGTTAAGCCTGCTGGCCTTTTTGACTTATGAATCCACACCAGCAGTTCTTCTCCAGGGCTGTGGGTCGTTATCGCCGCGTGCTATTTTTTCCCCTCAGAGTTCAGCGATATGTCGTGGATGTCAAGGTTTCTCAACGCTGGAGCTCTCAGCCAGCCAATGGGAGAGAAGGGCCTCTCTCTCTCTCTCTCTCTCTCTCTCTCTCTCTCTCTCTCTCTCTCTCTCTCTCTCTCTTTCTCGCTCGTTCTGCTTCATAAGGAAGAGAGATTTGATTCGCTGTCTCCTCAATCTCTGCTGTGATCAAGGAAAACATCTCACTCTGGTCCAGACTGACTGTGCTTTCATGTGTTCTCTTCAGTGTGTTTAATCGATGCAGCAGCCCCCAAGGTGAATAGAGAATGCAGCGGGATAAGAAACGCCATCATTACTTACACTGGACAAGGGATGCATTTTAGCAACATGTTTTTATATTTTATTTGTTTCCTGCATGGAGTATAATGTCTGAGAGAAGCATTTTTTACTGCTTGTCTGACACATCAAATTACATATTTTTTTATGTAGGACACAAACAATGTCACAAATGTAATGCTGTTACCTGTTTCAAGCACATTTCCCCCCCTTAGTGTTGTATTACACACGTTCATCGTTGTCAGTTGCTTTGAAGTGTCACATATTTCATAATAATGGGTTTTGAAGCAAAGAAAGAAATCAGTGATGGCAGCAGTGTAATAACAAAGGTGTAACATTCTTAGAATGCTTTTGTTGTTGTTTTGTTATTCAGATGATACATAAAAATAGAGTACACACATTCATTCAAGTCTTTTTCTGATTCAGATTTTAGTTTTTTTTAAATCTGATTTGACAGTAATTGTGCATTTTGACAGAAACATTTACAGATGGCTTGAAAAGCACTCTTTTGATTTGAGGTAGTACAGAAGCACCAGGCGCTTGTGAGCGTTAAATGCTGCACCACGTCGCTCTCGTGCGTTGACAGCGGCTGTTAATCAGTCTCATTTCTGGCCGGCATCAACTGTGCTCCCCAGCCACGCTAATGAACATGTCGGACACCGTCCACACAAAGTAAACAAGTTGTCATGATGGCCTCTCCCATCTCCCCCACCCCACCGCCACCCGCCCCTTACCTCGCCCCACCCCAACCCCCCCCCCCCCCCCCGATCTGGCGCTCCTCCTCTTCCTCGCTCTCCTTCACCTTCCTCCTTCCTCCTGCCGTCAAATGCATTAACCGTCCTCTGATGGATGGCGTGCGAAGTGCTGACCAGCGTAGAATAAGGTATGCATCAGCTCCGTGTAATTTGAGGGAGCCGCTCCGCGCGCCTCATAAATCCCCCTCTTTTGTTTGTTTGCGCGCCGAGTAAATCAGAGACTCGGGAGTGCCGCTTCATTAAACATTACATTTAGGTGACAAATGCGCGGGGCCCCGACGCACATTCGTCATGCCTTTTCTTCGGCGCGCTCCCAACTTCTTCTGCAAGTCGTATGTTGACAGCTTGGGTGAGTTGGAGTTCGCTCAACTGCTGAATATCTTAATTTAAAAGTTCCATGAAACACCTTATTGATTATACTGCCTGGCGCTTTCAACAGGATTTGATGCCTAAGCTATATACTGGTAATGAATCTAAAGAGACAGGTTTACCCTGCCTTCGGTGACACCACAACATTTTATTGAAGTCTTTCACACTGTGCCTTGCATAAAGAAGCTGTAGAAACATAGGTTGGTCTTTGAAATGTGTAACTCTCCATGATTGATACTATGGTATATGAATGGTTCAGTGATACCATTACATTCGGGGAAGTTTGGTAGAGTGGTTGCGTGCACATCCCACCTATCTGTAGGCCAGGTGCAGGATAAAGTACAGCTGTGGGAAAAAAAGATGAAAAGACCACTGCACATTTTTCTGATGTCATCGTACGGTTGCTGAGTGACATTCAAAGGAGCTCACGGTCATATTCAAAGTTGAGAGACCACTGCACATTTGAATATGCACGTTGAATGCACATTCCGTCAACTCTTTCATTTTTTCCAGAGCTGTATACAAAGGTAAACATGGTATTGCACAGGTATGACACAGAAAAAAGTTTTGGCCCCCTGATGAAGGTCTGGTTACTCCAGTGTATGGACATTCTCTCCTTTGTTCTAGTACATTCTATCTATTGTTCTATTACATTCTATTTTTTCTTCTATCACATTCTATCCTTTGTTCTATTACATTCTATCTCAGCATGTTAGTAATGTTGGCTTTATCTCTGTCATTTGTCTCTTTCAGTCCCTGCAAACATCTACAAAGTGTCGGAGGACATCACTATAAACGAGGGCAGCAACGTGACGCTGACCTGTCTTGCCAGCGGTCGACCTGATCCCATGATTACCTGGCGTCTCCTCAACCCATCAGGTAGGACATCAGTCATTACTAGTTGTGTTGGGCACAGTTTCGCTCGCCAGGCTCGATGGCAGAGTTACTCAAAGAGAGAGTGGAAGGAGAGCGAGAGAGAGAGAGAGTGACAGAGGCTGTTTTTCACCCTTTTCAATTAAATTTCCCTCTTTACGATTTGAATGTATTCTTTTTTCCTTTCTTCTGACATGAAACATCCCATTGTACTTTTTAATTAGGCTTCTCCAAGGTGACCGTTCTTTTTTTGTGTGTGTGTGTGTGTGTGTGTGTGTGATAGTTATCACATGATCTTCAAAGGAAGCGTTGCCTCTGATGCACTATAATTGATTTCTGCCCAGATTGAATAACACCTGGAACCTTGTGTCAGTGTACCGCCGGTCTGCAGAACTAACTCCCAAACGGCTCGGGGAAATGTTCCTGAGTGCACGGCGAAACCCCCATCCCGCTCCCCCCCACCCCCGCCCCTGCTGAGTGATATTGATGGATCGTGTTTTGTTTTCGCACATGCAGCCAGCTGAGTTTGGTGTTCTGCAATGAATGTGTTTATTTGCTAAGTAATAGGAGGATGCCTGGACCTGTCCCCGCTGATTAGCCGCGTAGTCTGTCACGCAGCGGGCCGGAGCCGCGTATGTATTCATGGGCTCCAGCAGGAAGCACGCTGTGCAGGGAGGGCCGACCCTCGTCCGTCACTGCAACGATAAGCACTTTCCGTGAGGACTGTTTTTTGGTGAGGGGTGGGGTGGGGTGGGGGGGGGATTGGAACGTGCAGGTGGAGGTTTCCCCGGGGTGTCAGAGAGTCGTGTGTTTACCTTCCCTCCACGTGTATGTTTCAGTCATGCGTTTCATAGGCTGTGTCCAGAAGTCAAGCGTGCACGCTGGATAGTACCTTCTTTCCAGTAGCGTCTTAGTTAGCTTGCTCCTCAGTATGCGTCCCTACCTTCATTTGGACAGCACTAACTAGTTGGCGTCACCTGACTTGGGGGATCGATGCACGCTTGGAAATCACACCAAACGAAGTTCCCAACCATTGAGAGCGCCTGACTTTCGGACAGTCTATTCTGACGTAACTTCCGGAAAATGCACACTGCCCAGCGTGCGTACTGATGTTTCAGACACAGCCATAGCCTTCTGTAGCCGTGCGACTGTAATGAACAAGCGTTAATGCATTAGTTCCTATGATCCATTGTTTCAGAGAGTCAAAACTGCAGTGCTTCATTAAGGCTCCTGATTTGAGCCATGGTGAATATCACGCATGCATCATATAGACCGGCCAATTTGCCAGGCAGTTATTTCAACGTTGCGGACGGTGATGATAATGAACACTAATGGATCCGTCCTGCCAAAACACTGCCGTCCTTTATGATGAGCCAGCAGCTTCTTCAGGTAAAGCCCAAGAACAAGCAAAACTAATTACCTCAATGCAGTCAATTACCAATGCATTTATTACCCAACGTGAAGCCTGCACAATCATTCATACATAACCTGAAGGCTAAATTCTCGAGATGGAGGATGCTGAGGTGAACTAATTTTTGAACGTCTATGTGTTAAATTCTGAATACATTGAAGTGATAGAGCAGTCCCTGACAATTAAATCATTGCACATTCATTCTCAACTGCACTTTGAATCGGCGAAGCAGAAGCTTTATGGAAGCGATTGTTGATTAAGGCGGCATCTGTTAAAGCTGGCATCGAGTGCAAGGAATAGAGCGCCTGAACAAGGTGACTTACAACGCCGAGCGGTGTAGACAGTCGGCCCGCGCCGACTCGTGCCGTCACGCGGAATTGGATTCTGTGACATAGCACAAGCCCTCTCCTCATCAGCGCTTTAATTTGCAGGATTTGATTTGGGTAAAGATTTTACTGGCTGCGTCTCCATCACTCTTGTTAGTGGAGCGAGGGGGGAACTGTGTAGACGGCAACTTCTCTCCGAGGGAAGAAGATTAGAGAGCAGAACATTGCCCACAGGACTATCCAGATTACCTCACTGAATTGTGGCCAAGACAATAAAAACGAAAGCAATGAATGAAAAGCTTAAATAAAAGCTTGTGTTATAAACCGAATGACCCAGGTTTGCCTACGCCGGAGAGCGTTCAGTCAGGGAGTCTGATCTGACTCGGAAATAAGTTCCTAATTCTTTTTAATATCGACAAACACTATCCCCCACATGCTGAGTGAAGCAACCACACTTCATTTTCGGTAATGTTTCTGTCTATATTGTGTTTAAGTGCATCAACATTTCATTTCAGATTTTCAGAGAGGCATTCTTTATTGTTGTGGTTCTTAGATGTGGGGGCATGACCCCCCAGGGAGGACCTGGAAATTATTTTCCATCTGAAGCTTTCCTTAGATGAACAGATTTTAAAAAAGAAAAGAAAAGAAAATGGAATATTCAATACCCCTGTGATGAAGGCATGCAATTTGTAGTTTTTTCTGTAACGTACCTTCATGAAGGAAATAGAATGTGTGCGCTCTCTTTTTGTAAGTCAAAACTCGAGCTGCGCCTCTAGCCGACTGAATTCACAGATGCGCTGTGCGAGCTCGCCAGGGAAAGTACTCTATAGGCGGCCTTCTTTCACCTCAGGAGCGGCAGTTATAAATTGGATGAATGCTAGTTATCAATTGCACAATTATGCATTGGATTGTCAAAGGCTGGCATTGACATTAATGCCGCTGGCGTCGGCTTAGCCCACCTATGTGAGTAGACATTTTCTGTGTTCTGAGTTTACAACACAGATGTCGTCGCAGGAGGATGGAGGGAGGTTTATTTTATGCTTAATTAAAAAGTGTAACTATAGCAAGCAGATGACATAAAGAAAATGATACTGCCCAAAATGTAATGACCAGAAGTGTACTTGGAATACAATACAATGCTGCAACATTATCCAAAGTGAAACACAATGTCTCCTTGTTGGCCGGTAAGATCTGCCCCAAAATGTAACATGTATTCCTTGACGCAGGCTACTCCAAGTTTCAAATAAATCAGGCCAGTAGAAGTCCTACAGGCTGACAAACTGTGCCAAAAACATTGTCTCCTCTGGCGGAGATGAGGCTATACTAGCCTGTTTAGTCAATACAATCTGAATATCAGTTTATTCAAATCCATTTCCTTGTACTGAGATCAACTTTCTGAAGCCTAGCAATAGAGAGTGGATGATGGCCATACAGCTTAGTTAGGATCTGAATAGCTGACAAATACCTAGACTGATGCTATGTGTTCACATTGCACTTCTTGTTGTAAACAATAAACTGGTACATATTAGCTTCTCCTTAAGTATTATGCAGTGGTTAGGCCTTGAGGGAGGTTAGCTATCAGTGTGCGCTGTCAAATCAGTGGGATGGAAAGGAGATCATTAGTCATGGCTAATGTATTTTGGGAGTTCGCCAGACAAAAAAGTTTTAAGAACCACTGCTTTAGTAGAGCAAATTTAGGTATGGGCAGATACCTGGCTAGCCCATGCAGGCACAGTTTGAAGCACCGTTTCGATTGAGACGGTAGTCAGGTAGTAATGGGGTTTGCAGCGCAGACAAATCCTTTGGGCTGCACTGTGCAAGGAATCAAATCCCAAACATCTAAATCAAAGACAATGAGAGATAGAGACAGACAGAGAGAACGAGGGGGAGAGGAAGAGAGAGAGAGGGAGGGAGACAGAGAGAGGAAGAGGAGGAGATAGACAGAGAGAGGGAGAGAGACAGAGAGAGGAAGAGGAGGAGATAGACAGAGAGAGGGAGAGAGACAGAGAGAGGAGGAGGGGAAGGGAGGTCTGATAGAGATATTGAAATTCAAAATGTGTATTGAATCTCCCACACTCCTGTCCCTCGTGCAGCTGGACCCACTGAATATAGAAATCTTTTAAGTGGTTGCTGACAGGTACAAAAACTCCTAGTCCTTTATAATTCTCTCTCTATCTCTCACTCACACACACACACACACACACACACACACACACACACGCACACACACGCGCACATGCACACACACACAAGCACATCATACATTCCAAGACCACAGGCACCTCATTTCCAACACTTCAGGTTTCATTTTTCATGTGTCATGTTCATGGTCACTCCTCTTTCCCCTCGCAACCTATCGCCCACACATAGGTCAGTAAAGGGCAGAGCCAAGTCCGAGAGGCAGTTGAGAATTATTGACTGCAGAAGCACGTCAGATATTCCTCCATGTATTCCCAGACACGAAACATATTGAAGTATATTTTCTATCGCTAGTTCCCCACTGGCAAAATCAATGTACCAGCTAATTTGGATATTTTAGTCCCCAAAAATGTCCCCAAAAAGGTCATCCTCAAACTTTCTTTTGCATTTTCAAGCACAACTTCTCTCTCTCTCTCTCTCTCTCTCTCTCTCTCTCTCTCTCTCTCTCTCTCTCTCTCTCTCTCTCTCTCTCTCTCTCTCTCTCTCTCTCTCTCTCTCTCTCTGCCCATCACATACATAAAGAAAGAAAATTCACACATTTTCATCCTAGAAAATATGAAAGGCTCTTAATGTGTGTGCTTAATATGCTCCTTCTCACACTCCCTCACCCTTCCCATACATTCTAGAACATTTATCTTTCCCTTCATCATTCTACTTATCCAGTTTGTCTCTGTCATTTAGCACAGATGGCCACTCACCACAACACCTGTTAGCACAACAACAACTTTATACAACAACATGTCATGACAAACAAACAAAGATATCCCTGAAAGGTTTTTTATCTACGGAGGGCAATACATTTTTTAAAAGAAAGTACAATAGCTAGCCCAGAAGTGTCCACGGTGACCGTGACTCAGTCACTTAGATTCCAGAAATATCCGGAATCAGGTGGAAAACTGGTGGCGCTGGCTGTGGCGTCAGCAATCTGTCTGGTATGCCTCCGACAGCTGTAGTAGAAATACGGCAAGGGGGGAGCAGGTGATGGGGATTTCAGGTGAGCCTCGGCGGTGGTGCAGCTCACGCGGGGAACTCCCCACCTTACACACACACACACACACACACACACACACACACACACACACACACACCCTCCACAAACATAAACACACATACGCACAGATGGCAAAAGCTGTGTCCGTCAGGGCGGCTTAGCGCTCGTCTCACAGTCACGCAGTGACGGCAGCTATGGGCTGTCTCTCACAAGCTGTGCTTGCTGAAGGGGTTTATTTGGACAACATCCCCCACCCCTCAAACACACACACACACACAGACATACAGGCACATATTTCAGATCACTCAAAGACATATGTGTATGCACTCACACAGACACACAGACACACACACACACACACAAACACACACACACACACACACACACATACACACACACACACACACACACACACACACACACACACACACACACACACACACACACACACACACACACACACACACACACAAACACACAGCCAGCTTCTCTTGTTTTGATTCTCCATTCTTTGCTTTCATGCTGTGTCCTGTGGGCCGCGCGCTGCCCTCTGCTTCATGTTCCAGTGAACCGAAACTGTCCGAAATGGTCCTGTTTGCTGGTCAAGAGAGCGTTCACATGAGACACATCATTGCCCACTCCACACACACACACTCTCTCTCACACACACCCGTGCACACACAGAAATGCACACAAACACCCCCCCCCCGTAGGGTCAAGGGTTGTCAAACTGACAGCCGCCAAGCATGTCATCTTGAGAAGCGTTAGATGGGAAAATGATTCCACCCACAGTGTTCAAAATGTCCTGTTAGGCGGAAACGTTCATCCGTTCGGAGGCTTTCCACAAGCCTGCGCTTCATTAAGAATAGAATATGGCAGGCACATCGTTCCGCAATTAATGATTAAACATCAGAAAATTATTTTTTCTCAAAGAAACTGCCTTGATGTATCCATCTCCGCGTGAGCGGACTCAATTAATGGAGCTTAAGCTCATCCGAATGGAAATTATCAAAAAAAAAAAAAAAAAGTCCTTAGGAGTTTATATGTTTAAGACCAGGAAGTGTTGGGTCCCTGGGAATCATCCTCTGAATCATTGGACTTGTTGAATTTCATTTCTTAGTGCTACGTTTGTGCAGATTGGAGTCATTATCTTGTAGTCACTTTGGGCGTTTAGATAAAAAGGCCGACAGCAAGGCCACGTTTTCAAAGCCGGGGCAAAGACCCCGTAGTGAGGCCCAGCAGCAGGCATTTCCTTTTCCAGCTGTAAGTTGTGTGATGGAGCACCACAATAATGGGATACAACAACCCTCTCCATCACGTTCAACAGGGACACCTATGTCAGCTGAGAACATCAGTGTTGGGGGGGAAAAACACCAAATCCCAGAATGCTTTTGTTATTTTGGCCATGTCAAAACACTCTGTCCAAGTGCCACCCTTTTGTTCCTCTTTGGCGGGGGAGTTTGCTTGGAAACCATTTTGGCACAGTTTGAGGATAGCTGGGAGGAGGGTTCGGAGTGTGTGTGTGTGTGTGTGTGTGTGTGTGTGTGTGTGTGTGTGTGTGTGTGTGTGTGTGTGTGTGTGTGTGTGTGTGTGTGTGTGTGTGTGTGTGTGTGTGTGTGTGTGTGTGTGTGTGTGTGTGTGTGTGTGTGTGTGTGTGTGTGTGTGTGTGTGTGTGTGTGTGTGTGGGTGGGTGGGTGGGTGTGTAGAGGTCGAAGCAGCATCAAGTAAAATTCCATCAGATGGCGATGAGCAGGCCCGCTCTCTTAATTAATTAGAAAGGGAGAAAGAGTCGCGTTTGATCAGCCCTCCCTCCAAAATAGACTCGTGTGAATCCTAGTGAATTCAGCACCCACTTTCATGTCCACTCTCTTGGGTTCGCATTACTGAGTTTCTCACCAGAGCCTGTTTTTCTCTATTTTTTCTCTCTCTCTCTGTCTTTCATTCTGTCTCTTTTGAAAAGAAAAGATTTCTCAAAATAAGCCCCTGGAAACATATTGAAAGAGAATAGTGCCAAGAATCGATCTGTCAGGTCTAGCATCGGCCATGGTCAGGGAGTGTGTTTATTTATGCTTATTTGTATGTGTGTATGTGTGTGTGTGTGTGTGTGTGTGTGTGTGTGTGTGTGTGTGTGTGTGTGTGTGTGCGCGTATTTGTGTGTGTGTGTGAGTGCGCGTACTTGTGTGCGTGTGTGTGTGTCTGCGTACTTGTGTGTGTGTGTGTCTGTGTGTGTGTGTGTGTGTGTATGTGTGTGTGTGTGTGTGTGTGTGTGTGTGTGTGTGTGAATGTATGCCTACTTGTGTGTGTGTGTGCGTACTTGTGTGTGCGTACTTGTGTGTGTGTGTGTGTGTGTGTGTGTGTATGTGTGTGTGTACTTGTGTGTGTGTGTGTGTGTGTGTGTGTGTGTGTGTGTATATGTGTGTGTATATATGTGTGTGTGTGTGTGTGTGTGTGTGTGTGTGTAAGGGGGCAGAGCAGTAATCAATGAAGCAGAGGACCGAGCGTTTAGGCCCCTGCCCTCCCTCCCTGAGCCTCTGTGTGTCCACCGGTGGCAAATGCTAGAGTGCGCTGCAAAGGTCACTACCGGGGATGGAGGACACCCGCCGACACCCACCGACACGCACGGCGCGATGAGGCTTCGAGCGAAACAAGCTGGCGAGAGGCTTCGTCGAGCCTGGCATGTCTGGACTTCACGCCGCAGACGACCAAAATAGAAGCCAGACGAGGGCGACTGAGCGATGCCCCTGCCCGTCTGTGCCATCACGCACAACCACCCCACACACACACA
>NC_085006.1:20235419-20237919 GCF_963854185.1 Sardina pilchardus
TTGACTTCAGACTTGCAGGCACTAAGCATTTATATTTCCACAGAAAAGATGTTAGGCCACATTATATTTTCAAATGCTCAGGCAGAGTGACACTCCACTGAAATATGTATGTATTTATAAACAGTATATACTGTATGTATTTCTCTACAACTTAGAGTTGTAAGCTAAAAGTTTTTCAGTTGTACAGTAGTTTGTGCTGCACTTGTGTGGGGTAAGTTATTCATCTATTGAGGACAGGGTTAGACTAACAAGTGGAGTAGAATGGTGCCGGCCTGATTGGTGCACAGATGGAGCATAAACACTACTGAGCACTCACTGTCTGAGTCTGTCTGTATATGTCTCCTCATCGCCATGTTAACAGAGCTCTCATGTGGCCAGTGGTGTAATTAAAAACAAAAAAAAGAAGAAAAAAAAGATGTGTATCTGTCAGCGAATGAGATTGAGCATGGCACTGGCTGCACACACACACACACACACACACACACACACACACACACACACACACTTGACCATAAGTCGCACGCGGAAAAAATAATGTATGTGGAGTGACTTAATCTAAATGTAACACTTCGAGTCCTAATTAAAAAGTTTTTATAGCCGCAAAAAAAAAAAAACCTGTGCGCGTCCTGACTGACCTCAATTATAGCCAGATGTTACAGAAGGTATTATTATGCCACCAAATGCTGATGCGGTTTGGTGGCAAAATTATTTATGTGCCTTTGTGTACATAACGAGAGTAACCTCAAACACCCTTGGTGTTATCATCAGGTTTTTGAAGAATATCTGATGGCCTTGCACTGGATTAAATCAGCAGACCCCAAAGGACAAGCCACACCCAATTACAATTGAGTTTTGGAAGTTAAGAGGGATTTGTGAAAATTTGACAAAGTGAAGGTTACAGTAAGATCTTCGTTTGATAAAATGCAGCCTTGTCTCAGTGGAGTCTACAGAGACCACTGTCTATGATGTACATAGAAGTGTATTTTTATGTGCTTTTCAAACACTTTTCTTAAATGTTTTGGTATAAATCCCACATGTTAGGCTCTCATGTGTTCGCCTGCTCTCGTCTGTGATGTTATGAGACCAAAGAGTCAACTCTGAGGAGGAAAATAGGAGGCTACGGCTGATTTTGAAAACTGTCCTTTTTAATCACTCTCAAACAAAAGACATGTCAGGACAACATTGCAAACGTTAAAACAGAGGCTCACAACCAATTTCGCTATGCAGCTGAGCAGCTTCTCCGGTCATTTGGTCATGTTTTGTTTTCATTTTTGATTAGGTGTGTGTTCCGGGGTATTCACAGAAGACCCGAGTTGCGTGGAGATGTTTACTCCACAAGAGCCTCAGAGCAACCCTGACCTCTGGCTCATATCTGTGGTGTGTGTGTGTTTGTACGCGTGCGTGTGTGTGTTCGTGCGTGCTATGTTTGTGTATGTGTGTATGTTTGTGTCATGTCTTACACCTAGCCGATTTCAAAGCACAAGCTGTGATGCTGACGTAACGTTGGAGTTGCTTTGTGTTTCCTGTGGGAGCAGAAAAAAGTGTTGCACAAGGCCACTACACATACAGCAACATTGCCCACCGTCAACTAGCACATTGGCTACATTCTACTGCTAGTGTGGTATGCGGAGATAGGGGTACAGCTTAAAAAAAAAAAGAAAATAATACTAGCTTATTCCCACATTACTTGTACTCACTAAAGGCACCACATGTGTATATATCTACAGCTTATCAAGAATATGACACTGGCATTATCAGTCCAGGGTCTTTTGGTTGTGGAAGAGAGAGGCTGAGGAGAAAAATAGGTGAAACTGAGAGAGAGATCCTAGTTCGACTGTCTGATTGGTCTGTGGTCCTTATGGGACTGAGAGAGGGAGACCTTGGAGAGTTCTGGAACATTGGCCTGATAAACAGTAGGGTAGTTGGCTGTGTTTCAATAGGCCTCAGGTAACAAAAGGCAAGTTGGTGAATCTCTACTGAGTCATATGTTAGTGCCGTAGCATTCTCTCAACCACCACCCCCACCCTCATATTCTCTCATTCTGTGTGTTGGTCCAACTCAAACTACAATGTATTCATTACACTATCCTATAAACCATTGTCAGATTCTTTGGCATACACCGGTAGATGTATTGGTAAAGCTATTTTTCCAAGGTTTGTTGATTCTTTTTTTAGAAAGATACAATAGCCGTATAACACTAAAGTTTAAGCAAGGCCATCTCATAGGTAGCCTTCTCTCAAAGCATAATGTCCCTGAAGAACACTTGAGGTATGTTTTCCACAGAAGGAGAGGCTCCATTGTTCTTCGCTTGGATTGAAGAAGAATCTTACAGAGAAAAGATAGTAATTGTCATTTTGTTGAGAAGATAGAGTAGTTTTGAAGATAGGTATCAAGCAAATGGCAAAAGATCAGCGGCAGCCTTTTCCTCAAATGCCCTTCCGTCTCCACTGTGTCAGTCTGCAGCAGACTAAAAGAGATAAACGGCTCTATGCTGTTTCTC
>NC_085006.1:20242919-20270419 GCF_963854185.1 Sardina pilchardus
ACTGTCTTTGTCTGTGTGTGTTTCTCCACCTGGCATAATCAGATTTGTGTGTGTGTGTGTGTGTGTTATGTGTGGGCATTTGTGACTCCCTTTGTACCCATGTAACTTTGTCTGTATGTGTCTGTCTGTGTCTCTCCACCTAGCATAAGATCATCAGATTTGTGTGTGTGTGTACAGTATGTAATTGTGTGTGTTTTCTGATGTGTGTTTCTATCTATCTATCTATCTATCTATCTATCTACTGTATCTATCCATCTATTCTCGTGACTACTGTTATCCCTGATGTTGCTCATTAGCCATGAAAGCATGCACACTGCACCCCCCCCATTCCCGCACACCCGCTCACACACTCACACACTCACACACACACACACACACACACACACACACACACACACACGCACACACGCGCACACACACACACACACACACACACACACACACACACACACACACACACACACACACAAATCTGATTACCGAATGCAGAAGGGTTCCTGAGAGGTAAATGGCACCATAAAGGCATATGCCAGGTGGAGAGAGCGAGAGAAAGAGACGTATGTCTCTAATTAGGTGAGGTGCTGTCATGGCGCCCGGCGTCCCAGTTTGAACATCGCCTTTGACGCCTGGCACAAATCAGGGAGATTGGAAATAATGAAGGGGCGCCACGGATCTGCTACCGCAGCCCTGAGCTCTCTGGCAGTTTGTCGACGGCGTTCTGACAAGAGCTGCTCCATCTTCGCCATTTACCTGACACTCTTTGCACTCGGGCGTCCCAGGCGACACACAGATTCTTCCATTCTTCCCTTTCTTCTTTCTTTTCTTTTTTTTCTTTCTTTTTTTCTTAGGATTTTTTTTTCATTTGTATTAATATTGGTTTGTGGTTGGTTGGGGAGCTTGGTGGCTGTGCGAGACAGTCTGCTTTGATTGAGAACGGAGGCTATTTGTTTTCCTCGCTAGTCTCGTTTTAACTAATGGCTTCGAGGTGAAATAGTTTTCCACAACTGTGTCGCAGATAATCTAATTAAAAGTAATGAGCTTGTGAGTAATTTGCGTTTTTTGCGTTTTTTCACAGCACATTTTAGACATGGCATTGTATTCTATAGACAGAACACAGAGTGACAGTCCCACCATGGATTTATAAATCTGTGAATGTGTGGAGAAAGTGTGGGCCACCATATTTTGATAAGCCATATTGAGCAAACAACAATAAGCCTGGTGTATAATGTAGGAGGAGTGGTGATATGGCTAGCCCTTTGGGGGAAGTTTGAACAGTTACTGCACCCTCCACATTTATTGGGCCCCTGGTGAAATTGAGTAAGAAGTGCAATAAAATAAATCATTGTTTGGTGATTTATCTTAGTCTCACAATGAAAACAAAGGGAGAAAGTATAACCTTGAAGCGATTTATTTATTCTGAGAGGACAACTGCATCATAAATAAATAAATATTCTATGTTTTGTTTTTTTGTTTTGTTTTTTTTAATTTATTTTTTTTAAGCTCACATGCCACAAGTGTTGCCACCCCTTTTTTTCCATCTGTATAGAACTTATTTACGTTAATCTATGAGTATGAGCAGTCATGTATTCTGTGACTTCCTAGATCACTATAAAGTGGCATGGAGGTCAAATGCCCTAGTCATTCATGGGAACGACTAATTCTAAACTCTAAAATTCCAATTAATATGGGAAAGTGTGTTGACCTCTGTAAGTCAGGGAATGGCAAAAAAGAGAGGCACAAATTCCATTTTGGAGAGTTACAGAAAGAAAGTAGCATTCTCCAAAAAGAGTAACCTCCTTTTACATACAGTAGATCATTCAAAAGGCCAGGTACATACTTTTTTGTCACTTAATTACAAATGGAAGGCTGGAGTTGGCAAACACTTTTGGGACTTTGCCTGGAGTCATGTTCTATGAGCAGTTTCTATGAGTCTATGAGAATCGTGCGTTTTGGGTTTTGCATACAAGTATGACTATACTGAAAAGAAGCCCCTGCCTACTGACAAGTATGGTGGCGGGTCTGTGATGGTGTGGCCCTGGGAACCTCATTAGAGATAATAATATCATGAACTCCATATCCAAATCTGAATCTGTCTGTTTCTGCCAAGACACTTTCAAAAAGTGGGTCATGATTGGATCATCCAGCAGATCAGTGAACCAAAACATATGTCCAGATCAACACTAACATGGCTTATTGAACACGAAACCCCTCTTCTGCCATGGTTGTCACAGTGTCCTGATCTGAACTCCATTCAACCAGCGGGAATAGCTAAAGAGGACGATCTAGGAAGGAATATGGACAATTTGGAGAGATTCTGGAACGAGGAATGGTCACAAATTCACTTCTTTGCACTCTCCATCTTCATAGTATGTCATAGGGGGAAACTAGGAGATGTTTTATTAGCAAACTGACGCTTTACAATGTAGGAAATAGAGGGGTGCCAATAGTTTTTGTATGAAATAGTTATTTCTTATGATGAACTGTTCCCCCCCGTTGTTTTCATTTTGAGATGAAGATAAAATGGCAATATATGGTTGTATCACCCTTTTTATTCAACTTTACCAGGGGTACCAATAGAAGTGAAGGACACTGTTGGTAGAGAGCTGGACTTGGTTCACAGTTATGTTAAATGTTTGTTGAATAGTCAATAATTCATCATAGATTGACCATCATGTACAGAGTAATTACCGTTGACGACCCGTCTCATTGGAGCTCACACACTGGACACTTATGCAGTCGATAATACTTGTTTTGTAGTGTTACAGCTCCTTCTAGGGGCCATTTTAGTGTTGTTCTTGCCATGACATCGATACGTGATGAAAAAGACATCCCTCCCTTTTCAATGTAAACGTGGCAAACACTACCCATCTGCTGCAGCAGTTTACCGACTTCTCAAAAGATTTGATAGATGTATTGATGTTACAGTTCCTTTCAAACCCTTTATCATTTCGTCTGAAGTCATACGGAATGTACTGTACAGCTTATGTGTGTGAAGCAGGTGTATGTGTTCAACTTCCCCAGTAAATTGGTGCTGCTGACTACATGGTGGGCGTTTGTGTACAATATAATAACATGTTGTACCCATCTGCCCACCAATCCATTTCAAAACAGAGGCACTGTTTTGACAGTGGGCCACTTTTTTTTTTAGCTTTCTGTCCCTTAGGCCCGTGTTGTGTGAGATCTGCCACTGTGTTTATTTTTGCATGTCTCTTGAGGACAAAGAAACACTGCATATCACCGATAAAATCTACTCACCAAATGCTTGACAGATTTTTCCTCTGTGCTTGTAATTCCCCATTTGCCTGTCTGCTCAAGCTGGTTAACGTTTATTCAAATATTTTTTTTTGTATCCTGTTTTTGATGCTTTAAAGGAGGCATGTCAACAGAATGCTGTTTGTAAATTGAGCTGTTTTCCAACTGAGTCCTAATTGTCTCTCTCTCCCTCTCTTTCTCTCTCTGTCCTCCTCTTTCTCTACCCCCAGCGGAGCCATTGGATGGCGAGGAGTATCTGGATATATCAGGGGTAACAAGAACCCAAGCTGGACGATACGAATGCAAAGCCAGCAATGATGTAGCCTCACCAGATGTCAAATATGTCAACGTGGTTGTCAATTGTAGGTTGATTGGTTGAATTAATTTCTGTCATGGATATTTTTTTGCATCTTATTAGACTTTGCTATTCACAACTGCATATTACATTATACACACATTGATATGTATAACAATAATCTTCTGTAGCACAACAAAGCCATTGCACAATTGATAACTATCACCTTTATGTAATGCACTGATTTTATACGAAATGGTTTGGAATAGAACTGTGTGAAAGGAGAAGTAGCATTAGCAGCAAGAAAGGAGGCAGACTGGCACACCGTGCTACGTGGGCAGAGCAGTAGACAGTGATATTTCTCTTCATCACTTTCCCTCTTCAGATCCTCCCTTCATCAAAGATGCCAAGAGCTCGGACCCTCAAGTGGGCCGCATGGGCGTCCTCCAGTGTGAGGCCTCCGCAGTCCCCAAGCCCGAGTTTGAGTGGTACAGAGACGACAAGAGGTGTGTGCTTGTGTGTGCTTGTGCACATATGTGTGTGAGAGAGAGAGAGAGAGAGAGAGAGAAAGTGTGTATGTGTGTGTGTGTGTGTGTGTGTGTGATTTAGATAGAGAAACAGAGACAGAGAGAGAGAGAGAGTGTGTGTGCGTGCGTGCGTGCGTGCGTGCGTGCGTTCGTTCGTGTGTGTATTTGTGATTGTGTGGCTCATTCTCTGCTCGTTGCTCCTGTCACAGTGCTATTTGGCTCTATGTGTCATATGAGCTGCAGGAGTAGGTGAGAAGCTGTTATCAGTGTTCCTACAGTGACGGTGGTCTGTGCTCTGCACTCACGCTGGGCCCCTGGGTCACAACACAAGTAGTGTGTGACATGGAGCTGTGGCCCGGCACCATTCTCACCTCTGCCCCCCGGTGGCTGCTAGCGATAGGCACTGGGCTTTCTCACTCACTGGTACTGCAAGCAGATATGCATGACTGAGTTGCCAAATGCAGTATGTGCTGGCAGTGCCAGTGTAGTGTGTGTGTGTGTGTGTGTGTGTGTGTGTGTGTGTGTGTGATTTAGATAGAGAAAGAGAGACAGAGAGAGAGAGAGTGTGTGTGTGTGTGTGTGATAGAGAGATAGAGAATGAGAGAGAGAGAGAGAACAAGAGAGAGAGAGAGAGTTTATGTGTCTCTCATGGGCATGCTTGTATGCGTTATGTATTATGAATGTGCAGACAGTTACTGAAAACAATTTTATATATCGATTCTGAGAGCCCAGGGCAACAACTTTAATATTTGTCAAAAAAAGATTAACTGCTCACCGTCAGAGAGATGTGTGGTGTGTGTGTGTGTGTGTGTGTGTGTGTGTGTGTGTGTATGTGTATTCTGTGTATTACTCTCATTTGATGTGGAATACCTTCTCTCCCCTCCCATTGGTTTGTGTGTGTGTGTGTGTGTGCTTTCTGTTTTACTTATTGTTTAACATGAAACATCCTCTCTCCTCTCCCATTGGTGTGTGTGTGTGTGTGTGTGTGTGTGTGTGTGTGTGTGTGTGTGTGTGTGTGTGTGTGTGTGTGTGTGTGTGTGTGTGTGTGTGTGTGTGTGTGTGATTGTGTGTGTGTGTGTGTGTGTGTGTGTGTGTGTGTGTGTGTGTGTGTGTGTGTGTATGTGTGTGTCTGTGTGTGTGTGCGTGTGTGTTGCGTTGTGTTTTACTTCTCGTTTACCATGGACCATCCTCTCTCCTCTCCCAGGTTATCTAACGGCCAAGGCCTCAGCATCCAGATGATGGGGACCCGTACCCTCCTGTTGGTATCCAACGTCACGGAGGAGGATTACGGGAACTACACGTGTGTGGCCACCAACAGGCTGGGCATCCACAACGCCAGTGTGTTTCTCTACAGTGAGTAGACGAACGTTTACACTCTGTTCACACTTATAGCGATAACGATAACGATAACAACATGAAAAATTAATTCGAGCGAATATTGGTGACAGCGTCCACACATAAACGATAACGGCGTGAGTAACAATTTTATTGAGGATCGCTTTCAGAGTGATTTTTGAGAATGATACAAAGCTGACAGTCGATCAAAATGTATTCAAATTTTAGTCATCACATTAAACAAGACGAGGGGAGACTTTTCTTATCGTTGGTTATCGTTATAATTATAGTTATCTTTATCTTTATAGTTATCGCTCCTGGTGTGAATGGCCCTATAGACCCACTGTAAATGACATCCTATTCAGCACTTCCTGATGAGAGTGTGTCAATGCTGGTCAGGGATTGGTCGATGAAGGCAGGCAGGACTGCCCACAACTTCTAAATCACAAAATCTGTCCACAACGACTAAATTACAAATTCGCCACTCGGCTTTTCAAAGTCATTCAAACACATTAGTTATTCCCACCCTCACTTAGACCAAAGGTCCTGACCGTTTGCATTAAGTGTCATCAGGCTTATCTTGTCCATGCAACAGCCCTCACCTCTTTCCCCTCTCCTGTTAAAATCATTACACACACACACACACGCACGCACGCACACACAGACCACAGTGGTTCCAGGTCGCCTCACATTTCCTGTTTCCTGCTTGCGAGACAAGAAATGTCCGCCCTCTGTACTTCATGAGCCATTTCCTGTTTCCTGCCATTGACCTGGTTTGATTAATTGTGTTTATTGTTGTTTGAGTTGGAACCCCTTACCTGAATACATTAATCACAGAATGGCTGATGTGAGAAATTGGAAGCACATTATATACTGACCAGTGGTCAGATGATTAAGTTTAGCCCTCCAAGTTGGCCTACCTCAACACATTTTTTTTATTTATCCTTATGTAATCAAACCAATTCGTTCCTTGCTTATTATTATTTGTCATCTTTTCACAAATGTGTGATATTATTACGGTTCAAAGTAGTAATAGTAGCTGTAGTAGTAGTGGTGCTGGTGGAGGTACTGGATTAGAGTCTCATTTGATTTGACACATTCAAATGTATTTGCCAAATCCAAGTGTAATTTGTGACAGTGGCCACTAGATGTCATCAGGGCCCATGAAAGACTCCTCACTCAGTAGGTCTTCATTGCTCTTCAGTAGACAACTTTATGGAGCATCATTAAAATGTCTGTCACTGTGGATACTCCAGATATTTCTCATTCCGGGACTCAAACAAGGCAAGTGTGTGCACTGCAAACAAATCATTGCACAGAGTAGAGGTTTGAGCCAGAAGAACCCAAACTAATTAATCTCCTCAGAGAAATGTGATGAAGGAAATGAATGCTTCATTGAAAACTGTTGTTACATAAAAATGTGACAGATGTGTGTCGCTGGTATAATCACTAGATCACAGGATTCTGGCTACCATAAGTCAACAGGAGAAACCAAGGATATCAGTTTTCATTTTGAAGGGACTGTACATATGAATTAGAATGAAATTGCCCATCATTATTCATATGCATGCCCATTTTTGTTAAATTGGATTTATTATTTAATAACAATCTAGTACAATGTAATGTCTTTTGTCTCATACTTTGTCATATCAGGCATAAGAAACTTAAAAAAAAAACTACACTACAAAACAAAATGTTTAAGAATAAATAAATGCAGTTGTAGATGTTTTAGGTATATCCTAATCGTGGCTAAAATGTGTGTGTTTGTCTGCTTGTTTGTCTGTTTGTTTGTTTGTTTGTTTGTTTGTGCTCAGGACCTGGGACCGGTAAAGACATCAACGGTGCGGTTGCGGTCACTCACTCACTGTGGCTCCTCCTGGGCTCTCTCTCCTGCCTTCTACTCAAATGTTAATAAGAGTAAAATGCCCCCTGCCCCTGCCCTGATGCCCCTGCCCTGATGCCCCTGCCCGATGCCCCTTCCTGCCCCGACGTGCCCTCCCTGCCCCGACACCGACGACATTACATCCAGACTGTTTGCATAATCTTTGCCAACCTTACCAGTGTGCTGCTGGACACCTCCTAGTTACATTTACCAATTTAAGAGAACAGAAGCTACTAGAATGGGCTATTAATATGTTTTAGTCACAAAAAGAACAAGAGAAAAATGTGGTGGTGAGTTTGGACAAAAAAAAAGTGGAAAAAAAGAACTATAAAACAAAACAGTGCTCTTCTTAAGAATGGATTAATGTTAGTTATTTGTTTGTTTGGTTGACTTGTTTGTTTTGTTTTGCTTTGCTTTGTTTCAACTGTAATGGTTATGTTTTGGTTTTCCGGTTGCGTTGGCTCAGCGTGTTTTGTCTTTGTGACGCCAGGTAGCGTTCTGTGGTGCACTGAGTCTTAACAAGGCAGCAGGTTTTTTACATTGCACTTGGCAACTTCTAACAACATAGCTGACGTACAGTAATAGACACTGACCTCGCCTTCTCTCCAGAAATTGTAAACCCTGCCAACCCCCGCAAGCTTGTGCTGCTGTTTGTCGCGAGCACAACCGTTAATAACCACATCTTTATCTGCCAAATATCAGTAAAAAAAGAAATAAACAGTACAGTAGATAAATATAGATACAGCACATCCACCCGGAGAACAAATAGCTGGAGGGTTGGAGGACAGGAAGAGTTCGCTAGTTTAGCATTCATTATCTACTTTCAGGCCAGCAGGAGAAATCTGTGTGTGATTTTCATCGCAAAAACCACGTCTGGTCCCATCGTAACAGGCTTCAATTGAAGTGGAGACATGTTTTGGCTGCCTTGTTGCCATTGCCAAGAAAGGGAAGAATAGACATAGCGTGGTAGATGTGGCAAAGACTTCAAGCCCCAACTGCATTCTGTAGCCCCCCAACATGTTGGGGTAGGGGCAGTTTCTCTTTTGGAGATGCATTAGCTGAGGCAATGAGAGGAGTCTAGCGATGAATATCACTTGTCTCTCTCAGAAGTGAATATTAGGGATTTGATTGTACCCTTTCTGCTTCTACACTTTACTCGGCTTCGATGCCATCCAGCCCAGTGTCAGAGCATTAGAGAGGGGCCTCTGTTCCCTGCTTACACCCAAGGAATAGCTGAAATACAGACATACTGTACTTTTTGGAATCGGGGAAACATACTGTACTCGTGACACCGATGAATGGTCAGCTTCTATTTATCAATCTGTTTTTGTTTTGTTTTGTTTTTTTCTTAGTTTTTTTGGTTTGCTTGTTTTGCATAATTATGGAAATTCACAATATATATTTTTCAGCCATTACAGTCTGTGACAGTATGTAAATATATATACTTGAATCCAATGTCCTTATAAAAAAAAAAAGAACAATTTAATATATGTCCATGTTTCTAAAATAATAGATAGTCATTTATTGCGGATTAACTCGTAGGTGCCTACGAAGGCCGAAGAAAAAGAAGGCATAGTTTAATACAGTCGGTGCATTCATCGTATGTTTCCAGTGACCGATAGATGGGCCTTTGGATCCTAGGCATCTTTATTTTATTTTTCTTCTCCATAGAATGTAAGCATTTCAGTAAACTAAGGATTTGAGACACATAGCTAGAATGACAGTGAGCTGAATGCCAAAACAATCTGAAAGCATCTCATCAAAATCCAACATCTAACAATACAGAAGCCATCACCCACATACGGTGAGTCTGTATGAGAATAACTTTCAAAAAACTACAGAACATGTGTGTGTGTGTGTCTGTGTCTGTGTGTGCCTGTGTGTGTGTGTGTGTGTGTGTGTGTGTGTATGTGTGTGTTCAACGTACGCGATGCACATTTGACATTGTTTGATTTCACACCTAACAAATACAAGTCTCTGTCCAAATCAGGCTAAGACTGATCTCCCGGGTGTGGTTTAGGAGGGCATTTTTCTTAATCTCCTAACCCAGGGAAGGAATCCACCTCTCTTCAGATAAAAATCCACCTCTCCTCATTCAGCAAGCCTTCAGAGGTTGGGCTTTGATGCCTTGTGTGAAAGTGAATATGTCACATCCTAAAAATGCAGAGAATCCATCTGTTTTAGATAGCACATGGCTAAAGAGTAGGCGGTAGTTGTAGGCTGATGGTACTGACCTTATAAGCACTGATCTATCCCTGTATGGGACTTGGGTGTGTGTGCGTGTGTGTGTGTGTGTGTGTGTGTGTGTGTGCGTGCGTGTGCGTGTGTGTGTGTGTGTGCGTGTGCGTGGGTATATGGGGAGGAGGGGTGTATATGTATCTGTGAGTGTGATGTGTTTGTGTGTTTGGCTGTCTATGTGTGTGGTGTGTGTGGGAAGGGGGGGCAGGTGTAAGTGTGTATGCAGGTGTGTCTATGTATCTGCACTCCTGGTGAGCGTTTTTCAACGCTTGGCCATAGCCGTTCAAGGTCTAAATCACCACTCTTGGAGTGCAGTTATAGGTCATCTTGTTCAAAGACTTCTAATCATAAGATTTTATAACTTCTTCTCCTCCTCCCCTGCGTCCAAACAAACAAACCATTTGTAGAAATCCTTTCATTTCTTTCAGACATCCCGACAGTCTATCCATTGACCATGTCAATTCTACTCTGTAAAACACAATGGAATGTCACTTCACGTTTCTTCTCAAAGAGAAGAATTCTCTGAAACTTTTACAATCTCATTTCAGTGCTCTGTATGTTTTCTAATTGCTTTGATTTTACTGTAAGATAATTGCAGTCGATTTCTAAATCGCTATGTAAAAGTACCCATGAAATGTTCGAAAATGATGAAATAAAATTGTTTGAATCAGTGTGTTGTATTTGAAGATGGGATAAAATATTGACAAGTCTTTTTTGAGAGTGCTTGACATTATTAAAAATGGAACAGATCATGTTATTCACCATGTAACATGCAAATAAAAAATAACATATGTATTGTTAATTGTCATTGGAGGATTGTTCTATCCTGTTTAAAAGAAAATACGGAAAACTCATCTCACTTTGTTTGTTTTTGTGTTGACACGAGACAGGATTAGACAATTACATCTTCACTGACTGTATCAGTATAGCACTTTCTCAGTCTTTACCTTGATTAGTGTTAGATAAAAGCACATCATTTATAATACGCAAAGTGACTACAAGAACTTTATGTTCACTTCAACATGGTTAAATGGTTAAATTGTGCAGTGCTGTGAGAGACCATAAGAGGGTGCTGTTTACAACCCTTAAAACCAGTTTATCCCTTAAAGGAGGGTCTTCTCCATTTTAGTCAGCCTAATCCATTCCTGTGGCTGTTTGCACTTGAGGGAGTCATTGAAACTCTTGGGATAACATACTTCCTCTACAGTCTAAGTGCCACTTGCATGCAATATACACATTACAATAGACCTCTCTCTCACACACACACACACACACTTCAACATCACCATGGGGTTTGAGGCAAAAAGAAGAATTGAAGGTCCTGCGGCACATAGTGTCCAGTGATAAAATCCTTTGAGAAAATGTCTGGTAGCCTTCTCCCTGTCCAAAAATACTACCTGCTTTGGAGAGCCCCTTTGCATATAGGCCCAGACAAATAATTAATCTTGTTCAGCTCGGCGGGGCAGCAGATTAAAAGTGTAGCCTACGTCAGCCTCAAACAAACCGCCCAGAAGAGTAAATACTGCCGTGTATAAATGCACAGTCAGCAATTTAATGGACAAAGAGCGTTCAAAACTAGGGGAAGGACACCTGAAAGGTAACTGCCTCTTGAGTTTGAAAGACGGTTCACATCTCCCCCTACCTGAATGGAATCTATAAACCAGGCTTACTAGAACCATCACTGTGCATCATTATGATCTTGCAAATGTCAGTGTCCTGCATTCAAGAGGTCACTTAAAAAAGGAGTGCTCACTGACTATAAAAGAGTCACTGGGTCTGCTGCATAATGAACTTTCTTGACTGCTGTGCGTCTCTCTTGGGGAACTGTCCCAGAATAGGCCTGAGCACAGTAGCAGTCATTTGCCCATTTTAGCATATTTCCTGCCAAAACAGCCACTGGCCTAAACGCTTTTCCTATCGTGTGTGTTAATTGCTTTAGTCTTTACCATAGGCAAAAGAACCATGTAATGTTAGTTGTTGACTAGGCCTATTATCCCAATATGTGACATTCATTCCACAGAAAGAACCCCATGTAATCTTGTTATGGCGGCGTTGGTGTTGCCAAGGGATTTGGACAGTGTCAGCAGACTGTTGCCTCTAGAGGAAGTGTTCGGAGGGTGGGAGCTCTAAGCCTGTCATACGGTCTTTCCAAACACTGGCATGGTAGGCAGGTAGTACAGGCCATATTCCCTCAGCGGACTTGAGGATGACAGTAGAATTGTTACACAACTCAAAATCCAACCATATTGGACAAGTATAGCCTCAATAAGCACATTGTGTTGTGCTCTATGAATATTTGTCTTGCCACAGCTTGCCACAGTGACAGGAGACAGTTGATTTTTGATTCTTGAGATATAAGTTTGGCTCAGCACCAGGTGAATTGAGCTACAGTGTGTAACGTATAGCATAGCTCTGGTCCCTGCGGAGGTAAGCTAGTATGACCTTGCATGTTTATTTAAACATAAGTAGGCCACTGCCTTGGGGTTGGTGTGTCTCACCCCAGTTCTTCAGCAAACAGTGGACTGTGCTCTCTTTACATAGTGCCCTAACCGCAAAAAAAAAAAAAAAACACACAAATACCGCCATGATGTTATTGATTATTTTGTACATTTCTACTCTGAAGACTTTCAGGCCTTGGGCATTCTATGTCAATTCAGAAAAATGTTGATTAGATAATAAGCCATGTGGCCATGTATAATTTGTGGGTGTAGCTATGGTGAACGTTGCATTTGTATAGTTATGAAAACTATACACTGATAAATTCATTCAAATGTCATGGTAATTGGCACATTTCTTTATTTTGAAAACAGACATTGAAACCATTTTTTTTATTTCCACAATTTAACTCCTTAGATTCAAACTTGACATTGCACTCACTTGAACATAGGAAAATGTTTTTTTGAATTGTTTGTTTGTTTTTCTTATTTTTTAACATCAGTGCAGGTATAATTCCAATTTATATCAAACGGTCATAACAACACCAAGGACATCAAAAAGAAGCCACACTTTTTCTCATTTTTGTATGGTGACTGCCAAAAGTTCTCCTCAATGGAGGAGTTCCCATGCAATTTATTTTTTATTTTTTTATTTTTTCTAAAATGGTTCAAGCTATTCATGAAATGTTGGCAAATGAAAAGCAGGAGTAGCCATGTTTGTGTTTGAATGAAAGTGTTCCATTTTTTTCTTCTTTTTTTCTTACTTCATGTTTAATAATGGTTCAGCTATACTACTGTACTGTAAATGAGAAGTTGTTACTACTGAAAGAGTAAACCAGGCTATATCAAGCTGAATGATAGAATGACCAGTCCTTTGGTTAGGTTGAAATGAATGCTGGAGCTGTTTTCCTCGAATATTATTATTATCATCATCATTATTATTATGAATATTATTATTAATATTATATTATCATATAGTATTTATTCCTCACAGATGAGTTTTGCATGTAGAGGCAGTCATTGCCATCACTTTTCACTCCTAGCTTGAGTCAAATGGCCATGACTGGAAACTCCTCCACTCTAAGAAAATCATTGCCACACAAAAAAGAACAGAAGACCAAACAAATTAAAAACAGACTGTCTTTGCAAACCTGCAACGATGGCAAAGAGCAACCTTTTTTGTTAAGTATTTGTAAGCATCTTAATTTCTTTTCAATTTCCTCTTTTAAACTTTCTCTTCCGCCTTTGCTGCATCCGAGGGGGTCTCCTCTGCCGGCTTAGACTCTTCGGCCGCATCTACAGTAACAAAAGAGAGAGAGAGAGAGAGAGAGAGAGAGAGAGAGAGAGAGAGAGAGAGAGAGAGAGAGAGAGAGAGAGAGAGAGAGGAGACAGAGAGAAACACAAAGAATGAAAAAGTTCATCGGTTCAACGCATTTCTCTCACAGTTGGCATTCCGACTAATGCTATCTGGGGCCGCGGAGCGGAAAGGAACAGGAGTTAAGCGACTTTTAGCGCCCTGGAGCAAGAGGCCGGGCACAAGTGCAGACGCATGGTGTTGAGTCGGTGTCCCTGACACTTCCTGATCGCTTTATCCTCCGTGACCATGACAGCTGTCAGAGGCCTTGCCTCCACAGGACGGGGGCCTCCATCACAACGCCTCAAATCACCGGGCTGCTGCAGTGTTCTGTCCCTGCGTCTGCAGCTGATACTTTAAGGGCTCGTCGGCTCGGTGAAACTGTGATCTGCATTGACAGTTGAGATGTACCCAGACTGACGCATGCACAGAAATATCATTAGGAACTATTTGCGGTCATCGTTTACACACTCAGTCGATCATCCCAAATCAATATTAGACTCCTCGACAAAATCATTGTGTGCTTCTTAACTTTACAGCTGGGGGAAATCGATGCTATAATTCATTTAGCCTCATCAATTATTCCCTCCTAGCAGACAGATGAAAAGTAGTTTTGTCATACCCAGTGGATATGGTGTGCTGTAGCATGAAATATTATTTAGATACATCAGAATATACTATTAAATTATCCTGGGTTTCCAGAATATATACAGTATATACTGGCAAAGTACTACAGTAATAAAATGACTGCAACTGCAATGCCATAAATCTATCTGATTCAATAAACAATCTGGGACAAGGAAACACTACTGTCATGTTCAGTTACATTCCAATAATTGAGTTGTGACAGTATTTTAGAAGATTCTTTTGCCTTGAGGGGGCCAGACTCTTTGCTCAGCTCACCTTTTTTCTCTTGTGTTTGGTTTGTTTCCTCACAATCGGCTGTCTCGCTGGCATCAGCAGCAGGCACATCGGCTTCTGTGGGCTCCCCCTTTTCCCCCTCATCTTCCTTCTTGTCGGCGGCCGCGGGAGCGTCTTTGCTCTCCGCCTCCTGGGACTTGTCTTCCGGCTTGACCTCCTCCTCCTTGGCGGGCTCGGACGGAGCCGTGGCGGCAGCAGGTGAGGAGGCCGGAGACGCAGCCGGAGGGTTGGCCGGCTTGTCCGTGACGGGGCTTTTGGCTTTTTCGGTTGCGGCGGTGTCGTTGGCCGCTGCCGGCTCGGCGGACTCTGCCGCTGCCTCCTCGGCCTTCTCGGCCACGGGAGACATGGCCTCCTTCTTCTCCTCGCCCTCAGCAGTGGCTGCCTCCTCTGTGGTGGCCTCTGGGGTGTTTTCCTCTCCCTCCTCCTCCTTGTCTCCATCTTTCATTTTTTTACGCGTTATGTGTCCGCGGAAGCTGGCCTGGATCTTGGTGGCAGCCTTATGGGCTTTGTCCTCTGGTTTGTTGCCATCCTGCTCGATCTTCTGGTCGGCATCTTCATTCTTCTCAACCTGAGAGGTGAGACATACAGGTCAGATATTCAGAGTCAAACAGTGTCTGGCAAAGCTCATGGATCAACCTTTAAATGGTACAGATTCCATTGGAAAGCTACTCTAAACTAAAATCTCCACTGGGGTTAAATCTACACCATGTGGCAGATTCACGATTTAAGACATTAGTGTCACAGTAATAAAAAAGAAATTTCAGAGAATCCTCAATCAATTCTCCTCCATAAGGGACTAAGTCTTCTGCTCAGAGTACTCCATTGGACTCTTGAGAGGTCACAGATGCACCATTAAATATGATGGACATTCTGGGTGACCCCGTTGCTCACCCTAGGAGATAACAGACTGAACTTGTCTCATTTGCAAAGTTTTCACACACCGTGGCCATCGCACTAATTATGCTCAAATGACAGATTGTGGGAGCGGCACAGCCACAATCATTCAGTCCAATCGGCAGTCAGTAGCTGAGAAGAAGCTAATGATTAGCCCACCTCATTATTTTAAGATTAAGGCATCCCAAATATATATCAATTTTTCACTTCATTAGTGAACCTGCTGCCCAGGAAATGGCAAGATATTTTCATAACAACCCAAAGGGACTTCAAGATCCAGTCCAATGGCATGGTTCAGATTGGTACTGGGGTCTAGGCATGCGCCAGTCTCAACAGCCATTGTTATCATGTCATGGCGGATTACTCACAGAATAATACCCTAAGATTAAATTCTGACACCGTGAATTGTGTCACTCCTGAAATCTCGGAAGGTTTAGCAGAAAGTCTCGAAAGGTTTAGTAGTTCTGCTAGTGTCTGGAGCATTGAGTCACTTACTGCTGTCGCTGTAATTACAGAACAAGCTACTACACCCCACCCCCTACCTTACTGTGTACTGCCGGAAGGTGCCAGGAACAGCTGAGAAGCCAAATGGCAGCATGCTAAATTCGGAAAGCATGACTTGCTCCCAAGGTATGGGTCTATAGACACGTTAATCCTCATGCATTCACTCATACAACACCCAATCCCAGTCTGTTTGTGTGTATCTGCACAGAACACAAATCATGATAATACATATTACAGGATGTGTGTCTTATAGATATAGGATTTGGTTAGTGCTGCAAGATTTAAGTATTCTAATCTTTAATCTTCCACTTATAAGCTATTGTTAGTGCAAGATCATTATTCTGTTTGACTAAACATGCCACATGCAAAGTGCATATCTCATTTTGACTTTTTATCTGTGGAGTGTGCTTTAAAATACAATATTTAGTTCTGATTAAATATTGTTTGGTAGGGTCTGGCTGGTTTTTGTGTCTGGGAGCATGTGAATGTAAAATTCCTTGTGGGACCATGAAAGAGCATGAACTGAAAGAGGGATAGAGAAGGTAATCAGGAAGAAGATGGAGGTTGTTGTCTGAGGGTGCCAGGTGAGAGGATTGATTTGGGAGATTTAGTGATTACATTGTAGGTTAAAGGGCATAAGGTTTCAAAAGCAGTAAGAATTAGGACGGTAAAGGGGTTTAGGACAAAGAAGGGCTATCCAAGGGAAATGTCAAGGGCCAGATAATTACCTTTGTTTTCAGGATCCAAAGACGGAGTTGTCTGCCAACTAGGGGCTGTATTACAACTCATGAGAGTCTGATGAAAAACAAACAAACATAAAACTCAAAACAAACAAATGATGGTAAATAAATGTACGTTCCAAACCATTGAAATGGGAAAAAATAGCCTTTAAACATTCAACTTGTATCAAAGTCGCTCATGCAAAATAAGTAATAGCTTACAAAACCTTAAAAGAAATGACAAAATCAAATAAATTATATCTTAAGCATTGTGATAAAACAAATAATCAAGAAAGCTGATGAGGGTTTGATTAGTCTTAAAATGAATCTCTCCTTTCAGAATCATTTAAATGTCTCCCCAAGTGAAAGCTCGGTAAGCCCTTTGTTTTATGCCTAATTTATCATGTAAGTGAGAATCTCTTATTTAGTATTGAGTCTATGATTTAGTCAAATCCTAATAAATAAGGAGAAGAGATGTCATGGAAGGAATCTGACTCCTTTTTTTTATTATTGCATTTCCCATCTGAGGAGGATTGAGAGAATTGGCAGGAGTGAGAACTCTCCATAGGCGCATCTTAAATACACTTCCCGTCTACCACCATGAGTAAATATCCTCCGCAATTTTGACATTCACGCCCAAGCGGACACTTTGACACAAAGCCAGATCCCCCTGTTGCCAGCTAATATACGATGTTTTCTGGCTGGGAAACAAGGAAGTCAGCTCAGGTCACTAACACCGCACTGAGATATGGATAGCAGCTATTTATAATTTAGTTAGTCATTAAATTGCAGAATTGGCTACATGTATAGGATGCAAGACCTATGGCCGTTGCATAATATAGTATGAAACTTCACCATCAATTAGCAATGATGAATTGTCCTTATGTTTGACATTGATTTATCATGTTTGGAGAGAAATGTTTACTGTGCATTTTCAAAGTGCACTTGCTCAGTGAACTTCTGTGTTGCACTGTCAATAGGGCAGTTTCTTTGGCCAGTTTTTCTTTAGCCTACTTTATAGAGTTTGGAGTTTCAGTTGTGATGTTACTTAGGTTTAAAAGAAACAATGATATCATGATATGATATCACCCTTACTACAAGCAATGACTCATTCCTCGTGACTCACACATACAAAGCTCAGGACCATCAGCACGGGAGAATCACTTGAGACGATGATATCATCCAGTGATTATTCCTCCACGGAGGTAAATGCAATTAGGCACTTTGCTGGTGGCTCACAGACTGATGTCGAGCAAAATACGTTCTTCTCAAGCGGCTTTTATTCTGGGAAATGACACATGATGGTTACATTGCATATGCTTAGCGTTAAAGCTGAGATCATTTGTCTCTCCTATCACCTCGCCTGTGTGCATAGACCACGTGGATCAGACAGGGAGGGGCCATTTTTTTTTAGATGAGGTCATCAGCACCCCCCCTATTGTGTATGACTGCAGATGTGGGTCAAACCTCATGAAATGAAGTCATCCGAGATGTCTGGGGTTTTCAGGGAGCACGTTATTGTTTTAGCATTGATTTACCCTTTCGATGTATTACCACCGCTGCAACTCTATAGAAGGGCTATAAATTGTCAGGCTTTTATGGATAGTGCACCCATCATGCCACCTATTAAAACCACACTTGTCATTTTTGCAGTTTTGATGCCCATTTACTGCCTTGAAAAAAAATATAGTGAGCACCCCTGGCCAAGTCCAGTTTCTCTCCTCCAAAGCTAATTAATAATAGGGCATTACTTCAATGGTCCATGGTGCACCCTGGACTCTGAACCACGCCTGATGGTGGATGATAAAAGACTGTGTTATTTAGGAGAACAAAGCTGTGTGTGTAATGGGGTGGCAGAGTAGACAAATTGACACCCCGCGTCCATGCAAGTCCGCACAGCTGATACACGCAGAGAGCAAATAGCCTCGCGTGGGCTGCAGGGAGAAGATTGTCCAATCAAAATGATTGACATGACATCTAACCTCCACGG
Organism: Sardina pilchardus; assembly: GCF_963854185.1. Classification (NCBI taxonomy): domain Eukaryota; kingdom Metazoa; phylum Chordata; class Actinopteri; order Clupeiformes; family Clupeidae; genus Sardina; species Sardina pilchardus. The sequence goes on from NC_085006.1 coordinate 20,261,266, forward strand.
GTTGCTGTTAACAGACATCCATAAATCAACTCAAGCAATAAGTGGTGCTGGGTGTGTCTGTGTGACCCTGTGGTGAGGGGGGAGGGGGACCTCAAGTCCACTGAGTGTGTTTCACCTCACATCTCCATTTAAAGACAAGACCTGTTCATTCACCTGAGATTGCATGGATGGGTGCTACTTGAGGACACTGGCAATCTTTATGAATTTAGACATTATTTGCCATTTAGTTGCCAAAATGTTGACAGTGATTTACCTCCGCAACTTATGATTAAGAGATTGAAGTGTTGGAGACAGGGTCTTCAGGCCATGCATCTTCTCTGGATCCAGACATCCACATGGCATGGCATCCTGTATCATTAATGATAATGCCTAAATGTCCCTAATAATGTCATCGGATGTCACCCTGTGTGTTCATGCTGTTGACAAAACAGTCAAGAACTTCCAGATAGTCTTTTGACTGCTTAAAGGTTGTACTGTAGCTTCCATATTACAAAGCTCAGTGGAAACTGTCTGAAAGAATTGTCATTGCCAACTCCCTCCTCCTGACATGTAAAGAAGGCCTATTGGATTGGATCTGATATTATTTGAGTTCAATTTAAAGTTTAGATCTTGATGGTTCACTTTGAAAGTCTATCTTAAAGCAATAGCCTGTCTGATTTCACGGCCATATAATTCCATAGCCTATTTGATGTAGAAGCAGATAGCAACAGAATACAACACATTCAAAATGCCAGCCATTTCATTGTCAGTAAAATAATGGCAGTGTGGGTGTTGGATCTGTGTTTTCAGTACAATATCAATATTTATGTTAGTCTGTCGTCTCAATCGGATACAGAGCGCAGCTCTCAGAAGGCGGGCGCGAACCACACCCTAGTGTGGCGTTATGGATGGATCTTTAAATTCACCCTCCCCCACGTCACACTGCCGCCTCACTTTGGCAACCATTAGGGACTTCAGCGCGAGAGGCGAGGAAGAGGCGAAGGCAAAATCATTATAACGCTATTATCACTGACGATGCAGGTGCAAACAATGGATCTTTCTTCATTAAAATATAGGCTATCGCGCACAAACCTTCTATAGTTTCCTTAATGACGGTAAAGGCAGCTGATGAAAGGGGAGAAATGTATAGGCTTAACGGGGAACCTTTTAGTGTTACCTCAGTTTGGCTTCACGTACAATTCTGACAGCTACCCAGGCAACCTCGATAGAATCGTACACGCCGCAAGATGAGAGAGGATTTCAAAAGATTCTTGTCAGCTGGTGCGGTAAAACGGACATGTTGATTAAAAATGGCATTGTATGCCGCTATAGGGACGCCGGGAGTGACTACAAACAAGGCATGGTTGCGGTCTGCAGCGAAATCTACCCATCCTCACTCGTGCGACTACTCTCTCACGCAGCACCACACCCTTTCATCCTATCGTCTCCCACAGGAGTGGAGTGTTCAGGTAGCTTAGCTGAAAAGGCTCCTAGTCTAACCGAAATTCGTCTGTTAACGCTGGCCAAACGCGTTAAATGTGTAGCCTATCTGTTATCACAGTCTACCGCGTAGTTATGTAAAAACTGACATCTTCGTCTCTTTTATGACTGGTGATGAAATTAGCCTTCTCTAGAACAAAGGCATCAGCACTATCGCGGAGCGCATCCAACTATGCCGTCTACATGGTCAGTCGCCGGTGCCCACACCTTGCTGCAGACCTAGCCTACTTCTCAGTTGGTGGCGGTAAACTGGTATAGGCTACGTACACGCTACACTTGTATCGGCCTAACTCGGGCACTGATACATTATTCTCACCTCCCCTGAAGCTAGCGACTTTCGCATTTATTCTCAGCCATTCCTTGAAAGCATAATAATTATGTGAAACGCGCATTTAAAACAAGTGTAAGCTGAGAGGATTGTGAAAGACCGTCGACAGCACAGAGTATTGAGAGATGTGGATTTTCATGCAGTGTTGAACACTGAGAGGCGAAGCCTCACCCACTCCAGTGCAATGTTCTTCGCCTGAGAGAGACAAAAAATGACTCATACATGCTGACATTTAAGCAGCAATCAAGCAGTGTTGCTCGAATTTGGTGCTTTATGAAGCGAAAGGATTTGCAATCGAACCGGCAGTCCCTGGCACAACATAGGTGGTCAATTAAACACAATTTATATCAAATGAAATCAAGACGCCCGCTCTCTTAAAATTCCCCCAAGACCCACCCTCAGTCTCACGGTACCCCTGATTCTTGGTCAGGGGAAAAAAAAACTCTTGATGTCGATGGAGAACAAACAAGTGTATGCGCCTCTAGAACAGGCACAGGCAGCGTCTCAAGTGACAACGTACACTTTTGTCCCAGAGCAATCATAATCCCTTTAAGGAACTAATTCATTTCCACCGGCCTCCCTGGAGACGGTGGCCATGCGACTGACTGCCACTGGAGTTCAGCAAGACCGTACCCCACCCTTTTTCAGAGCCAACTTACATCCCTATCCTCACTCACCAGCTAATGGTAGGGGGGGGAATAAACCTATACACTTTTGGGGCAATTAATGCCTCAATTAAGAGCCATCTTCAGGTGAACTAAGCCTCACCATTGTGACAAGCAGCCGTAATATCTACTCACAGTATAATCTCACAAGACTCTATTTCAGCATCATGGTCTGTCATCCTAATACTGAAAACTGACAAGAGCTCAGAAGATATAAGCAGCACCTGACAAACAGGTGCAAGTTATTCATTATTAATGAAATACAATCTCTTTGAAGAAAAATGAATATACAAGTATCACAAGATATCTGTCAGAATGCAGTTATATGTCAGAATGCAGCTAGAAATATATAATCATTTACATTCTTGCATAATTTCATTAGCAAGGTGTGTCTTGCCTCATGGCTAGACGTAGAGAAAGCAGCATGGACTACAAGACGAAGTCTGTGAAAATACCACTCTTACAGTGAAACGCTTTTTCAGTCCTTCTTCAAGATAGTTAAACACAACCATTTTATCTTTCACCATGAAAAATATGAAGGAAAAAACAGATGGTAGTTACCGGTTTTGTTCTTCTTATACAGCACAGCATAGTTGTGGTATCCTTTTCTTTCCCCTTCTTTCCTTCCTTTTTTCCTTTCACTTCTCTCACTCCCTCTCTCTCACTCTCGCTCTCTCTCTTGCGCGCTCTCTCGCTCGCTCGCGCTCTTGCACTCACTCACACTGGGCTGTATCAACAGCTGAGTCGACTAATGCTTTTACTCATCACAATTTGCACACACGCTCACAGTCTGCCTGCTTGCCCTGGCTTCTCTCTCTCTTCTCTCTCTCTTCTCTCTCTTTCCTCTCTCTTTCCTCTCTCTCTCTCTCTCTCTCTCTGACTCGCTGCCTAACAATGACTGTGAATCCCACCCTTTAGACCCCTCCTCTCTCTTCTCACCCACTCCCACTCCCACTCCCTCCCTTCTCGCCTCTCTCCTCCTCTCCTCCTCGCCTCTCCTCTCCACGCACCCCTCCCCTCCAGCCTCCAGTCCCCCGCGGCCGGTCCCACCCGTTGCGCCCCTCCTTCTACAACTCCCCCCACACACCGCCACCACCACCACCACCACCACCACCCATACACCCCACTACATCCCCCCAACAGTCCTCCCATTCTCCAGGCGAAAGGGGCTTTGAGCCTCAGCATGGACACCCCAGCACCAGCACCAGCCCCATGCCCAGCCCCAGCCCCAGCCCCAGCCCCTGCCCCACCCTCCGCTCCGCTGTACAGCTCCTCGTATGAATGATTGAATACCTCCAATCTGTCCACAGACAATTCCCATTCTGGAGCAGTTTTACCCCACCACCACCACCACCATCCACCCCAACCCCTTCACACACCCAGCCCACCTCCACCCACCTCCCACCCTTCCTCTCCATCACACCACCCCACCCCCTCCTCCCCACACTGGGCGGTGGCTACCAGTAGACTGTAGCCTTCTTCAACAGCTCCTGTCAATGACTAGTGTAATAGATATTTCTACTGTCATTGGGCTCCATATTTAATTCTTTTTTTTGCTGAGGGTGATTATTAGATTCTCCCCTTCCCTCCACACGTCCCATTCATTCTGTTGAATATTTTGTCATTTCTCTGACTGTAAAGGCAGTGTATTGTACCTGCGCCCCACACCTCTTCCTGCATAATAATGAATTAATTAACAGTGGGCTAACAGAGGAAGTCAGGTAGTGTGTAAGAGCATCTTTTAATTCTCACTCTGTAATACAACAAGCTAGTAATTGAAAAAAATGGCTAGGATTTTTTTTCTTTCTGTTTTTTTCCCCTCAATCTCTCTCTCTCTACTCTCTCTCTCCCTCCACTGTGCTGTTCACATGGAAACAGCGCTGAGAATCAATGGCCAAAGGAGAGCCCCTGGGTACCGATGGCAGACTGCTCCTAAAGGCCTACAATTCTCTCTCTTCTTCTTCTTCTTCTTCTTCTTCTTGTTCCTCTTCTTGTTCCTCTTCTTCTTTTTCTCTTCCTCCCTCTCTTTTCCCTTCTTTCCCCCATTCTCTCTCTCCAGATCTATCCAGTGTCTCTCCCTGTGTGCTGTGATGACCAGCAACAGCCACACACACACACACACACACACACACACACACACACACACACCAGTAATAGAGAGAGATGGAGGGATAGAGGGCGGCCGACCCCACCCCCACTCCGGCCACCTCAGAACAGATGCAGGATGCGCAATAAAGGGCCGGGTCCCTGCATGCCTCTGCCCGATCCCCCAGGGCGTTGGCTGGGAGTTCACCTCAGCTCCTCTCCAGATCATCAGGGTGGTGTTTCAGGGGCCAACGGCCCCCACACCTGCCTGGTAGCCCGGCCTGTGCCGATGCCTATACATAGTTACTCTGACGCAATCATTTTAGTCACTGTTAGAAGGTTAAGCCGGAAGCTATTGTATTTGTGTGTGTGTGTGGGGGGGGGGGGGCTATTTACATGAGGCGTGTATGTGTGTTGTATTGTACTGTACAGTTACTTAACCATTGTGATTAGTAATATTCAGTGGGTGGATTCAGCATGATTATCTACATTGGTTCTGGCAATCTAATTGTCTATGATGAAAGTTTGGAGGAAGAAAATTAAATCCATGCAATATGATTAATTAGAGATTAAAAAATACTAGGCTTATCGTATTGTAATGGAGGAATTTAATGACAACTAATCCGAATCGTGGTTTAAAGACCAACGTATCTTACTAGGGAACAGAATGAATGTTCCTCTACCATCCCCTTTCGGGAGTGTCTCAGGGTTTCACAGGAAGATTGTGAACACTGGCCTTTGTGAGCTGTCAGAGAATAGAATCAAGAGCTAAAACCTAATGCATGTCATTTGAAACCTAACGCAGCATACGCATCTAAGCGGACTCTGGTTCAAATGCGTTTCTCTAATAGCCGGTTCTGTGCCTGTGCAGAAAAATACTGTATGACCATAGAGGGCTGGTTGTTGTGTGTAAATACATGCTGCCCCACATGGATAGTATGGCATGGACTGGGCGCCTGGTGTGCATGGAGCAGGTGGACTCCCCTGGGCTGTGGCCAGCCCTGGACACGGAGCGGAGGAGGATGTGTCTGTTCTCAGATCCCTCTCCAGTTCATTATTCAGGAGTTTTTTTTTTTTTGCTTTTTTTTCCAACGACCACGGGTTGTCACCATGCAGGTATAATGCGGAAGACTCCAGTTCTTGTCTATTTAGCCCAGTGATTGCTACAGTATCTCCTTTATTCTGCGCAAAAAAGGTTCGGATGCGCGATACGCAAATCTTGACACAGCGCAGATGCATCAAGTGTGCTGTAGACAAAAAAAACTGGACATTAATTCAGATGCTTGGGAATTATAGTAGCCCCTTGAGACATGTGCGTGTGTGTGTGTGTGTGAGTGTGTGTGTGTGTGTGCGGGCGTGTGTGTGTGTGTGTGAGTGCATGTTTATAGTCAGCAGATGTCATCAACCCCCACCTGACACCCAAAAAGATCCACCAGTCTTTACAACCTCCCCTCCAACCACCACCACTACCAACCCCCCCTTTCCCTGCTCACTCTTCCACACGCTCACTTCCTCCTGCTATCACCATGGCAACGGCATGGAGCCGCCGCACAGCCGACTGTAGCCGCCCTCCCCCTGACTCTGATGAGTGTTGGTACGCAGACCCCATGGACAGCGTCAAACCTCCGCCTCCTCCAAGGTAATCCCTCACCATGGCAACCAGCCTGGAGCCGGCCCTGCCGTGGCGGCGGTGGCGGCAGTGTGTGTGCGCGTGGAGGCTCGGGACTGGTTCAGTCCTCCGGCCAGATCAGAGAGAGCCCCCCGTTCTTGTTTTTTTTTTTCCCCTCTCTCCCCTGGTTGTCAATGCCTGCCGTGAACATGGGGAGGCCAGCTGAGACCACCCCCCTAAGAGCGGGCCGGGCGCCCTGTGTCCGCTGCAGCGGTGTAATATGAATGTCAATAAATGAATCCATAATTCAACATGATTTCCTCGGGGACCGGGGGGGCTTGTTCCCATCGTCGCCACCACCACCGCCACAGAGCCTGAAGGAGCTTTGCGCGCTTGACTTGTGGAATGCTTCGGAAAATCGCAGTCACGCAAACAGCACTGTCAGTAAACAGTTGCGTGATTAAAACATTGCTTTATATGTGTGTGTGTGTGTGTGTGTATGTGTGTGTGTGTGTGTGTGTGTGTGTGTGTATGTGTGAGTGTGTGTATGTGTGTGTGAGTGTATTGAGCATCGTCAACCATGTGTACTAGTCTCAGTGGCTGCAGCACATCTGCTAAGCGAATCAGTGTAGGTGTGAATAAACCAGCTTCCTTGGGCTCTGCAGTTCATCCTCCCCCCACGTTACATATGGCCGCGTGTGCTGTGCCGGGCCCCTGCATCATTAACACACTACTTCCTTCCTGGTGTAAAAGCTTGATATTATAGTTCAGTTCGACAACAAGCATGATGGCTAATGCACAACGTCGCTGCAGTAAGAACGCAGCTTCCTCCAACTTGAACGTATGGTATATATAGCGTTAAATGTAAATGGTTGGCAGCTAAATTGAATTATGACTCTGGACGCTGGTATAATAATCTGATTAAAATACAGATGGGATGAAGAGAGATTGCCGTCGACCTCAAACGGTCATGCATGCGGAAACAGGAGATGTTAGTAATATTAACAATAATGCAGCTGTTGATGGATGTACCGTCTGACCCCCTCTCAGTATTTAATATACTAATCTAGAGACAGTTTGAGATCAGTTAAAATTCAATTAGCTATCTCATTTTTTCTATCTTTCAATTACGCCTCTTTCACAACAAGGCTTTTGATATTTTACATTCTACTACAGACTGCTTTTTCTGATTCTTTAAGATCAATTAACTAATTTTATTCCCATCACCTCAGAAGTGAACCCCCCCCCAACGTTACACATCCTGATCATACAGCACAGTGATGAGAACCACAAAGATCACCGATACTAAAAACACAAAGCTGCTGTTTCATTTTTCTTAGAGGTGCTTTTTTTGGTCTATTTTCGCAGTGCTGAGATCCATCTCAGGCCTATGACTGAAGCAGGTCAACTCCCCATCTTTTTCTCTCTCTCTCTTCCTCCCTCTCTCCTCCCACCTTACCCACTGTTACTATTAGTGCCTTCAGCTCTACCCCCCCCCCTTCCCTTCCCTCCTCTCTCCTCCCTTCCCTCCCCTCCTCACTCGCTGTTCCAGGTGTACAGTGTGACTACATCACCAAGGTGATCAGGTGCAGTGGCGCCTCCAGTACAGCACCAGGGTCTGTATGTACTGTATGTAGGCCATCTGACGACGTGGCTGTCCTGCCTGGGTGCAGACGCAGGCTCTGGCTCTGGCTCGGGCGCTGGCTCCACTTCACCACATCTGCTCTGCCCCAGGCCAGGTGTACGACAAGCCTGGCTGGCTCGCCAAAACACGGCAGCTTCTCCACCACACGCTGCCATGCAAAATTGATGCCTTGCTTACAACTGTGGATGTTTACGTTTCTGTTTCTCTCTCCCTCTCCCTCTCCCTCTCTCTCCCTCTCTCTCTGTGTCGGTCTCTCTCTCTCTCTCTTACTTTTTCCTCTAAGCCACAGGGGTTGGCCTGACAAGATGACAAATTATCTACTTTGGTTTCAAGATGGGAAAACAATGTAGGGGAAGATGGCAGAGTATATATGCATGTGGTTAGTGGGTGCGCTACTTTGTGTAATAGCCTTTGTTGAGCAGAATGCAATACACAGGAACATTATACTGAATTATGCCATCTACCCATGGAGGCCGGAGCCAGACTGGTGTAGAGCTATTTAGAAAACCACATTTCCTGTGTCATATACATGATGGAAGGTGGAGTGTAACATGTTCAAAATCAAGTCAAATCAAGTTAGTAAAAACAAATAAAACGGATTATGATTCTGATGTCTTTGGTGTTTATTGACACGATTGGAAATGCATGTTTTGTACAAGAAACAAATAGTATTGTTTTATTATTTTTCTTCTGTTTGTTCCTGTATTCCATCAGCAGTATCCAGAATATACATTATTCCATAACAGAACACGGGTCTTTTGTTATGATCATCTAAATGGGAGATGATGTTTATGTCTATGAAAGACAGCCTAAGGCAAGTTCTCATAAGAAATGTGAAAATCAGAAATTTATTTGCATTACAACACCAGTAAAGTGCTCCACTATAGAAAAAAATAGACAACATATACAATATATCTTCTATAAGTCTTTAAATAAAGGGCATTGAAGAATTTCATGTATAAAATATAAATTCCAACATGAGAAAACAAAGAATCAAAGGAAGCTTAAGCTCTATCTGACTTTTAAAGGCATGGGGACATTCAATCAAACTAATTTTCAGCACATCCTAATTGATCAAGTGATTCACAGTTTGACGTGATTCTCACATTCATCACATCCAAATCAAATCATTATCAAAAAGCTTAAGTTAAGTTTTAGTTTAAAAAAAAACAAAAACACACACACACATCTACTTCTAGACGATTTTTCAAATTTGTTTTCTTTGACATTGAGATTGGCTCCACATTGTCAATGCAAAAGCGCCAACAGTGTTGATTAAAACACGGCTCGGCGAATGCTTTGAGCGCTTTCAGAGGTGCCACTCACTAATAGACTGAAAGAGG
>NC_085006.1:20272919-20300419 GCF_963854185.1 Sardina pilchardus
CTTTTGGGCGTGACGGTGAGCACGGTCTGGGAGGGTGCGCCGTGCGTGTCCGGAGGGTTCTTGACGGAGCAGGTGTAGGTGCCGTTGTCGGCCAGGGTGGCGTTGAGGAGCTGGATGGTGGCCTCGCCCCGGGACGGACTGCCCAGCCACTTGATCCGATCCTTAAACGGACCCTGGACGGGGGGGAACGGCGTCCCGTAGAAGTGGAACATCTGAAGGAGGAGAAGAGAGGGGAAGGGGGACGGGGGGGGGGGCAAAGTTAAGATTAGTGAAAGGGGATGAGGGGATGAAGACCATAATCTCTAAAAAATTGAGCTTTTGGTGTTTCGAGCTATAACAGCTATTCCCCGACAGATTTAACATCCAGCTTGCCTCATCTTCACTGACCCCAAGTAGATCGGCACGTAACTTGGGCTTTGGTAATTGATGACTGACTTAACTTCTCTGAGCGTGTAGCCTCAACTGCAAAATCAAATGTCGGTTCATCCTTTACAACATTAGGAAGATCAGACGACTGATTCAGAATGCTGCAGCATGCCTGGTCTTCAATCAAGAGTACACACGTATCTCCTCTCCTAGTTCCTCTCCACTGGCTCTCTATAGTGGCCAGAATTACATTTAAATCTCTCACTTTGGCTATTGTATAGGACTCTGACTGGATCTTAATTCAATCATCAAGATGTACATCCCCAACTGCCCACTGCGGTCTTCTGATGAGCGTCTGTTGTGTCGACCAGCCATAAACGCTATGTGAAATTCAAGACTCTTTACCTCAGTTTGCCAAATCCCATAACCATAACCATAATCAGAATAGAAGAAAATAGAATAGAATATATACTTTTTTGATCCTGTGAGGGAAATTCAGTTCTCTGTATTTAACCCAATTTAACCGGATTAGTGAACACACAGCACACAGTGAACACACAGTGAGGTGAATCACACAACCCAGAGCAGTGAGCTGCCTGCCCAACAAGCGGCGCTCGAGCAGTGAGGGGTTAGGTGCCTTGCTCAAGGTCGTGGACTGGTCGGGGATCGAACCGGCAACCCTCAGGTTACAAGCCCGAAGCCCTCACCAGTAGGCCACGGCTGCCCCTAACCATAACAGCCGCAGAGGTGTCCCAATATGTGGAACTAATTGAGCTCCACATTGTCATCCGGCCATCATCTCACTTAGCCCCTGGATACAACTCATGTGCTGTATGTAGCCACAAAGAAAGACAAGTTCAGTTTGTTGCACTACTTTGTTTGGTTACTGATGGGGACTTTGGTTATCTTGTTTACAGTTAATTCCATTGTTGCAAAGCCTGCATCCGAGTTGAACTGCCGTCAGAGATAGTAATGAAGGATCTTTGCTGCCGTTTACTATGGTTGTTATAGTTACTATTTAAAAGAGCACTGATATGGAATGGTGATCTAACTTTTTTACCAGATCTACTTCATAGGTGTTCAGATATACAGTATTAATAGCCACCTTCTCAGCCAATCAGAAAATGATATTCCTTGTCTCCGGGGGGACTCATAGACATAGTGAGATAAAAAGAGACAAAACAAGGGAGAGAGATGAGGTACTCAAACCCCGTCATAATTCCTCAACAACTTCCACTCAAACACTTAAAAACTGGAGTAAACCTCGGCCAGAGACTCGCATATCAGCAGAGCTTTATGGCTTTACAGCTTCTTATCAGCAGGGTTCTCCTAGCAGCCCTTCAGCGTGTGGTTTGTGTGTGTGTGTGAGAGAGAGAGGGGAGGGGAGGGGGGGGGGGGGGGGGGTAGGGGTTGAGGGGGTGGGACAGCGCACGCAATCTAATAGCAACACTGTCTCCGGGGCCTTCTTCTACAGACCTGTGTCTCACCACTAGGAGGCCCCACTGAAATTTGCATTGGGGCTGGACTATCAGACATTTTGTGTGGGTCACTTGTGCATGTGTGTGAGTGTCTGCATGAGATGTACCTGTGTCTGTGTGTGTGTGTGTGTGTCTGTGTGTCTATGAGTCTGTGTGAGTATGTGTAAGCCTGTGTCTGTGTCTGTGTAAGTATGTATGCCTGTGTCTGTGTGAGTGGGTGTGTCTGTGTCAGTGTCTGTGTACCTGTGTGTGTGTGTGAGTGTGAGTATGTGTATGCCTGTGTCTGTGTGTGGGTGTGTGTATATCCGTGTCTGTGTGCCTGTGTGTGTGTGTGTGTGTGTGTGAGAGAGAGTATGTGTATGCCTGTTTGTGTGTGTGGGTGTGAGTATGTGTGTGGGTGGGTGTATATCCGTGTCTGTGTGTGTGAGTGTGTGTACAGTATACCCGACGTGTCTGTGTGTGTACGTAAGCATTTGAAAGTGTAACCGTGAGCACATGTATGGACCTGCCCTGAGGCATGTGGCGGTCTCTGACGGCCAGGCCTTGACAGGCTCCGCTTGCTCTGAATTCAGCTGGTGGCGTCGCACATCAGTTACGGACTATTGATCCGGGCACGTCACGTTCGCGTCCCGTCCACGTCCACCCTCGTCCTGCTGGCTGATTAAAAATGTATCCTCGCTTTTTCGCCCTGACAGCAACAACCCCTGGGCACGGCGGACAGTGACCGCAGCCCGTCAGCTGCAAGGCGCTCTCTTTCTCTCTCTCTCTCTCTCTCTGTCTCTCTCTCTCTCGACTAGCTAACGCTCGCGCGCCGGCGCTCTCGTACCGAGACAATTACTAGTCAAGAGCTACAGGAGGAGGGCAGCACTCTCGAATGGCACATAAGCAACAGCGACCATTTAAGGGATAACAACCCTGTCAGCTCTCGCCGAGCTCTGCCAGGGCTCGAGAGCTAAGCACTCCAACTGATCAGAATCAAGAGTGCCATCACTCAGACGCGCGCACCAGCTTAACAGGGTTGGAGAGTCCCCCCCTCCCGAATCTGCCCGTATAAGGGTCCAGCACTGCTCGACCAGTGGCCCACCCAACACAAGCCGCCCCTGACCGAGGTGGCTGGATTTCAGCTGTCTGGGTCATGTAGATTTGAACCAGATCTCAGTGGGGGGGGGGCGGAGGAAGCTCGTTAAGTCCACCGTCAAAAGGGGTTCCGAGTTTCTGATGGTCAAAGTGTGGACGGCGTGACGGCCAGACGTAGTGTGTGGGCATGAGAGAGGTTTTTTTTATGAGCAGCTCTGAGAAGACACACCCTGTCATGGAGAGAGAGGAGGAAGAGAAGGAGCCTGACTCATATGCCTTCTGACGTAACAGACTGCGCTGTCTGCTCCCTTCTCCTCTCTGACTGACACACACACACACACACACACACACACACACACACACACAAGCTTGCACTCACTGACACACACGGATGCGCGCCTAGTACGGTGCCTAGCAACTACACTTCAAATGACTCGCTTCTGCACATTTTCGCTGAATCCTTAACCGGCGTGCCTCAATAGCTTCAGAGGCCATCATTATCAAGCCAGCCATCCAGCCAGCAAGACAGCGAGCCAGCAACCCATCAATGCAAGACGCAGCTGGCCGCGAGGCTTTCCCACCACCCGGTCACTCACGCTGCCCTCAGTGACCATAGCTTCCTCTCTCATCATCACCACAAGACACTGATGCAGTACAACCACTCCCACTAATTCCTCACTTTTGGTGTGCAAAAACACTAATGCACACGTTTGACATGGTATGGATGTAGCAACACTCAGCGAATGCTAATTGCTAAAAGCTTAAAACACTGAAGTAATGGAAGCTTCATCTGTGTAACACCAGTCAGCCATCTAACGCAATTTCAAACTTAGTTGATGGGAAGTTTTGTGCAAGAAATGCAACTTTCGCTGCATGCGTGCGTGATGCGTCCCTACAAACGAATGGAGTCCCTTTCGCATTCCATTTCAATATTAAATGGAATTATGGGCCCACTTACACACAACAGCTGCAGCAAATGCTCAGATGAAATACTTGTTTCTGTGGACGTGAAGCAGGCGAGCCTGAGTAATTGTAAATAAACCCAGGGCTTCAATGCCAATCCAATCAGTCCCTAAGTCCTGAAAGACCCATATGACATCATTTTCTGAGTGATTCAATTATGGAAAGTGCCCACTGGAGTAAGAGTGGCGCGTGCAAACTGTATTTTAAAGCACTTATTATCCTTATGACGAGCGTGCACTTTTAGCGTGTCACGATAGTTCACTAGTGGAACACTGGTGATTGTTCCCGCTCTCAACCTGGCGCTTCAGACTAGGTGAACGACTGCTCTTTAAAACCGATCAAGCGACCAAGTACCAGAGCCATGGATCAAAAACGACCGTCTTTCTAATTCAATAATTCCAAAGCTAATCCAATTGTGTGTATGGTACCGATGTACCAAACAAAATGACATGACACGGGTCTAGTCATGATTAAGCTATTGTCGCTTTTGACTCGCATGACAGTGGGAGAGCAAACTTGACTTTTAAACTAATGATTAAGGAGGTCAGGTCGGAGAGAGGCCGGCTGGCTGGTCAGATGACATTCTGGAGTAACGTCCGACTGGGATATTCAATTTAAGATATTATCCCCCCTCTGGCACTGGCTGCGATGAGGTCGTTCCGGGTGAATGCCATCAGCCTCATGCTGACTTTACACAGCAGTGGAAGTTTTAACAAAATGAGCAAAAACAACAGGAAGCAGAATGCTAAGGCTACGTAAGGAGCCTCTCTGTACCACCCTACTGCTCACGATTACTCTCCCGAAGTAAAGTCGAGTCGAGGCCTAAGCATAACTCTTCCGACACTCATGAAATATTAACCTTTAAAACACAGATAGATGGTATATGAACTGCGCCGACATCCGGTGGTTACTTATGCATGGCCACAGTCGGTGAAGCGGTCACTTAACGGTGAGATTTACTGAAACCTCTTACTGTCTGCATCCGCTAAGTAATGCTGCCGAGCTGACCTCCGACCTCAGATTTAAGACTCCCCTGCTCTGGGGCAGGCCGTGCGACTGAGGGATGGCCATTTCCCACTAGTCTCTCTCCCGCGCGCTCGCTCGCTGCATACTGAGTGGAAAAGATGTCAAAATATTCGCCAAACAATTGCAGTCTGAGTGCGTAGTGCGTAGACAGTCACAGGTGAGTGCAGTGGGACTGCTTTTGGGAAAGTCCACATGCTGCAGCCTTAAATTTAAAACGATCATCAATTGTAACTCTCTCCTGTTATAAAATATTCTCAAAACACCTGCAGCCGGACTCAGCTGAGGGAAAGTCTAAACGCAGCAAACATATTAATTGTGACTCTGTGCTGTTCCCCTTGTCTTCTTAAAGATTTAGAAAGGCGTATAAGTGGATCAGCATCACCTCTAAAGCAGCACTACTTTGAGGCTGATGGATGATTGGCAGCTGTCAGTTATAAAACTGAGGAATAGAGATTGGAGGGTGGGGTGGGGGATGAGGGGAAGGAGGCTAGATGTCACCTTCAGGCAAACAAACCACACGCTTGAATTTCTTACAGCTGGTGTCCAACAGTATTACATCCAAAAAAACAAAACAATGCATACTGTTGGAAGACATACTCTCACTAATACAGCTTGAAGAACAGCATAGAGTACTGAGCGCAATAAAGCACAATTGCTTCAGCGGTGGAGTGTGCTGTGCCTCATGTCGTCTATACCTCCCAGGGAAGCAAGTTGGCCTCTCTGCACAGAGAAGTCCATCACAGCACATGACCGGTCCCTTCGCCTCCCCCGCGGGGGAAGTCATTCCACATTTAAAACTGAAACAGTGTCAGCAAAACCTTCCCAAGGGTACGTGCTGTGAGCTGCCTACCACACAAACAACAGGAAGGAGCCTAAAAAACAAACACGCTACGCCATACACTACTCTTTTTTTTTTGTCTCTCTCTTCGAGCCCATATGTCAGCATGAAAGAGAGAGAAAGAGACACATTGCAAGTGTGTCGTGGGTCCAGGGGGGCTGTTTAGGTGTAATTAACTGTAGACAAACACCAACAATAAAGAGAGGCCATTTTGAAAGTGCTGTTGCTGAGGAACAGTTGGCAATGGGATGCAGGTAACATAAATGTTCAACACGGAGAGTGGTCAGACAGTTTAAAAAAAAAAAAAAAAAAGAGAGAGAAAAAATCTCCATAGCTCTCTTCACAATGACCTTTTGAATCATGTCAGAGCGTCTTCTAACTGGTCTTCGTAACATAGCCATGCTTTCATAAAAGGCTCTTTTTACGAGACACAAACCAGACCCTGTGCCAGCAGCAGACATCGCCAGAGGCCATACTCACCGACTGTCGGACTCCGCCATCGGCGGGGGTGAAGGACCAGTCCACGGACATGCGGCTGGTTGGGCCACTGCTGGAGGTGAACGAGCAGGACAGGGTCACATCTTGGCCCCGTACTGCAGCGATCTCAGATGGGGCGCTCACCTTTATGGAAGACACCGAGGATAGCACTGGATGGGGAAGAAGGAAGAAGGGAGTGAAGAACAACTGTACAACAGTAATTGTAGAATATCATGGGGGTAGGCCATGGAGAATCATCCCAGGCAACGGGGAGAGATGATGACTGGTTGCCTTAACTAGTTGTTTAAGAAGCCTAATGTTTTACATTAAGAGTCTAGGAGGAATGTATGGAACAGTATGGTGAGAATTTGAGCTGCTAGATGTTCAAGCCAACACCACTGACATACAGCATGCTTCACGTGCTTCGTTATTGATCTTTCCTCGAAGAAATTTGCATCAGCCAAAAAAAGCCCTTTTTGTAAGCGAGCCAGATAAGAAGGCAGAGAGATAAGGAATAAATACAGAACTAACGATGTGAGGAGACAGGCAGAGTTTGGGTTTTGTTGATGCAAAAACCATCAAGTGCCAGTTGGAATGTGATTAACTGGCCATTAACGGTGTTTTAAGATTCCAAAAGATCTACATGTAAAAAGATCCTCTAGAATGTGAGATTCCTTCATGTAGTAATTTGTTAGTGTCTCATATTAGCCATTAAGCCTCTGAGCCATTTACAGTGCAAATAGCAAGTGCCCCCCCCCCCCCCCCTCCCCCGTTTTGTATCACTGAGCAATAGCTCAGTGAATAAACTCGTCTAAAGAAAAGCAATGGACGGCCTTGGTGAGTCCATTTCAGCTATACTCCCACCAGGTTGATCTCAGTTACAAAGTCGCACACATCACAACTGAGATTTCACACGTCACATGATGATGATGTCGTACCACAGACACCAAAAGGGTTTTGTGGATAAGAGCGCACAGACCTTGGGTGCCTCTCGTTCGTGTTTTATATACTCCCTTCCTTCCTCAGTCCTCGTTCTCACTGATCTACATAAAGAATGATGGGGTGGCAACAATGGGATAGTCTATCCAGTGCCAGTTATAGATCAGTGGGAACGAGTCTGGAGGACCGAGGATCGAGGAGGGATGTTGAGAGAGGCCCATTGACAGTCAGCCAACAGTGGTGGGCAGTCACTGTGAATATCATCTACTGGACACAAAGACCGTGAGCCAGGGCCTCAAATTATGGAAACCGTTACCGAAAAGGTGGCAAAGGCTACCATACATTTTCTGAAAGCCTGGAATCTCAGCTTTTCAATGATGTACGATGGCCATCTGACAAGAGTAGCTGTTTTGAGTTATGACACATAATGTAAACTAAGGTTAAAGAAATAATGTGTATAAATCAAGCAGAACACTGGAATATTTTATTTTGTTATGTTTGGTATCATTTTAAAGGGGAGACTCTGAGCTTTCATTTAAATCCTTTTGTGAACATTTTGGATAAGTACAGCCAACCCTGGAGCTCTTCAAACCTTTAATCACACACATTTCCCTACCATTTCCCTGCCATTTTTTGTCTTTTAATCCTGTGGCACCTGGGAGCATCAGAGAAACAAAATCCAAACACTGAAATACTGGCATGACCCTAAGGATTCAGGAAATGTATCATTTACCCATATTATCTGATTTGGAGGGGGTGATTTACAGTCTTGTATCAGAGATGCCGTTTTTTCAAAGACATAAACAGTAGTGTACTATTACCCTTAAGGTTAATTTGTTGGTATTATGTCAAGTTGAAAGTCTGAGGTAAATATATTTTAGATAATAATTATTGATACAGATAATTTTGAAAAAGTTGTTATTCAGCATTCTCAGCATTTTTAGATAGTTAAAAAGGTCCTTAATACATATCCACCACATATCATTTATATCAGGTCCCCACTTTCTTGGAATTTACATAAAAAAATGAATGCCTTGTTCTCAGGCAAGAAAATACACGTATATACAGGGTGCGATACTGTAAGTGCATTTGCAGGCCAAGTGTCAGCCCTAAAACTTTTTCAGAAGAATGAAAACTTCTGTGAGACCTTTCAGAAGGTTGGGGCAGACTGGGCAATGACACCTGAGTTGTATGCATCCTTAAAGGAGTTCACATGTCAAATGTACAGCTCCAAGTCCAGAATCACCAACATCAATGAAATGAAGTATGCACTTTTTTTGTGCAAAGAAAGGCGTAGAATCCTGGCAGTTAACTCCATGCTCGGATTCTCTCAGGAAGCACGGCCTCAGAGCTAACTATCAAGGTGCTATCTGGAGAAGATGCCTCGAGAACAACCCTGAAGTTCCTTCCCCAGTTGAGCATGGGTGGTCTAGACTGGACCAAGATGGTGACTTACAGCTCTCCATAGACTGGTTCAATGTCTCCATTGGTCCACAAGCAGTACTTGAGTTTCTGTCCTGCTCATGCAAGAGGGACTGTGTCACTCCTCATGTCAGTGTGTTGCACTGTATAACAACTTTTTCAAAATTATCTGTATCAATAATTATTATTTCAAATATATTTACCTCAGATTTTCAACTCGACATATCAACAAATTAACCTTAAGGGTAATAGTACACTACTGTTTATGTCTTTGAAAAAACGCCATGTCTGATATAAGACGGAAAATCATCCCCTCCAAATCAGATAATATGGGTAAATGATACATTTTCTGAATCCTTAGGGTCATGCCAGTATTTCAGTGTTTGGATTTTGTTTCTCTGATGTTCCCAGGTGCCACAGGATTAAAAGACAAAAGATGGCAGGGAAATGGCAGGAAAATGTGTGTGATTAAAGGTTTGAAGAGCTCCAGGGTTGGCTGTACTTATCCAAAATGTTCACAAAAGGATCTAAATGAAAGCTCAGAGTCTCCCCTTTAAAATGATACCAAACATAACAAAATAAAATATTTCAGTGTTCTGCTTGATTTATACGCATTATTTCTTCAACCTTAGTTTACATTATGCATCATAACTCAAAACAGCTACTTTTGTCAGATGGCCATCATACATCATTGAAAAGCTGAGATTCCAGGCTTTCAGAAAAGGTATGGTAGCCTTTGCCACTTTTTCGGTAACGACCAACCCCTCTGGCTCACGGACTAACAGTTGGTCATCTCAGTTGCCATGTGAGGTACAGTTTGTAGATGTGAATTAGCTTCATGGGTGACAGCGAGGACTTTTTTTTCACCTCTATTACTACACCATTAGGGCTGTATCAAGACTATTATTGTCTTAATTAATCAATTGTAGCTATTAGTCTATCGCATTTCAGGAAATTAAAAAAAAGAAATGAGGATCTGTGTTTCCAAAAGCCCCACATGACATCCAATGCCTCCAATATACTTTCAGCATTGAGTTTACGGTCATGGAGGAGAAACGAAACAAGAAAATATTCTAATTTAATAAGCCAGAATCAACATTTTCGCTTAAACAATTACTCAAACTGCATCCGCTAATTCAAACTGAACTGCCTTCACACCACACCAAACCAATTCACATTCCCAATATCAACCAAAGCTGTTCTGTTTTATTTAATTGTAGTTACCAAAAGTGATATTATAGTGATGATGATGGATTATAATTGCAGAGCATACGCTGAATATGGTTGAAAGAAATGAGCTGAGTTTTACATTCTTGTTTTGGAAATTACTACAACAGAGAAAGGATCTATTTTATATGAGATTGTTGGAAACCAAATGCGCAACCAAGGTGTTTTGAGAGCCACGTTAACACTGTCTCTCTCTCTCTCTCCTTATTTCTTTATTTTTGTCTTTATCTCAATCTTCAGCCCAACACGTTTCCTTTTTCCATTGGCCTTCACAGTCACCCTTTCTCATGGAGGCACCACCTCCAACCACCACTGCCACAGAACTGCTAACTCCTCAGGTGAAAGACATTATGCAGCACATTATCTGCCATTAGCACAAATGTTCAATAAACTATGACTCACACCAGCTGATATGGTAACAGACATGGACTCAGATGTAGACATTAAAGTTATGACCAAGCCACTGACTGCTACAGGATGTAAATCAACACAAACCTGGTTTGAAGTGAAACTAGCATCGCTTCAAATGTGCCCCATCATTTTTAAAACACTTAGAATAGATTACTATGACTTATTCTTATACTTGTTCAATCTAATGGACACACTCTGTTACCAATGGCTTAAAATTCCCGATTGGCTTTATATTTCCAAAAAATCATATCTGCAAAGCAGACCTTTTTTCTCTGCTGCTGAAAGCAATTTGCCTGCTAGATTGTTTTTTTTGAAGCCCAGCAGAACTAAACATGAACTGCCAGTTGTGAAAAATCATACAATGCGTTACTGACTCCCCTGAGGCTTGTGCCCCTGCGAAATAGCATGGCAGGCTGGCAGGCCCAGCTGGTGGTAGACACTACATAGTGTTCCTATCCTCTGGCTTTACCTCTCGTGTGTGTGTGTGGGTGTGGGTGTTGTGTGTTGTGTGTGTGTGTGTGTGTGTGTGTGGGTGTTGTATGCTGTGAGGGGGGTGAGAGTGTGAAAGAGTAACCTTGTAGCTGACTAGGTGAGATATATGCCTGGATAGCTAGAATAACAGAGACTAGTTTGATGGAGACAGAGGGAGAGAGAAAGAATGAGAGAGCGAGAGATAGAAAGAAAGAAAGAAAGAAAGGAAGATAAAGACAAAAAGAAAGAAACAAGGAGAGAGAGAGAGAGAGTGTTAACGTGGCTCTCAAAACACATTGGTTGTGCATTTGGTTTCCAACAATCTCATATAAAATAGATCCTTTCTCTGTTGTAGTAATTTCCAAAACCAGAATGTAATACTCAGCTCATTCTTTTCAACCATATTCAGCGTATGCTCTGCAATTATAATCCATCATCATCACTATAATTTTGCTTCTGGTAACTACAATTAAATAAAAACAGAACAGATTCGGTTGATATTGGGAATGTGAATTGGTTTGTTGTGGTGTGAAGGCTCACTACAGTAGGGTGTAGCCCACTGGCAGTGCTGGGGAATGTGATGTGCTATTGTGCGTGGATGCGAGAAGGAGATTGGTGTTGTTCTGCTTGTTCTGTCTATGATTTGGCAGAAGCTACCAGGGCTGTTAATTATTCAAAATCCATTGCCTCATTGCATTCTGTGAATACGTACAGTACGACGACTACCTCACCTTCACTACCCTACACCCCACACACACACACAGACACACAGACACACAGACACACAGACAGACAGACAGACAGACACACAGACAGACACACACACACACACACACACACACACACACACACACACACACACACACACACACCCCAAATCAGTCTCTTTGGCAGAGGATGGGTTGAGAAAAAAAAACCCTCTATCTTGTGAGTTATTTACAACAGATTCAGAGGTCTACAATACACCTCAGTGTGCAGCATTTCATTGAAGCCAAACAAATTGGTTAGAGCCTCCTCTTGGAAACACATTCAGACCCTTATATCACTCACCATGTGAAGTCCAATTCAATCGAGAAATTCTTGCTGTGCTGGACTAAAAATGCACCAGCCACAGACAGTTGTGAGCTCCGGCCCTGGTCCGGGTCTTAACTGGCCCAGACCCGCTAGTTACTGATGCAGAATTCTAGGACTGTGTGTGTGTGTGTGTGTGTGTGTGTGTGTGTGTGTGTGTGTGTGTGTGTGTGTGTGTGTGTGTGTGTGTGTGTGTGTGTTTGTTGCCAGCTGCAACTGTATGAAATGTCTTTCGTGCGAGTCCTTTCCTAACTGACAATTACTTCCAGCTAAGTTCTCCTCTCTCTAACTTCTCTCCCTCTCACCAGCCGAAAAAAAAAGATGGTGTCTTCCTGTCTGTCTGACTGTACGAAGAGATGGTAGGTTGGATGATGCAGTTAGAAACACAGAGAATATGAAATCCGCTCTTTCAGCCTCTCTTACGGAGAGGTGAACGACTTCTGCTCGTCTCGCCATTTGAGCCGGGAGCTGCCATATTGAATTTTGTGCTAATCCATTTGCCCTCAGTGACCTACAGAACTCCTGCGGGCTCATAGGTATGCAGATGCACACTCAAACACACATGTGCCCTCAATTAAAGCCCTGAACGCCTCCAAATCCTTACAATGAGTCAATACTGGCCTGCAAATACATTACACCTCAATAAGGGTCCGAAGGAGACAGGTATGGACACGTGTTGAATCTCTGATTAGGTCACTTTCGCATGTGTGTCGTTTCAGGAGTCTGGATCAATGCAGAGAAGACAGCTGAGGTGTTGTTCAATGAGGCAGCTACGTTGAGGAGGCAGTGCATTTATTCAGGAAACATTTTTAGCCAGTGCAAAAGCTGTGAAGGTAGGCCTACTGGACTGTGGGAATTTGTTATCTGAAAAAGCCAGCTGGCCCCATTGCATCCATTGGAAAGCAGCAATTAGCAAAAACTGGTCGTGCATGACAAATCATGTGCATGTCAAAAAGTGCCATGTTTGCTGGCAAGGGTGTTGTTATTCCTTGGGTGAGAGGGAGTGACTGAAATATCGTTCCCTGGTCTTTTTGGCAGCTAGTAGCCTGTTCGATTGTCCACTCATACAGCATATATTTCACCTACCATAACTTTCTATACCTACTCTCGAATCAGGCCTAAATGGAATGGTTGTGAATCTCTCGGTCAAAATTGCCCATCTATGTAGCCTACTTCCTAAATGAAATTAATGACATGGGGATATCTAAAGTTGTTTTTGCCTTCGATAGGCTATATGAAAGGATAGGCCTCAGGCCTACCTCAACGCGCTGCCCGTTACAATGTAAACAATCACCTGTACGTTCAAAAAACTGTAGATTGCCACGCTTACACTGATCAGAGTGCAACCGTATCGTGATATAAGTCAAAGAGTAGATAAGCCTCCTGTATAAAAATGAGTGTATAATTTGTCTTCCTTGAGTAGCCTATCACGATAGGGAAAAACAAATAGCCTACAGTACGTTAACACTGGCCCATGGTTAGTCTTATGAAAATGTTGCCTATAAAGTCTGTATTCTTTACTTATAGGCTACCTAATGTATATTTGTAGATCAGATCTCAAAATAAAAAGATACTCCGAGTAGAAATCTATAGGCTACTGTTCACCAGCAAAGGTGAGTTGTTTTGGACGAAGAAAAACGAAAGAAAAAAAGCGACTCAACAACTTACATTCCGAGAGTAGTTTGTTTCAAACTCATAATAACCATAAACTACGTAGGCTACTGTAAAGCTGATGGTTCGTGGTTCTAATGGTAAACCATGGAATTTCAACATCTTCGACGATATATGTGACGTTTCAGGCTAGGAGTATTCTAATGGAGTCCAACTTGAATGGCAAAACTTACCAGTGATCAGCACAAGACACTCAAAGAGAACGCGGTTGAGAGATATCCTCACAGGTTCACGTAAATCCATAATCTGAAACTTGGATAAATATTACAGGAGTAAAATAATAATGAGAACTAAAACAAAATCACACGTAAGGTTTCGTCTCGTCCTCCATATTTTTTCGTGAGTCACCCTTTCCTATGCGTAGCAGCAGGAGGATACAACAGGCGTACCTGACAAACAGGTGTTTCAGGAAGTGACTGCATGTGTATGAGTGTGTGTAGGCTATGTATGGGTGAGTGTGTGTGTGTATGTGAAAATCTACCATAACTTAGACATGATAGCGTTATTCAATTGTCTCAGGGGATTAAAATCTTTGCGCTTTTGTTCAGTTTCTATGTGCTTTTGTTCAGCCTCGTCGTTTTTTATATAGCCTACTATTCTACTAGCCTATCTACGTGTGCGGTTTAAATAGGCCCAGATTTATGTGTATGTTTTGCATATTGGAATTGGTTCAAATACAGTTCACCTTCTCTGGCTGCACGTCCTTGGCCGATGAAGTTCAGAGAGTTTTTTTTCTAGGAGTTATTTCCACCATCTTCATCCCAAATGACAGGCCCTTAGCCATGCAATTAAGCCTAATGGGATAGGCTAGTGTTTATTTTCTTCAGCCATTTTGCACACAGTTTATCTCAGGCCCATGCAAGCGAATCTTTTGAAGTTTATTTTTGGTCCTCTGTTTACTAGCCCATAGAGAGGTATTGCCCATCCTTTGAAAATATTCTATTTTGACCAACAATTAGATCATCCTATCTCATAGTACAGAGATTTTGAGATGAGGGGGGGGGGGACCACAGAGACCCACGATAAGCCAACTTATACCTGAGGGAGGATGTTAGATAATGCAATAATATTTATTTCAGTTAGGCTATTTGTGTGTGTGTGTGTGTGTGTGTGTGTGTGTGTGTGTGTGTGTGTGTGTGTGTGTGTGGTGCTGTGTGTGTTTGTGTGTGTGTGTGTGTGTGTGTGTGTGTGTGTGTGTGTGTGTGTGTGTGTGTGTAGCACCCCCCCCCCCCCCCCTTTTTTGATGCACCAGGTTTGAAAGAAGTCTCTGTTTGGCATGGTGCACGGTGAATTTCCAAACGAGAACAAAACATCTCTCTATCTTTCATGTGGGAACGAGAGATCACACAGTCCTGCACTGTGTGTTTGTCTGGCCACTCTGGCAGTCCTTCACTTTATCAGATTTCAGCACAGCAAAATGAACAAAGGGAAACTGGAGAGGGCCTATAGTGACTGACCGCGCCATCTTGAGCCTCACAGGTCCGGGTATAGTAGAGCATCTCCAGAAGTGAGATGCTTTTTTCCCCCCTCTTTTATAAGTTTCCTGATAAATGTGATTTGGTGAAATACTGTTATCCAGTAATACAAGTAAAGAGGTTGGAGTTTGGAAAGAGGAGTTGGAAACATCAATACATTTAGTACTTTTTTACTGCACAAATATGGTGCATTTGCACTTGCACTTTGTAATTTAGAAACCGGACATTCTCACCAAAATGTGTCCTTCATTAGAAGTGGAATTATTAACAGTAAACAGTGATTGTACTACTAACTCCTTCAGTTGCCTATACAGACATCAGCCCCACCACCAGAGGGGGGTGGCTGCATCTAACGAGAGGATTATTGAGCTGATGGGTGTTCTGTGTACGACTCACATACCATTATGAAGTTTCATCCAACATTTCCATTAGCCCATCATGCAGGTAATACCTCGGCAACCTACCTGTGCCGATAGGTGTGTTACTCTGCGTGTGCGTAGGGATTTCAGTGGATATTGCGCAATTGTCTGGTCACACCTCTGTGATCTTGATAACTTCAGGGCGTGGCAGTTTGGTTTGTAAGAATGCGCTCCCACATTAGTGTGTATGAGAGAGATTATAGGTGAGGCTGTGTGATTCTGTGTGTTTGTGTGTGTGTGTGTGTCTCTCTGTCTATACTGTATATGTGTGTGTGTGTGTGTGTGTGTGTGTGTGTGTGTGTGTGTGCCTCTCCCTCTCCCTCTCCCTCTCTCTTGAGTGTGAGTGTGTGTGTTCTGTCAGTGCTGGCCTGGGCAGGGCTTCATGCGTGGGGGATGTTATTGAATAGCTGTGCTTGCTGGCCACTCCCTCTCCTTATTCATTGCCATTCAGCAACCTACACTGAGCCCAAGTAGACTTTAACCACTGCACCTTCACACCATGCTCATGTATATGCACGCACACACACCCAAATGCACATACACACACACACACACACACACACACACACACAAATGCACATACACACACACACACACACACACATACACACATACACACGCAGACGCACACACACACACATACACACACATACTGTACACACGCACACACACACACTCGCACACACACACACACACACACACACACACACACACACACACACACACACACAAATGCACAGATACACACACGCATACACACACACACACACGCACACACACATACACACACAGCACACACACACATACACAAATACACACACACACACACACACACTCACAAATAAACAGACACATACACATACACAACTGCACACGCACACACATATAGAGTGGTCTATACTGTATGTCTGAGCAGGGGTGGGTGTTGGACAGGGACACACAGAGATGACAGACAGGGACAAACAGACACACATACAGCCAGAAAGATCATCCTGTGTCTCCACATGCCCACAAGCTATTCGTGCTTAGCGCTCTCTCTCTCACACACACACACACACACACACACACACACACACACACACACACTTCCTTTAAAGCAGGTCGAAATTGCTCTCTGTTTATTGTGGTTTGTATGGTTAGAGACTGATATGTAGCTTTCAAAGCTGCAGATAAACGAGTTAAGAGAAGAGATTTGGTTGCAATTGGACCTCTTCCTGTGGCACCGACATTAGAGGCTGTTAGACTGCTATGTGTGCTATGAGGCCTCAGGGGGAAGACAATTATCCCAGAGAGCCTGTGGCAATACTGAGCCCAGTGGCCAGTGGCCCTACAGTGACACCTGCTGGTCAAAGCTATGCATAAGGTGTGCAGGTTTTTACTGTAACCACAATGCAGGCAGGTCGCTCGATCAGAATATCAGTGTGCGTTGACACAGATAACATGAAGGTGTTACTATATTTGACGATTATGGCTGGCGTGATAGAAATGTACTGTTGTGATTCTCATGGCACAGAGGATGCATTCGTGTTTATGGGAGCAAGATGTTCGACAGTTCATCTAAAAACATAAGTGCACAGTGTAACTCAAGGTAACTGCTAAACCATTCTTTTTTTATTATAAAAATCTACATTTCAATTTTACATTAAATTTGAAAGAATACCATTCAGTGGAAAAAGGTGAAATATTTTGATAAACCAATAAAAAATATATCAACTTCATGTAACACAATTGTCATTATGCTCATATAAAACATCTCATATAAAAAGACATGTTAAAATTGTTAGTAGTTTTCACCACAGAGAGGTTGCAAGTTTAACATGCATCAGTGAAAAGGGTTTTCAGACCAGAGTGTGTGTGTGTGCCGACTGCCTAGTCCCCACCTCTACACGCACAAGGTGCAATCGACCTCAATTTTAAGTGTCAGCGACTGAAGTCTTCAGAGCCACCCAATTCCGCTTGACCCTTGACAGCCACAGGGAAAATACATTGAAGTGTGCAGTGGGGAGTGTATATCAACACAGAAACAGTGCATGTAGTGTGAGAGTGAGAGTGAGAGTGAGAGAAAGACAGCGAGCGAGAGAGAACGACTGAGTGTGTGTTTGTGTGTGTGTGTGTGTGTGTGTGTGTGTGTGTGTGTGTGTTTGCCTATTTCTGAACAGTCATATAATATGCGATGCCCCTCCTGAACTCCTCTGTGGCAGGCATGAAAATCCTCATCAGACGGCGCTGGAGACGTCTTGGCAGCGGAATGGCTGGCTTTCGGAATTGGCATGGAATCTTTGTTTTTTCCATGGACCACAGAGGGGGAGGCATTTGGGAAGGGCGTGGTGTGGCATGGCGCAGGACTCAGGTACAGGCCTGCCTCGGGCCAATGAGGCGCGCACAGGGGATCTTACAGATTCCACACTCAGAGAGAGAGAGAGAGATGTCGTCTTAGAGGGCAGCCCAGCCTTGAGCAGACTCACACCTACGTACGACACCGCTCAGTGGGAGAGTGAGATAGGTAGGGCAAAGGTTAATACTGTGTGTGTGTGCGTCAGGCTTAACCATCTGTGGCATTTGTGCTATGTGGATGCCCCTCTGACAGACTGTGACCGTCAAACTGTCGAAATCGCTTTAAAAACCTGAACAAAGCCACATAATTCACTTAGCACCTGACGATCAGGTGCATTCAATTGGATCTTTAAACATTCAGCAATTTGAGTGCATGCCACTGTACATTCTTATAGTGTTAACTGTTTAACAGTTAAAGTTAAAATATTTTTCTAAATCTTTTTTTCACATACAGTACAATATTGTTCTCTCTTGTCTTTGGATTTCATGCTACAGCTTCAGGCTTCAGCAAAATATTTGTTTGAAAAACAGCTCGCTCTGCAAGATGTCAGTTATAAATAGTCATAAATACTTCTCTTTTAGTTCATACGCAGTGTGTTTTGAAGCTGAGCGCGTGTGTTAACTCCTGTAAAAATGGATGTGTGATGGGGGGCAGTTTATGGATTTGTAACGTGTGGTTCTTCCGCCACATTGATTTTGACTGTGTTTGGCAGAGGCCTGCATCTCTGGCAGTGCGTTTCCCATCTGTTCATCCTCAGTCTGCTTTCATCCCGTTTGATCATGCCGGCCGCTCGGCAGGAGCAGGACAGCACGGAAAACACAAATACTTCAGGATTCCTCGTAACATTCCTCCGGACACTACAAGTACTTCAGGATCCCATACTTTACATCTCTCGTCTTCACTCTCTCCATAACACTTGGTCTCGTCCTTTTCAGGGGGTGCTGCTGGTCGATCGTCAGTCTGAGTCGTCACCTTCGTCTTCGTCTGAGCTCGGCTCATCTTCCTCAGAGGAGCTGGACTCTGGAGTGCTCGGGTCCGAGATCATGCCATCGGAACTGTCAACTTCAAACGAAGACACTTCCACATAGAGGTGCACTGCTTTTGCAGGGTGGCTATTTGTTTGTACACGTGCATTTGCACACAAACAAGACACACACACACACACACACACACACACACACAAAGACACACAACACACACACACAGTACAAGACAGGGTCAAATTATGTGAGGGTAAACAGGAAATTCCTGTTGGAGGTTGCTGTCGTGTAGCATTGTATGCAGCAAGTGTTCCTTAGACTTCTTCCATGAAAAAAGCTGAGGAAATCTTCGTGTTTCACGTCAGTGGGGTGAAAGAAATTGCTCTCTCGAACAACAGCGGTATCTGTTGTTTTTATGTCAGAATGTGGTCTGGAGTGATGGTACAAATTTGAAAGCACTGTTGTTCATAGAGAGCAGAGGCAAAACACTCAGAAAGGCCTGAAAACCCCAAACAGAGAGGAGAGAAGGGAGAGAAAGAGAGAGTAGGAGGGGAGAGATAGGAGAAGGAGACCAAAAGACAAATGGCTTGTTCACAAGCAACCTCAGCAGTAACAGAAATGTAACAAAAAAGAGAAGTGCGTTAACAGCAGCAGAGTCTTATTAAAGCACCAGCTACTTCTTCAGCCAGCGTTCATTGTGAAATATCAGCAGAATCTACCACGTCTTTGAAATGCGTTGGAACATCGTTTGCTTATGCAATCCTGAGAAAGACGCCCTTGACTAAAACAAAATGCTCGTAGCCCATTGGCTGCTTATGATCGAGGGACAAGAAATCACCTTGAGGTGGCTCTATAGCACCAAACGCCCGCGCAGAACCTGAGTAACCAAGGACAGCCGGTTGCTAGGTATCATTGGGTCAGAGAAGTTGCAGTGATGTGATTCCCCCCGAAAGCCTTATTAGTGTGTTAAAAAAAAGAAAAGCGTGGTACAATAACCTCAGAAATATTCAGACTTCACCTTGTGAATGTTGTTGTTGTTTTTTCCATAAAGGCATATTTACAATTGCTTTTTTTTTTTTTTTTTTTTTAAAGAAAAAAAAAATCTCAAACAAACAAACAGGAAGGTGAAGCTGTGTTGAAGCAAGGCTTCCAGTAGATATAGCAGGTATGAAAGATAAAACACTAAGGCACCATCAGCTCTTCAGGCTTTTGTCCTCAACCTCAGAGTGCTCGGGTCAGGTCAGGTCTGGTCCACAGCACGACAACAACACCCATAAACCTCCATCAGAGAGAGAGAGTCTGACTGGTGCTTTAGTGAAATCCAAGTCCAAGAGGTGAGCACCATTAAGCCCCCTTCAGATACTAGCCACAGAGCTCGGGTGGAGTGGAGAGGAGGTGGGGGTGGGGGTAGGGGGGGGCAGTCGAAGATTAATAATTGCCCCCTACCACCACTACACACTCACACACGCCAAACACACCACACCACCCACCCTCGGCCTCTCAGCGGGCTCTCACCACATGGTCGGGTCCTTCCGTGTTTGCGGGAGCTCGCTGTTCCGCTCGCGGTTCTGCCTCTTCTTGCGGCAGCGTCGGATGGAGAGCACCAGGATCAGCACCACCATGATCAGCGCGATGGCCCCCAGGATGATCCCAGCCACCACCACGATCTCAGAGAAGGAGGCTGCAGCAGGAGAGAGAGAGGGAGAGAGAGAGAGAGAGAGAGAGAGAGAGAGGGGGGGGGGAGGTGGAGAGAGATAGAGGGGGAGGAGAGAGAGAAACACAGAGAAAGAAAGAGCAAGAGAGATGACAGGTGCAGAGGGAAGAGAAGCAACAGATGACAAAATCTGAAAAAAATGGCTACACACACTTCAGTCGACTGATGAATCCTTTGTTGTATGTTTTACATTCTAAAAAAAAACACTCACTAACATTACAACTTATTTCTAACATTCACTAACACTCACTAACATTACTACTAATTTCTCATACTCACTAACACTCACTACCGGTACTCATTTTTCACACTCACTAACATTTTTCCCATATAACTGTCCTCCTGTGTGGTGGTCCTCAGAGAAAGTGTCTTCATGAGCGGAGACTGACCTGTGTGGACGACCGTGAGCTTCACCGTGCCCGGGTTCCCGTGCACGTCCGGCGGGTTCTTCACCTGGCAGCTGAACGTTCCGTTGAAGGTGAACTTGACCTCGCGGATGATGATGGAAGCGTCGCCAGCCAAGATGTCCCCGGCCCACAGAGCCTTCTTGCGGAAACGCCCCTCCGCCGGGGGGTAGGGCTTCTCCTGGTAGAAGAACACCTGGCGCCGAGAACAGGTAGAGTCAGTGTGCATGTGAGTGTGTGAGTGTGTGTGTGCGTGTGTGTGTGCATGCATACACATGTGTGTGTGTGTGTGTGTGTGTGCACACATGCGTGTATTTGTTCTTGTACATGTGCAAGTGTTTGTGTGTGTGTGTGTGTGTGTGTGTGTCAGCTTGCAATTTTCCCATCTTATTCCCATTTGTACCTTAGTTTTCACCTCATTTGTACCATATTTTTCACCATTGATCCTTTGGATGACCTCCCCTCTCTTGCCATAGCCTTAGGAACCCCCTCTCCCTAGAGCTCAGGCTGGGGTCATGCAAACAATCCCAAACACTGATGTGAGGCATGAGTTGCCCAGCCACAGAATTTAGGATTCATCAGCCATTCAAAGTGGCTACCCCTTCATGGTCAAAGCATGTAAACTCGTGCCAACTTTTCTCCTGATTGTTGCCCCCGCACACACACACACACACACACACACACACACACACACACACACACACACACACAAACACACACAGGCACTGCCACAGCCACTGGGTCATGCCAACTTCATTTCTATAGATAGCAGCAGTACTGCTGGTGCTGTACTGTATTTTACCCACAACAACACAAAACAATATTATGTGTAACCATATTAGTCACATTCCTGATAAGGATTTCTGGAATTTAGTCAAATTTAGTCAAAGAGTACTAA
The DNA here is from genome assembly GCF_963854185.1 of Sardina pilchardus. Lineage (NCBI taxonomy): Eukaryota > Metazoa > Chordata > Actinopteri > Clupeiformes > Clupeidae > Sardina > Sardina pilchardus. The sequence goes on from NC_085006.1 coordinate 20,294,582, forward strand.
AAAAAGTTAAAGAAATTCAACTTCTGTTGCTCATATTGTTTAACACAAAACAATAATAATAATAAAAAAACAGAAAACCAGAAAGCACGGTCCTTTTCCGTCATTTGTCCGTTTGCTAGAAATGGTCCGTTATTTAAACAAGACCCTTATCAACTAAGTATCAAGCGTGTCTCTTCCTGCTGTGACTGACCGCACATAACAGATGGTCCCCTGTGCCCCCCCATCCACTCTTATCTGACCACTCTGACTCCGTCTAAACTCGGACATTGATTTGACCACGCAGGGAGTAGACTAGAGTGCTTTTGACAAGTGTTCCATTATACATTGATCATTTAATCACTAAGTAGGTAGGTGGACATCTAGAGATAATCCTTTATGATAAGGGAAATTCAAGCTATTTGAGTTCACAACAAAGTGTTTCTGCAGCACAATTATAAATGTACAGTATATCTGGGAACAGCCGTGGCCTACTTGTTAGGGCTTCGAGCTTGTAACTGAAGGGTTGTCATTTCGATCCCCGGCCAGTAGGAAAAATGTGGGTAGGGGGAGTGGTTGAGCACTGCTCTCCCACGTCTACATCCACGGCTGAAGTGCCCTTGAGCAAGGCACCCAACCCTTCACTACTCTCCAAGCTCTGCTGTTGAGCAGGCAGCTCACTGCTCCGGGTTAGTGTGTGTGCTTCACCTCAGTGTGTGTTCACTGTGTGCTGTGTGTGTTCACTAATTCACGGATTGGGATAAATGCAGAGACCGAATTTCCCTGACGGGATCAAAAGAGTATATATACAGGGGGCGCCCGTACCATTTACGGGTCCGAGTGCCCACGGGGACCCAGGTTCGAATCCGGCCTGCGGTCATATCCCAATCCCACCCCATCTCTCTCTCCCACTTGTTTCCTGTCTACCACTTCACTGCCCTATACTAATAAAGGCAAAAAGCCAAAAAAATATACTAAAAAAAAAAAAAGAGTATATATACTTATACTTATATACTTAAATTATAAAACAAACGCAGTAAACGTAAACAAGTGATTTCTCTCTCGCTCCCTTACCGACTCGTCGTGGCCGGGCCCGAGCGGCCGGAACGTCCAGGACACGCTGAGCAGGGATGGCTTGATGTTCTCCTTGCTCTCGAACGTGCACTTGAGCCGCACGTCCGTGCCGTTGACCGCCTCCTGCTCGCCAGACGTGTACACACGCATCCCGACCGCCTGCCGCAGGCCTGCAGGACACAGAGGAGGAGAAGACACACACACACACGGTCACTCGAGATGGTCAATCTCAAGCAATCACAGACGACAACACTCAAACCACAGTTGAATACATTCAAACATATACATTTAAATGGACACGTTTAATTTTGGAGCTGTGCTTGCTTTAGTCAAGATAACGTTTTCATATTTCAAAGCAAGCACAACTCCAAAATTAAACGTGCCCATTTAAATGTATATATTTGAATGTATTAACAGTGTTTGAGTGTTGTCGTCAGAAGGTTCGTTTTCATATTTCAAAGCACACCTCCGTGTATGGTCATTTGAACACACTTTCTGTCTGACCGAATGTAAATAAGTGACAAACAACATATGCTTGGTTTCTTTGAAATGGGGCAGGTGTCAGATTATTGAGGCTACACATAAGCACAGCACTCTAACTCCATAACACCCAATTACATTTAGTTGTTATGACAAGGACATGTTAGGGGTATCTGGGTTGTCATTCTAAAAAGAAAACTCTAGAAAATCTTCAAATAACAAGCAGATGCCATTTACAGGTTCCTTTTCCTATCTGCCATTGCTGCAAGGAACCCTATGGAACCCAAAGAACTCAAGGGTTCCTCTTTGGGGGAACAGTCATGCCTGAGAGTGTTATGGATCCTCTTACAGCAAAGCGGCAATACCCCGGGACTAAGAGGATTTGGGATGAGATTGTTTGTGTGTGTGTGTATGTGTGTGCATGTGTGTGTGTGTGTGTGTGTGTGTGTGTGTGTGTGTGGGTGTGTGTGGGTGTGCACGCGCGCGCCGCATGCACATATGTGTGTGTGTGTGTGTGTGTGTGTGTGTGTGTGTGTGTGTGTGTGTGTGTGTGTGTGTGTGTGTTTGTGCACGCATGCGTCTGTAGATTTACAGGGACGAGCCAGCTTTAAGCCAGTAGGACACCTAGCACCGATACTGACTGTGCTCTGCTGCAGGGTCCTGGGCCTCAGGGTGTCAGCCGCATGCATGGCTGACTGAGCTGCCAGAGCGATGAGGCACAGTGAGTCAACCGTCAGGTTGGTGCAGTAATGCCCATGGCAAAGTGCGAGAGTAGGTTCACACGGGAGCCACGTGAAGGTAAACCATGAGAGAAATGTTTTGCACGAAAAACATGCTGATAGACCCAGTGGCTGTGGCAGTGACAGTCTTCAAGTGTTCTGTGTGTCTTGACTATTTTTGTAGTTTGTGCATGCGTGTGTGTGTGTGTGTGTGTGTGTGTGTTTGTGTGTGGGGGGGGGGCAACGATCAGGGGGAAATTAGTCTTTTTAGTATCTATCCTTATGAATGACAGTCAAGAACATGCATTCAAAGCAAAACCACTACACACAAAGGAGTCATTAACACATGTAAATTAAATCAACTACAAACAAAGGCGTTATTAACACATGTAAATTAAATCAACATCACATCCAAAGGGTTGGGAGGAGGGAAATGTCACATGGAGCCATAGTGTGAAAATATAGATTTACCGCCTGCATTTTAATTGCAGTGGAATAATAAGCAAACTTTCACACGACGGCGCTCAGACAGAGGCCGTATAGTGGGCCATGACGTTACAGAGCGGATCATTTGGACGAGAGAGAAACCAGGCTGCTCAGCTGCCGGCAGAGAAAAACAAGACAGTAATGAGCCAAAAAGCCAGCAGAGTGAGGAGAGAATATGACAAGGCTTATCTTGCTCTCAGGATTCACAGTGGGGCTGTTGGGAGGTGGCAGGGGAGAGACGCATGTGTGTTTTGTGTCTTAAAACCCGCCGGCAGCAGACAGCATGAGACCGAACCAATCATTCTGAATACATTTTGATTTTTTTGGCCTGTTTCGTTACCATTTTTGTTGAGGCGAACGGGGGATTGTTGGGTCTTGGGAATGCCCCCTTGGGGAAAGACCCACGAATAAAGTGAACAAATATATGGTGGATATCCATTAAAGTAGTGCACCATGTAATGAATAGGGTGGACATTCCACATGGATTGGAGGTTAATAGAACCTAACGGAGAAGTGCATTCTGACTCAAAAGTGCCCCAAATGTGTGTTTGACGCAGTATGTATACAAAATATTTTACAATTATGTAAGCAAACACAGAGTGAACCGTTTTTGTGCATTTTCGGAGCCCAGATTTGTTTTGGCCAAAACCCAAAGTTGCCCCTCCAACTCCCCCACCCAAAACACCACCACCACCACCACCAGCACCACCCTCTGGCACCTCTAAGCAGATTTGGCTGAGCTGAAAGGTCAGCGTAGCATGATGGACAAAGGAGCCGAGTGATACACAGCCAAGCTCCACAGCTGCTTTTAGTCAGTCAGTCAGGGCCCACATCAGTTGGAGATAGCACTTAAGAGGACCAATCCAGCGCTACAGCGCTACACGTCAGCGCTGGGAACACATTTAACAGCTCACGGTGTGTGTGTGTGTGTGTGTGTGTGTGTGTGTGTGTGTGTGTGTGTGTGTGTGTGTGTGTGTGTGTGTGTAGTGTTTGGTTTAGATCTGGTTTTAAGGTGTGAGGGTTTTAGCCCACATCAGTGAGAGATAGCCCCTGGAGCAGCAGTCCAACGTTACACATCAGGGCTGGGAGCGCATTTAGCAGCGCTGGTGTTGACTACCAGCAGACACGTGTCAACATTCACCATTTTCAGCATACGTGTGATTATACACCACACCTGCTACACTAACAATGACTTCATGAAGAGATCTCAGTATGTTTACAGCACACATCATTTTGAATACATTAGGACTCGTGGTAAATATTTGCACGGATTTTGTTGGGGGAGAAAAAGGATGTTTTAAGTCTTTAAGTGGAGGATCTGCTTTCAAAGTTTAGTCTAAGGTTTATGTCTGGGCTTAATCCTGGATTAAGGTTCGTCTAAAAATCCCCGTCTGGAAAACTACTATTTGTTGTGGGTAAGAAAGGTCACTGAATAATTTGCCACATAGCCATCAGTATTATTCATGAACAATAGGAGATAAAAACCAATCATCAGCCCCATATAGGCTACTGTATGATATAGTGGAATCTAAGGGGCTGGTATCTAAGAGTCATTTCATTACTGTACCTTATCACACATATGACCTACTCCCCGGCTCTATTGCAATCATAGAACTTTCACTGTGATGAATGAGGCTGGTTGGCTATTGTGAACCAGTTCCTGCGACATCGAAAGCTAATATTCTCCCACCTCTCGGGTAATGACACATCATTGTGCCTACTGTTTACAGAACTGCCTTAGTGGAATCATTGGATCATTTAGTGGGATCATTCATTTGTGGAATTAGAGACACTATGTGGTGCTGGAATAGTGTAAGATTTTTTTAAAAATCACACAAAAAACCCAAAAAGACAACATGATACATGTGAATGTGAACCTTTAGGCTTGAGGAGAATAGACTGTCTTGTAATCGAGAGTCAGAGTTCCTGTCCCCTCCACAATCGCCCATGAGCAGGGTGCTCCATGCTCCATTTCCTGTGATATCAAAGGAGCCCTTTTCCCATGCTGTTAAAGGCTCTGACACATGCTTACTCTGTCCAGGTGCTCCGTACAGTTAAGGTTGTCATATTTGCACAGCCGGTGTGTGTGTGTGTGTGTGTGTGTGTGTGTGTGTGTGTGTGTGTGTGTGTGTGTGTGTGTGTGTGTGTGTGTGTGTGTGTGTGTGTGTGTCTGTGTCTGTGTTCGTGTGTGTGTGTTCGTGTGTGTGTGTCTGTGTCTGTGTGTCTGTGTGTGTGTGTGTGTGTTCTAGTGTGTGTGTGTGTGTGTGTGTGTGTGTGTGTGTGTGTGTGTGTGTGTGTGTGTTCGTGTGTGTGTGTCTGTGTGTGTGTGTGTGTGTGTGTGTGTGTGTGTGTGTGTGCGTGTGTGTGTGTGTTTGGTGTATATACTTGCATGCCACCACACGGCCTGTCAGTGTGCCCTAAACAATGCTCCCCAGCATGATTGAATGGAGCGGAATGAGTGTTTGTGCTCTGCCTATGCCGTGTAAACTTTATCTTTCCCGTTGTTTATGTGGTGTCACGGGTTCAGGGTTTTTTCCCCCCAAAGGCAAACAGTCCAAGACACAAAGCAATGTACTATACCTCCAGACCAAAAGCCTATTACCCAGTGTGTAAAAGGTATGATCATAATTCTTTGAAATTGTTTCATTGGTTGCACTGTCCCTTTCAAGGAATGGCCATATGGCCCCAGTGGTGCCGCGTATACGATACTGTAATTAAATTGTATTAACTGCATTTGGACCAAACAGAGAAGGGAGCCTCTCGCTTTCTTCTACTAAACATTAAGAGCCACATAAAGTCTAAAGACTGGTCGTGACTTTGTAACAGTGTATTAAACCAATGGAATTTACAAGTAGCGTACAAACCGCTGTACGCAAGTCTGGGGTGGAGAGTGGGTGGGGGCATAAGGAGACAACCAACCCCCCCCCCCCTTCCCGCTCCGCGTCTGGACCTGTAATTCTCAGAAATTCAATCAACAGACGACGGCGCCTCCACAGAAGACTGGGTCACTCTAATCGTTGATCTGTCACTACCGAGCATACGTCCAGAAAGCCGGGTGGGAGTAGGAGTCTGTGAGGTGTGTGTGTGCGTGTGTAGGGGTGGG